>NC_069499.1:137593484-137925984 GCF_027579735.1 Bombina bombina | reverse complement strand
TGTGGAGGAAGTATGCAAAGGGAATGTCCTAGGCTGATATCCGTAAGCTGCATGAAAAGGAGAAGTCTGAAGGGAGGAATTGTACCGGGCATTATGGGCCAATTCAGCCAAAGGAAGGTAAGAAGTCCAGTTAGAGTGACAATGATCCACATAATGTCTAAGATATGTTTCAAGACACTGGTTTACTCTTTCAGTCTGACCATTCGATTGTGGGTGGTGAGAAGTAGAGAGAGATATAGTAGTACCAAAATGTTTACAAAGTGACCTCCAAAATCGAGAAACGAATTGTACCCCTCTATCTGAAACAATATCTAGAGGAAATCCATGGATTCTTACAATATGTAGAATAAAAAGTTCAGAGAGTCTTTTGGCAGATGGTAATCCTGGCAAGGGTACAAAATGAGCCGTCTTAGTGAACCTGTCGACCACCACCCAGATAGTATTGTTCCCAGTGGACAAGGGAAGATCGGTAATAAAGTCCATGGATACATGAGTCCAAGGCTGGTGGGGTATAGGCAATGGTTGGAGTAATCCTGAAGGAAGCTGGCGTGGAGTTTTGTTCATGGCACATTGTGTGCATACTGAGACGTAATCCTTCACATCTTGAGAGAGTGTAGGCCACCAGACATGTTGTTTGAGGTTTCGAGTGGTAATACTGATGCCAGGATGTCCAGAAAGGGGACTATCATGAGCCCAAAATAAAATCTTGGAACGAAGGCGTTCAGGAACAAAGAGTAAACCATCGGGAGGTTTACAGGACAAAGGAAGATGCTCTTGAGCGGACTGTAATTCTTGTAACCAAGAAGTTGTTAACTGGGCAATGACTTTATGAGGTCGGAGAATGGTACCAGACTCAGGAACTGGGGTATCTTGAAATTGTCTGGAAAGTGCGTCTGCTTTAATATTTTTTGAACCAGGTATGTAAGACAAATTATAGTGAAACCGAGAGAAGAATAATGACCAGCGTGCTTGCCTGGAATTTAGTCGTTTGGCTGTTTGGAGATACAGAAGGTTCTTATGATCAGTAAGTATAGTAAATGGCAAAGAAGTACCTTCCAGCCAATGTCTCCATTCATCCAATGCCATCTTGATGGCAAGCAACTCTTTATTCCCTACGTCATAGTTAAATTCGGAAGGAGTGAATTTTTTAGAGAAAAAAGCAACAGGATGAATCCTTCCAGTCTCTGGTATTCGTTGAGACAGAACAGCTCCAGCAGCAACAGAGGAAGCATCCACCTCCAGAATAAATTGAAACTCAGGATTTGGATGACGAAGGATAGGAGCTGAGGAAAAAGCTTCTTTGAGAGATTCAAAAGCTTCTATAGCCTCAGACGGCCATACTTTACAGTTTTGTCCTTTTCTTGTGAGAGAAGTAAGAGGAGAAGTAATAGTAGCAAAATTCTTGATGAACTTTCTGTAATAATTGGCGAAGCCTAGGAAACGTTGTAAAGCCTTCAAAGAATCAGGTCTAGGCCAATCCAAAATGGCAGAAAGTTTAGTAGGGTCCATTTCGAATCCAGATGCCGATATTACATAACCCAGAAAGGGTATGGATTTTTGATGGAAAGAACATTTCTCCAGTTTAGCAAACAGATGGAATTCTCTTAGACGTTGAAGTACTTTCTTGACGTGGTGCACATGATCTTGGTGGTTCTGAGAAAAAATTAAGATGTCGTCCAGGTATATGATAACAAAAATATTCAAAAAATCACGAAAGATCTCATTTACAAAATGCTGGAAAACCGCCGGAGCATTGCATAGCCCGAAGGGCATGACCAAATATTCATAATGCCCAAATCGAGTGTTAAAGGCAGTCTTCCACTCATCTCCTTTGCGTATACGGATCAAGTTGTATGCACCGCGTAGGTCGAGTTTGGTGAAAATGGTGGCTCCCTGAAGATAAGTAAAAAGTTCAGGAATAAGGGGCAGAGGATAACTGTTCTTGATGGTAATCTGATTCAATCCACGATAATCAATACAGGGTCTTAATCCGCCATCCTTTTTTCCCACAAAAAAGAAACCGGCCCCTACAGGGGAAGAGGAGGGTCGAATAAATCCTCTAGCCAGATTGTCTTTTATATATTCTTCCAGAGCCATGTTTTCTGGTTTAGAAAGTGGATATGTCTTGCCTCGAGGATAGGCAGCCCCAGGAAGGAGGTCAATGGGACAATCAAAAGGGCGATGAGGAGGAAGACGTTCAGCTTCTTTTTTGGAGAAGACATCCACAAAGTCATGGTAATGCATAGGTAAGGATTCCGGAGTTTCAACTGTGAGAGCAATAGTGAGTGGTAACTTAGTAATCTTTTGAAGACATTTAGTCTGGCATGTAGATCCCCAGGAAGTGAGTTCACCGAAAGTCCAAGAAAAAATGGGATTGTGAATCTGGAGCCAGGGTAATCCCAAGATAATGGGAAATTGCGGAGTGGAAATGACATCGAAACAAATTGTCTCAGAATGAAGTATTCCTACGGTGAGGATTAAGGGTTGAGTAGAAAACTGAATGTATCCAGAACCCAAAGGATCTCCACTGACCGTAGAGACTGAAATGGAATACTCCTTCTTTAGTAAGGGTATAGAATGAGTAGAAACAAATGTAGAGTCAATGAACACACCTCCAGCACCAGAATCAATTAGAGCTTGGGTATAGATCTTCTTATGTCCAATTAGAAGAGTTACTGGAACAAAGAGTTTTTTGTATAGGGAATGACCACTATTTTGGCTTAACTCAGTTCCCTGGACTAGAGTTAAGCCCTGGCTTTTACTGGCCTAGTAGGACAATCCCTTAATAAATGTCCTTTAAGGCCACAGTACAGACATAAGCCAAGAGTCCGTCTTCTCAAGCGTTCAGTCTCAGTTAATTTTATACTTCCTACTTCCATGGGTTCAGCCTGATCAGTAGTAGGAGAGGCTGGAGTGACTGGATTAGAAAAACGAGGAGCTAAACGAAAAGGAGTTCGAGTGGAAGTCCTCTGTGTTCTATCCTTTTCTTGTTGGCGTTCACGAAACCTGGCGTCGAGACTGATACAGAGATTTATTAAGGCTTCTAAGGACTCTGGAAGTTCACGATACACCAATTCATCCTTGAGACGCTCAGAAAGTCCTTTACGGAAAGCGGCTCTGAGTGCTCCCTGATTCCAAGTGGTTTCAGAGGCAAGGGTGCGGAACTCAATTGCATATTGAGAGACTGGTTGATTTCCTTGACGTAAATCCAGGAGAGTAGCTTCAGCAGCGGATGACCTTCCAGGTTTATCGAATACGTTTGAGAATGTAGATAGAAATGTATCAACATCCAACAGTATAGGATCATTCTTTTCTAGCAAAGGTGACACCCAAGCCAAGGCTTTTCCTTTCATTAAGGAAATAAGAAACGTGATTCTAGAAGAGGCAGTAGCAAAGAGAGTAGGGCTATTTCGGAAATGAAGACGGCATTGATTCAAAAAGCCTCTACATTCTTCAGGATTCCCATCATATTTATCCGGAAGAGGAATCCTGGGACTTAGTTGTACCTGAGACTGATTGTTAGGAATCGGAGGAGGTAATGCCTCAATCGGATTTGGATTGGGATTAGGATTGGGAGGTGCGGTAGCAACCAAATTTTGTAATAGAGCAGTAATTTGATCAAGTTTAGTGTCCAGAGACTGCAAGTGAGTGGCATGAGAACCCAAGAGCTGTCCCTGGTGAGCCACGGCCATAGATAATTCAGTGGGGTCCATTTTTGTGGCCCGTTTGTAATGTCAGCCGCTCTGGAATCAATCCGGGATGTAACCCAACTGCTAGCGTGAATTGAAAGCACACGCTAGCACACTGAGAAATATCCAGGACGTGACCCACTCAGGAAGCAGATTAGAAGATAACAAAAATGAATATTGTTCCAGAATGCAGGAAAGCCACAAAGGATAAAACGTCCCTTTAAGTAGTACAAAGAACAAAAAGGAAATGCTCTTACTTGAAGCTTCTGAAAAAGGTCCTCTTTAGCAGGCTTGTAAAACAAAGGAAAAGTTCTCTGTTGCAGCTTGTAAAAGTATAATGTCCCTTTAAGCAGGTTTATAACAAACAGAAAGGCAAAGTTCTCTTTTGCAGCTTGTAAAAGTAAATGTCCCTTTTAAGCAGGTGTATAACAAACAGAAAGGCAAAGTTCTCTTTTGCAGCTTGTAAAAGTAAAATGTCCCTTTAAGCAGGTGTATAACAAACAGAAAGGCAAAGTTCTCTTTTGCAGCTTGTAAAAGTAAAATGTCCCTTTAAGCAGGTCTTGTTTATCAAAGAATAGGTTTAAAGGTAAAGGCAAAAGCAAGGTCAGGCAGGCAGAAGTCGGCATCCAAATATCAGCAAAAGGTAGAGGCAAAAGACAAGGTCAGGCAAGCAGAAGTCGGCATCCAAGTATCAGCAAAAGGGTAACAGCTACAGGCAAGGTCAGGCAGGCAGAAGTCAATGTCCAAATATCAGCAAGTAGGGATAAGGCAAGAGGCTTGGTCAGGCAGGCAGAAGTCGGTACACAGAAGAACAAAACTGATATGGTACTCACAATCCAGGGAAACAAACAAACGGGCCCAGATTCAGATCTCCCGCCGAGATTTAAAGGGCAGGAGCGTAACCGTCATCAGAGGGTGTGAGAGGAAGCGTCATGTTGCTAAGCAACATGACGTCAGAGACACAGAGAAGTTCCGGGAGCCGCGGCGACACGGCGATGAACGGAAGCGTTCATGACATTTAGATGTTGTAAAGTGTTGTTCATGGGTTCCTGTTCAAATTCACTTTTAAAGACAAATCACTAACAAAAAGTAAATACATTCAACTAACTAACTGTTTTGTAGACATTAAAATAATAATAAAAAAGAAAACAGATCACTACAGTGTTTGTTTTTTTCTTTTTTTAAAAGAACTAAACCTTAATTGGGAATATTCTGGTTTACAATGATTTATTGTAATTTGGAATGTTTAGCATAATCAACTTGTGATTTTGTAAAGTGGGTGAGATTGACCTAAGTGGAATAATCCAGCTTCTGCATTAATGTTACCAAAACATCAAACAAATAAAAAATACAGGACTTCTTCTAATGGAAGAGGATAAA
This sequence comes from Bombina bombina, assembly GCF_027579735.1. NCBI lineage: Eukaryota > Metazoa > Chordata > Amphibia > Anura > Bombinatoridae > Bombina > Bombina bombina. Next base: position 137,920,915 of record NC_069499.1, on the reverse strand, counting down.
GGGCACATATACAAACAGTTAAGACTCATTAATAAAATAAAGAGTTGATATTCTGCATGTCTCAGTAAAACAACCACACCTATGTAAAGCTCTGTTGGTTAGAGATGTTGCACGGGGCTCAGTAGCTACAAGTGAGAGGCAAACATTAACCAATTCCATTATTTCAAAAATATCAAAGATCATACACCATTGTCCTTCCTGATTCAGAAAACACTTGATGGCATTCATAAAGCAAATGTTAGTAATGCCATTAGCATATTCTATACCACTGTTCTTCATATTCCTATGCTTTTAAGCAATGACGTGATATTAAGTATGTTCGCTAACTAGTGCTTTCCATGAAATCCAGTTGTATGCTCTATTCAGTCTGTGAAAAAAGGGAATAACAAATGGGGCATAAGGTAAATTATGTATTTGTTAATTCATCAACATAAACGTGTACATTTGGTTTTCTTGAATAATTATCTTTTTAAAACTTGGATGACCTGCAAAAGAAATTAAACAAGCAAGGTCCTTCTGCAAAACTAAAAATTGCAACATATATTGCCCTCATGATGGTGTAGTAAAAAAAAAAGGTTTCTAAACCAGTATGCTCCTAGTTTTGTTATTTCTATACAGCAGGATATTTTCAGAGGGGGTAGTACAATTACATTACACTCTGCTTGTAATTGGAATGCAATCATCATTAGTTTTGTGAACTTTGGACAAGGTCCAACACACACCACCCATTCACCAAAAATACTTCCTTTGGTAGCTACAAGAATTTATCTTTTTTTTTTCTCTGTTCAGTTTTAATATGGTATTCAAAAGAATTATGTACACTCTTCTTACTCTCCCTCCTAAATGATAGGAGAACCAGAAAATATTCTTTTATGGTGTACGTTGTCTCTTCAGTTTCTTTTAAAAAAAAAAGTTTTCACGTGCCCATGATGCAATTAGTGGACGAAGGCAGCATTGTGCTTTGTGAATATGAAAACAGCAAGGAATGTATCTACTGTTTATGGCAAAATGAATATGCTCCAGCGATTATGTGATGAAATCCACAATTTGGAATTGCTAGTTTTGCTTACACTTGCAAAGAGGCCCAAACCACCAAAGAATGAAATAGGATATGGTCTTAAATGTCTGTTTTACCCCCAGGAATTGCTGCGAGGGCTGACCTTCAGTTCAGTCAAGCAGGAGGAAATTGACTGTGCAATTTTCTGTTGTGTTACTTTGTACAGTCTATGTACATTATACAAGGTTCTTAAGGGCTACACTGTTGTACTTCTTGTCCCTGCAACTTGAGGACGTGCAAATTCAACAAAATCATCGATAAGAACTGGCCATGCCCCTTCTTCATCATAGTTTGACAGGTCATCAGCTATCATTGTACTGAAATCTAGGAGGAGGTTCCATGTATCCTTAGGGATTGATCGTTTATGATGTTCCAACAAAAACTTGTTCCACAAATCTAGGAATTTAAATCTTCCACTAAGTACTAAATTCCAGTAGGCGATGGCTATTTCTAAATCTAGACCTTTCTGCCCTGGATTCTTTGCAAAGTTGAATGTAAATTGATAAAAATCCTTAAATCGCCCTGTCTCTTTTAGTTCTTGTTCCATTTTCGGAAGCTGTGCCTTTAATTTTTCTATGCTGTCACACCCTAGTTCTGTCATTCCATCCATGAATTCCTGCTTTGAGAACTCACATTGCGTTGCTGCTCGGAATTTCCATGCAATAATTAGAACACTGACACTGGCTGGATCAAGAGCTAAATCGTCACAAAACTGTTGGATGCCGTCTATCCCAATTTTATTTTCATCTTGAGGGTCCTTATATCGGTTATAAAGCTGCTCTAATTTTTTTCTGTCCAATGCTCCTTTTACACATTCCCTTATGTAAAGTTCAGGGTTCTGAAAAAAGTTATCTGTAGCAACATCAAGTTTCCATTCATTTTGTGACAGGCAACTCACTGCAGTCTTCTCACTGGATTGTGTGAAGATCATAAACTGGCAAACTTTATCTTTTTGTGATGATTTCAACTTGTTCATGTTGGTACTCGGCCTCCCAGTGAGTGTGAGTGGCGCCCTCCGCTCTCACAGGCTCCTGTGCTTTCTATTTTTATGTAACTTTACACTTCAGATAAAATTTTATTGCATTTAAACATTGCACTTTATATTTTAAATTTTTTTTTTTTATATTTAGGATTGTGATTTTACTAATTCTGATTATGCCTTCACAGTTTATATTTAACTTTAACAAATTAGGCTCATACTGGGCAAGATTACAAGTTGAGTGCAAAATTTCACTTCCACGAAAGTGTTATTTGCGCTCAACTGAGTAATACCACAGCACGCAAATGTGTGATGGTATTACGAGTTACGAGAGCACGCTTCTATAGGCTCCAACTGGAGCCTCGTTCTGATGCCGTCATACACGACACAGAACCTAAGTACAGAGAAGGGGGTAAGTCGCCCAGCGATGGGCAGTAATTTAAATATGTATGTATAGTAATATATATGTTTATGTGTTAATATGTGTATTTTCACATATTAACACAAACATATATATGTTTATAAGCATATACATATATATTTACAGGGAACACACAGTTCCCATAGACCGCAATGTAAAGTCCATTTTTTTTTCTAACACCCCTTAGCTGCCACTTTTAACCCCTAAAAACTGCTTGGTGAAAAAAAGCTAAATTTTTTCATAAAAAACACTTTATTTTAGGGGCATTTGGGGCACTTTCAGAAAATTAACAATAGATCTTTTCTCTGATTAATTTTCTGAGTGCTAATTGCTACCTCAAGCTCATGATAGCAATAACCAGCCACTTATAATGGCTGGTTATCTATCACTCGTCCGCAAATGAACGGATTTGACTTAGATGTCCTTGAGATCATTTGGACTATCTGGTCAGACATATATAAATAACAGTACAATCCTTTATGGATCAGTGTACTGCAGTGGCACATTTAGATTTTGTGCTGCCCTAGGCACTCAAAATTCTGCTGCCCCCCCTCAGGTTTTAGGCCTTTTTTGCCCATAATATTCTTTTGGTGAGGATGTAATATAACTTTTTTTTTCATTGCATTTCCAAAGTAAATGTTCATGTTCAAGTGTTTGAGTGTGTAGTGCAGTGTGCATGTTTGTGTGGGTGAAGTGAGTCATAAAAAGTGCTGTTTGTCTAGGCCAAAATATGCCCCTGGTGTACTGTAAATGATATCACCTTTAATTTCCAATTATCCATTTTATCATTTATTGTATTATATTTTTTTAGAAATAGATCATTTGTCTTTATTTTGACAATTTCAATAGTGTAATGCTATGCAGCAGAAATTATCCTCACAGTGTTGTTTATGTGTGTGTGTGGGGGGAGTTAGAGACCCCAACCCATATAAAAGGTTGTTGCTGCAGCTGCTTGCCTGAGTTCCTTTAAGGAATTAATATATGACATTCATACACAGCCAGATTATGATCCTTAAGGGGTTAAAGGAGTAGCTTGTTAAACAAGTAACAACAATGTATTTGTAAGTAGTCAGGGATCAGGGATTTTAATCTTTACTTTTGTTTTTAATTTAATGTATTTGTTTGTTCACAAGTCGGTTATGTATGAAATGTAGTTGAAGATAAAGTATTTCTAAATATGCTAAAAATGTATAACTGACGGCAAGTAAAACTGTCATAGGACACAGGAGGTCTATTAGGACTTCAGAAACATTTTTATAAGGATTTTCTCTGTCTGATACGAATGTCAGTGACAAAGTGTTTATTACAATATTATGAAAGGAGAAAAGGAGAAAAACACTGGGGTGAGGTTGTGAAGATCAAAGATTTTATTTACATACCTCAGGGATGAGAAATGTAATTGGTAAATTAGAGATTTGTTAATGTATTAAACAATGACTATTTATAGGTTTCAATTAAAGTAGAGGCCTAACATTGACTGTAAAAGAAATTAAATAATATAGAAAGCATTTTACAGATAAAAAAAAGAAAATAAATAAATGAATAAAAAATATGTTTATTTGCTCAGTAAATCTAACGTTTGGTTTTATGCTTCTGGGGCCTCATTCTTTTCCTCCAAAAGAGTTGTGATTATTGCTATTCTCAGACAGTGAACATCTATAAATTGATACTCAACAAGTTAAAGTTTTTCCTTTCATGATTCAGATAGAGCATATAATTTTAAAAAAAGTTTTCAATGTACTTTAATTATCAAATTTACTTTGTTCTCATCATATTCTTTGTTGAAGAGATACTTTTCTAGAGCAGTACATGACAGGAAACACTGCTGCCACCTACAATGCTTGCAAATGTTTAACGCAATTATTAAACGTCTGACATATATTACTCAAGTCATGTGCATAGTCCTACACCTTCCTAACTGCTTTTCAACAAAGGATACCCAGATACAAAGTAAACTTGATAAATGAAGTCAATTGGAAAGTTTAAAAAAAAAAGTTGCACTCTATCTGAGTGGTGGGCGGGGCTAATGGGGCAGCGTGTCTAATTTATGTTGGTATGATACACACAGTGATATCATTAGAACATAATATCGTTACAAGAAACATAGTTGCAACCTAAAAGGCAGAAGGCTTAACTGTTGCTGGTGCGATACACACAATGATTTTGTGGTAACTTAATATGTTAAAAGAAATTTAGTGAAAAAGGCAGCGTTTTTAACTTATGTTAACTTAGGTTGGTGTGATACACACAGTGAGTTTGTTAAGAAAACAACATTATTAAAATAAACAGAGTTGCCACTACTTTCTATTTTTAGAGGACACATGATTATGGTCCGTATCGATAACTTTATTTAACAAATTAATTTCTGTGTGGTGGGCTGTTGATATTGGTATAGGGCTTTTAGACAGAAATCGGCTGACTGGGTAACCCCCACAAAGCTTGCAGGCAGGAGGACGCCCTTGAGTGCATAGAAATGCCTGTGTTGAATGCTTGATAATAGATGTTAACCCTATACTCCTAAAAGCACCTTTCATCACCACTCACGCTCCTCATTAGCGACCTGGCCCTATCTTTCGGCCAGATTAAAAGTTTTGTGTTAGGAGCTATGCGGTGCTAACGAGCAGTTTTCTCTCACCGCTCACTTACATGCAGCGCTGGTATTACGGGGTTTTACAAACTCGGCGTTAAAAGACAAAAAGTGAGTGTAGAGCAAAATTGAGCTACATACCGCACTTCAATACTAGCGCTGCTTAAGTCAGCGGTGAACTGGTCATACGTACTCGTGCACGATTTCCCCATAGACATCAATAGGGAGAGCCGGCTGAGAAAAAGTCTAACACCTTCCAAAAAGCAGCGTAAAACTCAGTAATGCAGCCCCATTGATTCCTAAGGGGAAATAAAAGTTATGTTTACACCTAACACCCTAACATGAACCCTGAGTTTAAACACCCCTAATCTTACACTTATTAACCCCTAATCTTACGCCCCCGACATCGCCGACACCTACATTATACTTTTTAACCCCTAATCTGCCGCTCCGGACATTGCCGCCACTATAATAAACATATTAACCCCTAATCTTCCGCCCCCAACATCGCCGACACCTACATTATTCTTAGTAAACCCTAATCTACCGCTCTGGACACCGCCGCCAACTACATTATATTTATTAACCCCTAATCTGCTGCCCCCAACATCACCGCCACCTATATTTATTAACCCCTAATCTGCCGCCCCCAATGTCGCCGCAAGCTACCTACACTTATTAACCCCTAATCTGCTGCCCCCAACGTCTCTGCCACTATATTAAATGTATTAACCCCTAAACCTAAGTCTAACCCTAACCCTAACACCCCCTAATTGAAATATAATTAATATAAATCTAAATAAAATTTCTATCATTAACTAAATTATTCCTATTTAAAACTAAATACCTATAAAATAAACCCTAAGCTAGCTACAATATAACTTATAGTTACGTTGTAGCTAGCTTAGGGTTTATTTTTATTTTCCAGGCAAGTTTGTATTTATTTTAACTAGATAGAATAGTTATTAAATAGTTATTAACTATTTAATAACTACCTAGCTAAAATAAATACAAATTTACCTGTAAAATAAAACCTAACCTAAGTTACACTAACACCTAACACTACACTACAGTTATATAAATTAACTAAATTAAATACAATTAAATAAATTATCTAAATTAAATACAATTTTAAAAAATCACACTAACCCCCGAAGATTCACTTACCGAGAGAAGTCTTCATCCAAGCGGCAAGATGTCCTCAACAAAGCCGGCAGAAGTGGTCCTCCAGATGGGCAGAAGTGGTCCTCCAGACGGGCAGAAGTCTTCATCCAGACGGCATCTTCTATCTTCATCCTTCCGGCGCGAAGTGGGTCCATCTTCAAGACATCCGAAGCGGAGCATCCACTTCAAACGACGGACTAACGACGAATGAAGGTTCCTTTAAATGACGTCATCCAAGATGGCGTCCCTTAGATTCCGATTGGCTGATAGAATTCTATCAGCCAATCAGAATTAAGGTAGAAAAAATCCTATTGGCTGATTGGATCAGCCAATAGGATTGAACTTCAATCCAATTCGCTGATCCAATCAGCCAATAGGATTAAGCTTGCATTCTATTGGCTGATTGAGCTTGCATTTTATTGGCTGATCAGCCAATATGATTTTTTCTACCTTAATTCCGATTGGCTGATAGAATCAGCCAGTTGGAATCTAAGGGACGCCATCTTGGATGACTTCACTTAAAGAGATATTTATTCGGAAGAAGACGTCGTTTGAAGAGGATGATCTGTGCCGGATGTCTTGAAGATGGAGCCGCTCCGCGTCGAAAGGATGAAGATAGAAGATGCCGTCTGGATGAAGACTTCTGCCCGTCTGGAGGAACACTTCTGCAGACTTCGTTGAGGACATCTTGCCGCTTGGATGAAGACTTCGGGGGTTAGTGTTAGGATTTTTTTAAGGGTGTATTGGGTGGGTTTATTTTTAGATTAAGGTTTGGGCCTGCAAAAGAGCTAAATGCCCTTTTAAGGGCAATGCCCATCCAAATGCCCTTTTCGGGGCAATGGGGAGCTTAGGTTTTTTTAGTTAGTATTTTATTTGGGGGGTTGGTTGTGTGGGTGGTGGGTTTTACTGTTGGGGGGGTTGTTTGTATTTTTTTTCTACAGGTAAAAGAGCTGTTTACTTTGGGGCAATGTCCCGCAAAAGGCCCTTTTAAGGGCAATTGATAGTTTATTTTAGGCTAGGGTTTTTTTTATTTTGGGGGGATTTTTTTATTTTGATAGGGCTATTAGATTAGGTGTAATTAGTTTAAAGATCTTGTAATTTGTTTTTTATTTTCTGTAATTTAGTGTTATGTTTTCTTTCATGTAATTAGCAAGAGTCCATGAGCTAGTGACGTATGGGATATACATTCCTACCAGGAGGGGCAAAGTTTCCCAAACCTCAAAATGCCTATAAATACACCCCTCACCACACCCACAATTCAGTTTTACAAACTTTGCCTCCCATGGAGGTGGTGAAGTAAGTTTGTGCTAGATTTCTACGTTGATATGCGCTTCGCAGCAGGCTGAAGCCCGGTTTTCCTCTCAGAGTGCAGTGAATGTCAGAGGGATGTGAAGAGAGTATTGCCTATTTGAATACCATGGTCTTCCTCTAGGGGATCTATTTCATAGGTTCTCTGTTATCGGTCGTAGAGATTTCTTCTCCTACCTCCCTTTTCAGATCGACGATATACTCTTATATACCATTACCTACTACTCTACTCTACTCTACTGATTCTCGTTTCAGTACTGGTTTGGCTATCTACTATATGTAGATGAGTGTCTTAGGGTAAGTAAGTCTTATTTTATTTATGACACTCTAAGCTATGGTTGGGCACTATATATGTAAAGTTCTAAATATATGTTTTAAACTTATATTTGCCATGATTCAGGATAATCAGTATTCCTTCTTTCAGACTGTCAGTTTCATTTTTTTGGGAAAATGCATATGAATAAATATTTTTTCTTACCTTAAAAATTTAAATTTGACTTTTTTCTTTGCGGGCTGTTAGGCTCGCGGGTGCAATTTATTGCGTCATTTTTGGTGCGACCTTTTTTGGCGCAAAATTTCGTCATTTCTGGCATCATAGTTGACGCCGGAAGTTTTCACGTGGTTGTGTCATTTTTTGACGCATGTGTGTTACAGACGTTTTTTGCGCCAAAAAATATGGGCGTCATACTTGGCGCCAAAAAATGTGGGCGTCATACTTGGCGCCAAAAATGTGGGCGTCATACATATTGCAAGATGTCACAACCTGACCCTGGATCAGAATTTACTTCTGGAAAGACGCTGCCTGATGTTGGTTCTACCAAAGCGAAGTGCATTTGTTGTAAACTTTTGGTAACTATCCCTCCGGCTGTAGTTTGTGTTAGTTGTCAAGATAAACTTTCTAACGCAGATAATTTCACCATTAGTAATAATCCATTACCTGTTGTTTTTCCTTTAACATCTAATGTTCAGGATGTTCCTGTTAATGTAAGAGAATTTGTTTCTAATTCTATTCGGAAGGCTCTGTCTGTTATTCCTCCTTCCAGTAAAAGTAAAAGGTCTTTTAAAACTTCTCATATTTCAGATGAATTTTTAAATGACCGCCATCATTCTGACTTATCTATTTCTGATGAGGATCTATCTGGTTCAGAAGATTCTGCCTCAGATATTGACACTGATAAATCTTCATATTTGTTTAAGATGGAGTTTATTCGTTCTTTACTTAACCCCTTAAGGACACGGCCATTTTTCAATTTCTTTCCCTTAAGGACCAAGGCTATTTTTACATTTCTGCGGTGTTTGTGTTTAGCTGTAATTTTCCTCTTACTCATTTACTGTACCCACACATATTATATACCGTTTTTCTCGCCATTAAATGGACTTTCTAAAGACAGTGTTATTTTCATCATATCTTATAATTTACCATAAAAAAATTATAAAATATGATGAAAAAATGGAAAAAAAACACGTTTTCTAACTTTGACCCCCAAAATCTGTTGCACATCTACAACCACCAAAAAACACTCATGCTAAATAGTTTCTAAATTTTGTCCTGAGTTTAGAAATACTCAATATTTACATGTTCTTTGCTTTTTTTGTAAGTTATAGGGCAATAAGTACAAATAACACTTTGCTATTTCCAAACCATTTTTTTTCAAAATGAGCGCTAGTTACATTGGAACACTGATATCTGTCAGGAATACCTGAATATCCCTTGACATGTATATTTTTTTTTTAGTAGACATCCCAAAGTATTGATCTAGGTCCATTTTGGTATATTTCATGCCACCATTTCACCGCCAAATGCGATCAAATAAATAAAATTGTTCACTTTTTCACAAACATTTTCACAAATATTAGGATTCTCACTGAAATGATTTACAAACAACTTGTGCAATTATGGCACAAATGGTTGTAAATGTTTCTCTGGGATCCCCTTTGTTTATAAATAGCAGACATAAATGGCTTTGGCGTTGCTTTTTGGTAATTAGAAGGCCGCTAAATGCCGCTGCGCACCACATTTGTATTAGGCCCAACAGTGAAGGGGTTAATTAGGAAGCTTGTAGGGAGCTTGTAGGGTTAATTTTAGCTTTAGGGTAGTGTAGTAGACAACCCAAAGTATTGATCTAGGCCAATTTTGATATATTTCATGCCACCATTTCACCGCCAAATGCGATCAAATAAAAAAAATTGTTCACTTTTTCACTAAATTTGGGTTTCTCACTGAAATTATTTACAAACAGCTTGTGCAATTATGGCACAAATGGTTGTAAATGCTTCTCTGGGATCCCCTTTGTTCAGAAATAGCAGACATATATGGCTTTGGCATTGCTTTTTGGTAATTAGAAGGCCACTAAATGCCGCTGCGCACCAAACTTGCATTATGCCCAGCAGTGACAGGGTTAATTAGTTAGCTTGTAGGGAGCTTGAAGGGTTAATTTTAGCTTTAGTGTAGAAATCAACCTCCCACCTGACACATCCCACCCCCTGATCCCTCCCAAACAGCTCTCTTCCCTCCCCCACCCCACAATTGTCCCCGCCATCTTAAGTACTGGCAGAAAGTCTGCCAGTACTAAAATAAAAGTTTTATTTAGTTTTTTTTTTATTATTTTAAAAAATAATAATCATATTCTGCTGTGTAGGATCCCCCTCTTAGCTCCCAACCTGCTCGATCCCCCCCAAAGAGCTCTCTAACCCTCCCCCACTAACTATTAGTCACCATTTTGGGTACTGGCAGCTGTCTGCCAGTACCCACTTTGCAAAATAAACTTTTTTTGTTGTTGAAACCTAACATTTTCTGTAGTGTAGCTGCCCCCCTCCATACCCTACACCCTCCCCCTCCCAGATCACCCCCAGATCACCCACAGATCAGCCCTGATCACCCCTGCTAAGTGCCCACCGACCTCTCCCAGCAAATCCCACAAATGCCATAGATCGCGGGTGCGCGCGCACCCGCCCCTCACCTCCCTCGCGCTCCCGGCATATAGAGCAGCCGGAAGGAAGTTGCACAGTGATGGGCCTCCCACCCACCTCCCTGCAATCGCTCCCACCCACCAACGATCAGCACCATCACTGACCGATGCAGAGAGGGCCACAGAGTGGCTCCTTTCTGCATCGGTGTGCCTAAAAAGGTATTGCAGTGATGCCTCAATATCGAGGCATCACTGCAATACCTTGAAAGCGGCTGGAAGCGATCAGGATCGGTTCCAGCCGCTTGAATCCCTTAACGACGTACAGGGTACGTCTCTGGTCTTTAAAGACCAGCTTGTGTAAGACGTACCTTGTACGACATGCGTCGTTAAGGGGTTAAAGAAGTGTTGATTGCATTAGATATGGAGGAGTCTAGTCCTCTTGATATTAAATCTAATAAGCGTTTAAATTCAGTTTTTAAACCTCATGTAGTTATTCCAGAAGTTTTTTCAGTTCCTGATGCTATTTCAGAAGTAATTTCTAGGGAATAGAATAGTCTGGGTACTTCATTTACTCCTTCACCAAGGTTTAAGAAATTGTACCCTTTGCCATCTGATAGATTAGAGTTTTGGGAAAAAATCCCCAAAGTTGATGAGGCTATTTCTACTCTTGCTAAACGTACTACTATTCCTACGGCAGATAGTACTTTGTTTAAAGATGCTTTAGATAGGAAGCTTGAATCCTTTCTAAGGAAGGCTTATTTATGTTCAGGTAATCTTCTTAGACCTGCTATTTCTTTGGCTGATGTTGCTGCAGCTTCCACTTTCTGGTTGGAGGCTTTAGCGCAACAAGTATCAGACCATAATGCTTATAGCATTGTTAAACTTCTTCAACATGCTAATAACTTTGTTTGTGATGCCATTTTTGATATCATTAGAATTGATGTCAGGTATATGTCTTTAGCTATTTTAGCTAGAAGAGCTTTATGGCTTAAATCTTGGAATGCAGATATGACTTCTAAGTCAACGTTGCTTTCTCTTTCTTTCCAAGGTAATAAATTATTTGGTTCACAGTTGGATTCAATCATTTCAACTGTTACTGGGGGGAAGGGAGCCTTTTTGCCTCAGGACAAAAAATCTAAAGGTAAATATAGGGCTGCTAATCGTTTTCGTTCCTTTCGTCAGAATAAGGAACAGAAGCCTGACTCTTCCCCTAAAGGATCAGTTTCCGTTTGGAAACCTTCTCCAGTCTGGAATAAATCCAAGCCTTTTAGAAAGTCAAAACCAGCTCCTAAATCCGCATGAAGGTGCGGCCCTCATTTCAGCACAGCTGGTAGGGGGCAGGTTATGATTTTTCAAAGATGTTTGGATCAATTCGATTCACAGTCTTTGGATTCAGAACATTGTTTCACAAGGGTACAGAATAGGTTTCAAGGTAAGGCCGCCTGTGAGAAGATTTTTTCTCTCACGCATTCCAGTAAACCCAGTAAAGGCTCAGGCGTTTCTGAAGTGTGTTTCAGACCTAGAGTCGGCTGGGGTAATTGTGCCAGTTCCAGTTCTGGAACGGGGTCTGGGGTTTTACTCAAATCTGTTCATTGTACCAAAGAAGGAGAATTCCTTCAGACCAGTTCTGGATCTAAAAATATTGAATCGTTATGTAAGGATACCAACATTCAAAATGGTGACTATAAGGACTATTCTGCCTTTTGTTCAGCAAGGGCATTATATGTCTACAATAGACTTACAGGATGCATATCTTCATATTCCAATTCATCCAGATCACTTTCAGTTCCTGAGATTCTCTTTTCTAGACAAGCATTACCAGTTTGTTGCTCTTCCGTTTGGCCTAGCAACAGCTCCAAAGATCTTTTCAAAGGTTCTCGTGCCCTTCTCTCTGTAATCAGAGAACAGGGTATTGCGGTATTTCCTTATTTGGACGATATCTTGGTACTTGCTCAGTCTTTACATTCTGCAGAATCTCATATGAATCAACTTGTGTTGTTTCTTCAAAGACATGGTTGGAGGATCAATTTACCAAAGAGTTCCTTGATTCCTCAGACAAGGGTAACCTTTTTGGGTTTCCAAATAGATTCAGTGTCCATGACTTTGTCTCTAACAGAAAAGAGATGTCTGAAATTGGTTTCAGCTTGTCGAAACCTTCAGTCTCAATCGTTCCCTTCGGTAGCTTTGTGCATGGAAATTCTAGGTCTCATGACTGCTGCATCGGACGCGATCCCTTTTGCTCGTTTTCACATGAGACCTCTTCAGCTTTGTATGCTGAACCAATGGTGCAGGGATTATACAAAGATATCACAATTAATATCCTTAAATCCCAATGTTCGATCTTCTCTGACTTGGTGGTTGGATCACCATCGTTTAATTCAAGGGGCCTCTTTTGTTCATCCAACCTGGACTGTGATCTCAACAGATGCAAGTCTTTCAGGTTGGGGAGCTGTATGGGGATCTCTGACAGTGCAGGGGGTTTGGGAATCTCAGGAGGCGAGATTACCAATCAACATTTTGGAACTCTGTGCGATTTTCAGAGCTCTTCAGTTCTGGCCTCTTCTGAAGAGAGAATCGTTTATTTGTTTTCAGACAGACAATGTCACAACCGTGGCGTATGTCAATCATCAAGGAGGGACTCACAGTCCTCAGGCTATGAAAGAAGTATCTTGGATACTTGTATGGGTGGAATCCAGCTCCTGTCTAAACTCTGCGGTTCACATCCCAGGTATAGACAATTGGGAAGCGGATTATCTCAGTCGCCAGACGCTACATCCGGGCGAATGGTCTCTTCACTCAGAGGTATTTCTTCAGATTGTTCAAATCTGGGGACTTCCAGAAATAGATCTGATGGCCTCTCATCTAAACAAGAAACTTCCCAGGTATCTGTCCAGATCCAGGGATCCTCAGGCGGAAGCAGTGAACGCATTGTCGCTTCCTTGGAATTATCAACCTGCTTATATCTTTCCGCCTCTAGTTGTTCTTCCAAAAGTGATTTCCAAAATCCTAATGGAGCGTTCGTTTGTACTACTGGTGGCTCCAGCATGGCCTCACAGGTTTTGGTATGCGGATCTCGTTCGGATGGCCAGTTGTCAACCTTGGACACTTCCGTTAAGGCCAGACCTTCTATCTCAAGGCCCATTTTTCCATCAGGATCTCAAATCATTAAATTTGAAGGTATGGAGATTGAACGCTAAATACTTAGTCATAGAGGTTTCTCTGACTCAGTGATTAATACTATGTTACAGGCTCGTAAATCTGTGTCTAGGAAGATTTATTACCGAGTCTGGAAGACTTACATTTCTTGGTGTTCTCATAAATTCTCTTGGCATTCTTTTAGAATTGCTAGAATTTTACAGTTTCTTCAGGATGGTTTGGATAAGGGTTTGTCTGCAAGTTCCTTGAAAGGACAAATCTCTGCTCTTTCTGTTCTTTTTCACAGAAAGATTGCTAATCCTCCTGATATTCATTGTTTTGTACAGGCTTTGGTTCGTATCAAGCCTGTCATTAAGTCAATCTCTCCTCCTTGGAGTCTTAATTTGGTTCTGAGGGCTTTACAGGCTCCTCCATTTGAACCTATGCATTCTCTGGATATTAAATTACTTTCTTGGAAAGTTTTGTTCCTTTTGGCCATCTCTTCTGCTAGAAGAGTTTCTGAGTTATCTGCTCTTTCTTGTGAATCTCCTTTTCTGATTTTTCATCAGGATAAGGCAGTGTTGCGGACTTCATTTAAATTTTTACCTAAAGTTGTGAATTCTAACAACATTAGTAGAGAAATTGTTGTCCCTTCATTGTGTCCTAATCCTAAGAATTCTCTGGAGAGATCTTTACATTCTTTGGATGTAGTAAGAGCTTTGAAATATTATGTTGAAGCTACTAAAGGTTTCAGAAAGACTTCTAGTCTATTTGTTATCTTTTCTGGTTCTAGGAAAGGTCAGAAGGCTTCTGCCAATTCTTTGGCGTCTTGGTTAAAGTCTTTGATTCATCATGCTTATGTAGAGTCGGGTAAATACCCGCCTCAAAGGATTACGTCTCATTCTACTAGGTCAGTTTCTACTTCCTGGGCTTTTAGGAATGAAGCTTCTGTTGATCAGATTTGCAAAGCAGCAACTTGGTCTTCTTTGCATACTTTTACTAAATTCTACCATTTTGATGTTTTTTCTTCTTCAGAAGCAGTTTTTGGTAGAAAAGTACTTCAGGCAGCTGTTTCAGTTTGATTTTTCTGCTTATTATTTAAATTTTTTTGAGTTGGGTTGTGGATTATTTTTTCAGCGGAATTGGCTGTCTTTATTTTATCCCTCCCTCTCTAGTGACTCTTGCGTGGAAGTTCCACATCTTGGGTATCTGCTATCCCATACGTCACTAGCTCATGGACTCTTGCTAATTACATGAAAGAAAACATAATTTATGTAAGAACTTACCTGATAAATTAATTTCTTTCATATTAGCAAGAGTCCATGAGGCCCACCCTTTTTGTGGTGGTTATTATTTTTTTGTATAAAGCACAATTATTCCAATTCCATATTTTTGATGCTTTCGCTCCTTTCTTATCACCCCACTTCTTGGCTATTCGTTAAACTGAATTGTGGGTGTGGTGAGGGGTGTATTTATAGGCATTTTGAGGTTTGGGAAACTTTGCCCCTCCTGGTAGGAATGTATATCCCATACGTCACTAGCTCATGGACTCTTGCTAATATGAAAGAAATGAATTTATCAGGTAAGTTATTACATAAATTATGTTTTTTTGTGATTTACCTTATTTATTTTATTTAATTGTTTTTAATTTAGTTTATTTATTTAATTGTATTTAATTTAGTTAATTTATTTAATTGTAGTGTAGTGTTAGGTGTTAGTGTAACTTAGGTTAGGTTTTATTTTACAGGTAAATTTGTATTTATTTTAGCTAGGTAGTTATTAGTTATTAAATAGTTAATAAATAGTTATTAAATAGTTAATAACTATTTAATAACTGTTCTACCTAGTTAAAATAAATACAAACTTGCCTGTAAAATCATAATAAACCCTAAGCTAGCTACAATGTAACTATTAACTAATAGTTACATTGTAGCTAGCTTAGGGTTTATTTTATAGGTAAGTATTTAGTTTTAAATTGGAATAATTTAGTTATTTATAGTAATTTTATTTAGATTTATTTAAATTATAATTAAGTTAGGGGGTGTTAGGGTTAGACTTAGATTTAGGGGTTAATACATTTAATATAGTGGCGGCGACGTTGGGGACGGCAGATTAGGGGTTAAAAAGGATAATGTAGGTGGTGGCGATGTTAAGGGCTGCATATTAGGGGTTAATAATATTTAACTAGTGTTTGCGAGGCGGGAGTGCGGCGGTTTTGGTTTTTAGCACTTTAGTTATGAGTTTTATGCTACAGCGTTGTACCATAAAACTCTAAACTACTGAATTTAGAATGAGTTACGGATCTTGGAGGTAGAGGGTGTACCGCTCACTTTTTGGCCTCCCAGGACAGACTCGTAATACCAGCGCTATGGAAGTCCCATAGAAAAAAGGGTTCACAAAGTTTACGTAAGTCGTTTTGCGGTAAGGCCAAAGAAGTGTGCGATGCCCCTAAACCTGCAAGACTCGTAATAGCAGCGGTAGTGAAAAAGCAGCGTTAGGACCTGTTAACGCTGCTTTTTCATCTTAACGCAAAACTCGTAATCTAGTCGTTTGTTTTTTAAATAAGTGTTGGGTTTAAATTGGATATAAGGATTGGATGTGATATTCCCTATCCTTTCTACCCAACTTTAGATATATGTTGTTGTTGTTTTTTAACTAATAAAGTTTTAATTTCAAACTACTTTTTCTATATATTTAGTGTATAATTCTACACTGGGCTTCAAGCCCCAAATCCTTCATATACCCTAACATTATTTGCTATATCTGAGTCATGATACAAATTTTGGAGGGGGGACGGAGGACGGACTTATGCCCCTTTAAATAGTTTCAATGTAATCTTTTCTAGGTAAAATATTTTAAAATGTCTGACTGCTGGTCTTTCAAAGACATGAAAGACATACTTTGACTCTAATTACTGAGCATTAAAATACAAGGGGCTCGCAAACCGATAAATATACTGTCGGAAGCAATTTCATTTATCTACTGCTTCCGAGGGTGCGTTATACCTCAATATCGGCAGACAGGGTTCGTGTTCCAAAAATATTTTCGCGTCCATATAAAGTGTTAGAATCCTTTAAGCGATAACTTATACCAGGTTTCCAATGAAAGCGCAAACACTTAATACACTGTCGGAGGCTGTCGACACATTGAGAAAAATTATACCCAGCTCAATAAGGTGTAAAAGAGGAAAAAATAGCTTTTTTAAACCTATTTCCCATTTAAATTTTAAAACTTGCAAATAATGCAAATGTTTCAATGTAGATTTTTTTTTAATATGTAATATTTATTGTTGTCCCATGTATAGGAATAGTTCAACTTATGTTCTTATGGAAATATCAGTATGTTTTTAAATATAAAAATATAAGCAAACACATATCTACAAAATCCAAACTAGACCTATGCCTAGGGCAACAATACATATTACATATATTATTAATAAAATGGAAAATATAATCATAATAAAAAAATAGTATTTGCTTATAGTTAAAAAAAAGTATTAAAAATATGTGTATCTCTGTTTTTTGTTTCTCTTTAGTGGTGATCACAGGTAAGGAGAACAGATGTTAAACGTAAATTTCTTTCCAAAGGCAGGGAGAGTCCACAACTTCATTCCTTACTGTTGTGAAATACAACACTTGGCCACCAGGAGGAGGCAAAGACACCCCAGCCAAAGGCTTAAATATCCCTACCACTTCCTCTATCCCTCCAGTCATTCTTTGCCTTTCGTCACTAGAGGAGGATGGCAGAGAAGTGTAAGATTCGGATAGTCCTTAACGGATATGTTCCCTTCAAGAGAGGACTGGAGTTTAACCCCTTAGTGACCACAGCACTTTTCCATTTTCTGACCATTTGGGACCAAGGCTATTTTTACATTTCTGCGGTTTGTGTTTAGCTGTAATTTTTCTCTTATTCATTTACTGTACCCACACATATTATATACATTTTTTCTCGCCATTAAATGGATTTTCTAAAGATACCATTATTTTCATCATATCATAATTTACTATAATTTTTTTTTATAAAATATGATGAAAAAATGGAAAAAAGACACATCTACAACCATCAAAAAACACCCATGCTAAATAGTTTCTAAATTTTGTCCTGAGTTTAGAAATACCCAATGTTTACATGTTCTTTGCTTTTTTTTTTGCAAGTTATAGGGCAAAAAGGACAAGTAGCACTTTGCTATTTCCAAACCATTTTTTTTTCAAAATTAGCGATAGTTACATTGGAACACTGATATCTGTCAGGAATCTCTGAATATCCCTTGACATGTATATATTTCTTTTTAGTAGACAACCCAAAGTATTGATCTAGGTCCATTTTAGTATATTTCATGCCACCATTTCACCACCAAATGTGATCAAATAAAAAAAAATTGTTCACTTTTTCACAAACTTTAGGTTTCTCACTGAAATTATTTATAAACAACGTGTGCAATTATGGCACACATGGTTGTAAATGCTTCCCTGGGATCCCCTTTGTTCAGAAATAGCAGATATTTATGGCTGTGGCATTAATTCTTGGAAGCTTGTAGGGAGCTTGTAGGGTTAATTTTAGCTTTAGTGTAGTGTAGTAGACAACCCAAAGTATTGATCTAGGCCCATTTTGATATAATTCATGCCATCATTTCACCGCCAAATTCGATCAAATAAAAGAAATCGTTAACTTTTTCACTAACTTTGGGTTTCTCAC
The DNA here is from genome assembly GCF_027579735.1 of Bombina bombina. Taxonomy (NCBI): domain Eukaryota; kingdom Metazoa; phylum Chordata; class Amphibia; order Anura; family Bombinatoridae; genus Bombina; species Bombina bombina. The sequence continues at coordinate 137,902,660 of NC_069499.1, read as the reverse complement.
TGAAATTATTTACAAACAGCTTGTGCAATTATGGCACAAATGGTTGTAAATGCTTCCCTGGAATCCCCTTTGTTCAGAAATAGCAGACATATATGGCTTTGGCATTGCTTTTTGGTAATTAGAAGGCTGCTAAATGCCGCTGCGCTCCACACTTGTTTTATGCCCAGCGTTGACGGGGTTAATTAGGTAACTTGTAGGGAGCTTGAAGGGTTAATTTTAGCTTTAGCGTAGAGATCAGCCTTCCACCTGACAAATCCCAACTCCTGATACCTCCCAAACAGCTCTCATGCCTCCCCCACCCCACAATTGTCCCCGCCATCTTAAGTACTGGCAGAAAGTCTGCCAGTACTAAAATAAAAGGCTTTTTTTTTCAAATTTTTTTATTAAAATATATATATATATATATATATATATATATATCTGTGTAGGATCCCCCCATTGCCCCCAACCTCATTGATTCCCCAAGAGCTCTCTAACCCTCCCCCCACTAACTATTTTCCACCATTTTGGGTACCCACTTTGCATTTAAATGTGGCTTTTTTTAAAATAAACCACTGTTTTTCTGTAGTGTAGCTGCCCCCCTCCCCTACTAGATCTAATTTGAAAAATTATTTCCCCCCTCCTCTCCCACCCACCACCGCCACCCACCACTTAAAAAATTTAAACTATCTAGATTGCAGGCATGCACACGCCCCCCATCCCCTGCGCGCGCTCCCACGTGCACCCGACAATCGTGCCAGGCACATCCTTGGTCATTAATGGTAGTTTTTTGGAGGATGTACCTGGAACGTCCTCGGTCGTTAAGGGGTTAAAGTGGGCTCAATTAGGCCTAGATTTGAAGTTTGGCGGTAGCCGTGAAAACCAGCGTTAGAGGCTCCTAACGCTGATTTTAGGCTACCTCCGGTATTTGGAGTCACTCAAAAAAGGGTCTAACGCTCACTTTTCAGCCGCGACTTTTCCATACCGCAGATCCCCTTACGTAAATTGCGTATCCTATCTTTTCAATGGGATTTTTCTAACTCCGGTATTTAGAGTCGTGTCTGAAGTGAGCGTTAGAAATCTAACGACAAAACTCCAGCCGCAGAAAAAAGTCAGTAGTTAAGAGCTTTCTGGGCTAACGCCGGTTCATAAAGCTCTTAACTACTGTACTCTAAAGTACACTAACACCCATAAACTACCTATGTACCCCTAAACCGAGGTCCCCCCACATCGCTGCAACTCGATTAAATTTTTTTAACCCCTAATCTGCCGACCGCCACCTACGTTATCCTTATGTACCCCTAATCTGCTGCCCCTAACACCGCCGACCCCTATATTATATTTATTAACCCCTAATCTGCCCCCCACAACATCGCCGCCAGCTACCTACACTTATTAACCCCTAATCTGCCGTCCGCATGCCGCCGCCAGCTACATTATCCCTATGTACCCCTAATCTGCTGCCCTAACATCGCCGACCACTATATTATATTTATTAACCCCTAACCTGCCCCCCACAACGTCGCCGCCACCTACCTACAATAATTAACCCCTAATCTGCCGACCGCAAAGAGCCGCCAGCTACATTATAGCTATGTACCCCTAATCTGCTGCCCCTAACACCGCCGACCCCTATATTATATTTATTAACCCCTAACCTGCCCTCCCTAACATCGCCGACACCTAACTTCAATTATTAACCCCTAATCTGCCGACCGAATCTCGCCGCTATTCTAATAAATGTATTAACCCCTAAAGCTAAGTCTAACCCTAACACTAACACCCCCCTAAATTAAATATAATTTTAATCTAATGAAATTAATTAACTCTTATTAAATAAATTATTCCTATTTAAAGCTAAATACTTACCTGTAAAATAAATCCTAATGTAGCTACAACATAAATTATAATTATATTATAGCTATTTTAGGATTAATATTTATTTTACAGGTAACTTTGTATTTATTTTAACCAGGTACAATAGCTATTAAATAGTTAAGAACTATTTAATAGCTAAAATAGTTAAAATAATTACAAATTTACCTGTAAAAGAAATCCTAACCTAAGTTACAATTAAACCTAACACTACACTATCAATAAATTAATTAAATAAAATACCTACAATTACCTACAATTAAACCTAACACTACACTATCAATAAATAAATTAAATACAATACCTACAAATAACTACAATGAAATAAACTAACTAAAGTACAAAAAATAAAAAAGAACTAAGTTACAAAAAATAAAAAAATATTTACAAACATAAGAAAAATCTTACAACAATTTTAAACTAATTACACCTACTCTAAGCCCCCTAATAAAATAACAAAGACCCCCAAAATAAAAAAATGCCCTACCCTATTCTAAATTACTAAAGTTCAAAGCTCTTTTACCTTACCAGCCCTGAACAGGGGCCTTTGCGGGGCATGCCCCAAGAAGTTCAGCTCTTTTGCCTGTAAAAAAAACATACAATACCCCCCCCCAACATTACAACCCACCACCCACATACCCCTAATCTAACCCAAACCCCCCTTAAATAAACCTAACACTAAGCCCCTGAAGATCATCCTACCTTGTCTTCACCATACCAGGTTCACCGATCCGTCCTGGCTCCAAAATCTTCATCCAACCCAAGCGGGGGCTGGCGATCCATCTTCCGGCGGCTGGAGAGGTCCAGAAGAGGCTCCAAAGTCTTCACCCTATCCGGGAAGAAGAGTAGATCCGGACCGGCAACCATCATCTTCCAAGCGGCATCTTCTATCTTCATCCAATGAGGACCGGCTCCATCCTGAAGACCTCCACCGCGGACCCATCTTCATCTGGCGACGTCCAACTGAAGAATGACGGTTCCTTTAAGGGACGTCATCCAAGATGGCGTCCCTCGAATTCCGATTGGCTGATAGGATTCTATCAGCCAATCGGAATTAAGGTAGGAATATTCTGATTGGCTGATGGAATCAGCCAATCAGAATCAAGATCAATCCGATTGGCTGATCCAATAAGCCTATCAGATTGAGCTTGCATTCTATTGGCTGATCAGAACAGCAACTCTGGTATCGAGAGTTGAAGCTGCGTTAAATATGCTCTACGTTCCTTTTTTGGAGCCTAACGCAGCCTTTATGTGGACTCTCAATACCAGAGTTATTTTTATGGTGCGGCCAGAAAAAAGCCAGCGTTAGATACGCGGGTCCTTACCGACAAAACTCTAAATCTAGCCGTTAGACTGGGTACTTTCGGCATGAAACTTTCTCAGACAGGTTTCACTTTGGGGAGTGTTTTTCATAGTTTGTCTGGGTTCAGGAGGTGGTGAGTGCCCCAGCCACAGGGGTAATCGTTATTATTAAGACCATTTTTGTTTTGTCGGTTTACTTACTGTGGGATTGCATCTCCAGCAATGGAGGACTCTGAGATTAACACTAGAGAGTTCTATACCTTCAATATTAATTAATAATACCTGTTTATATTGTGAGGAGACCTTGGTTTGTCCACCTACTCAGATTTGTTCCAAATGCCTGGGTACCATTCTAAAGTCTAAGAAGGGAGCTAAATCTGTTCACCCCTCTAGCATAATTAGTCCCTTTGAGCTGTCAACCTCTCAGGACTCTGTGGTCTGGGAGATGCTTACCCTATCCCCTCAAATCGCTTCACATGCAGTTCCCAGCATCATGCCTATTACTCCATCTGGAGGGGACTTTTTCCTGCGGACTTTACCACCCAGTTACAATATGCTGTGTCCGCGGACCTGAGTGCCTTACCTATCTCTGGGAAATGAAAGAGAAAGGTTAAACATAGTTCTACTGAGCTGGATATACAGTATCTAATGTCCAATCAGATTTAACCACTATTTTTCAACTGTCCAAAGACAAGTTAACCTCTGTAGCGTCAGAGGGTGAACTCTTAGAGTCGGAGACTTCAATTACTAAACCGTCTCCTTCTGAGGAGCCCTCCTTCAGATTTAAGATTGAACATCTGTGTTTTTTACTAAAGAGGTTTAGTCTATTCTAGAGGTTCCTGAAGCTAAACATACTGAGGAACCTAAAATTCATAAGTTAGACAGGGTCTTTGAAGACAAGAAGGCCCCACAGACTTTTCCTGTTGAAGTTCGCATGGCGAACGTTATCAGTAGCAAATGGGAAAGGATTGGAACTCCCTTTTCCCCATCTTCAGCTTTTAAGAAGTTATTGCAGGTTCCTGACTCTCAGCTGGAACTGTGGAGTTCCATCCCTAGGATGGATGGAACCATTTTGACGCTAGCTAAACGTACCACCATCCCTCTGGAGGATAGCTCTTCCTTTAGGGAACCTATAGACAAGAAGAGGTTTGGGGTTTTTATTCCAGCCGGCAGCAGCGGTAGCTGCAGTGGCTGGGGCAGCCACCTACTGGTGTGGCTCTCTGTCAAAACTTATCGAGGTGGAATTTCCCCTCGAGGATATTCAGGAGAGGATTAAGGCTTTGAGGATAGCTAACTCCTTTATCTGTGATGCAAATATGCAGATTGTTCATCTGAATGCAAAGGCTTCAGGCTTTGCGGTCCTCGCTCACAGGGCTCTCTGGTTAAAATCTTGGTCTGCGGATATGGTTTCTAAATCCAGCTCAATCCTGGAATGAGTCCAAACAGAATAAGAAGCCTGCAGATAACAAATCTGCATGAAGGGTCTTCCCGTGATCCAGGATCAGAAAGAATAGGGGCAGATTGACGTTTTTCTCATACGCCTGGTTTCAGGATGTTCAGGATCCTTGGGTGCTGGAAGTTGTATCTCAAGGATACAGGATAGGATTAAAATCTCATCCACCCAGGGGCAGATTCCTCCTCTCCAGACTGTCTACAAGACCAGAGAAGAAGACAGCCTTTTTAGATTGCGTCCGGGACTGTCATGTCTGTGATTTTGTCAATCTGACTGTTTCTTTAAATTCCATTTGAACCCTTTATAAGGCTCCTCCTAACTAGATCCTGTGCTCTGTAATTTGATCACTCTGCTGATTTCACAGGCTGTTGCAGTTCCTAACTACCTGCTCACCGGACCTCTATGTGTGCCATCACTCAGGAGTATTCCAACTCTTGTCCCAGCTATATTTGATACCTCTTATGTTTGTTGCATAGACGCTTGTCTCCTGTGCAAGCCCTTGCGCCCTCAAGCTTACCGCTTCACGGATCTCAGACTTCAGCTTCTCTCTGACTTGGCTGTCAGCACCGTGTCTCCTACGCTTCCATCCTGCACTTCCGGTTTGGCGATACCGGACTTCAGGTAACCTCTGCCTCTCCACTAACATTTACCTCTGGGGGACCTCCGGATTACAGGTACTGAACTTTGCATTTCTCTTTGAGTATATTTAAACTGGAGTTTATTGACTTTACTTATGAATCTGATATAGTTAAGCTTAGAGGAGAATTTCTACTGGAAACCACAGCACTTCTACATATCCGTTCTGTGTATACTGCATATCATGTTACTCTGAACTAACTTTCTATAAAGCACCGTTCATTAAACTAGGAATAGCTCATATAGCTGAAGTATTGAAAGACTGCCTGTGCTTTTATACTATACGCAAGACATATTTGTTCATAAGAGTCTGATACCTGATACTCACTAAACAAGTGCTAATTTTCACTTCTCCTCTATTTGCAAGTAATGGTTTGTGCTCCCACTTTTGACCTACCCTTCTTGCAGAGTTGAGATTCCTTTTTCTAACCCATACTGGGCCCTCAGTCTAGGATCAGAACAGGGTATTGTGAATTAACAGCCCCGACATTTTGTGAGACTGAGTGGTTATCAAACAAATTCCCTACACTGATTCTTACAGGGACCTAGCCTCCTTAGGAGTAATCATCCCTGTACCTGCATCAGAAAAAGGTTTAGGGTTCTATTCAAACCTCTTCATGGTTCCCAAAAAGGAGGGAACTTTTCATCCAATTCTGGACTTGAAGTGCCTAAACAAATTTCTAAGTGTCCCTTCTTTCTAGACGGAGACAATCAGATCGATCCTTCCCCTGGTTCAGGAAGGACAATTCATGACTACCATCAATCTGAAGGATGCATACCTTCATGTTCCGATCCACAAAGATCATTTTCAGTTCCTAAGGTTTGCCCTTCTAGATCAGCATTTCCAGTTCATAGCACTTCCGTTTGGCTTAGCTACTGCACCCAGGATATTTACAAAGGTTCTGGGTGCTCTCCTAGCTGTGGCCAGAACCCAGGGTATTGCAGCAGCACCTTAACTGGACAATATTGTCACACCGCTCTGGCTGCTGCCAGGGACGAGGTGGTTCCTGTGCGCATGCGGCGATGACGTCATCGCCGCATGTCTATTCCCCTCCCAAGCTGGATCCTTTGAACTCCTTGGCATGAATCGGTGCGGTTGTAAGTACCTGCATAACTTACATTCACTGCCCAAGTATAGGTGTTACTGTGTGTGCTCCTAGGTGCTTTATTTATTACTTGAATGGACAAGCCCAGGCCAGACTAGCAATTTGCGAATATACTTAGTGAGACAGGGTGTTATTTTGTAGTTCTGTCTAATTAGGGCAAGAAACTTGGTGCTGCCTTTTAGTTGACTTTCAGGCAGCGTGGATACCACTTATGGTGTGCCGGGGAACCAGCAGTATCTGGTTCAGGTGTTTGTTCTGAGGTCTTATGTGAGCATGTTACTAATAGAGGGGCAGCAATGCCAGATGGTCTGATCTGAGGTTTTATGTAGGCATGTTACTGACAGATGGGGAGCAGGGCCAGGGGTCTGTTCTGGGGTCTTATGTAGGCATGTTACTGAGAGAGGGGCAGCAAGGCCAGATAGTCTAATCTGAGGTTGTATGTGGGCATGTTACTGAGAGAGGGCCAAACAAGACCAGATTGTCTGTTTTGAGGTTTTTTTTTTAAATCAAGGTTTTTTTTTATTAAGGTATTTAGCAATATAACATACATAGCATGAAATCATAAATATTACCTCCACAATATAAAGACAAGCATTTGTTTAAAAGAAAAAGTACAAGAGTAACCTTGAGGTTTACATGGCACATTGCAAAAATACACTCCTGATACTTACCACCACCTAAATATAGTAGCGCAAACTAGAGGGGTCATATATCATGTGGAGACCCATGACACCTATTCTTAGGGCTAATATGGCAAACCATGCTTCTATTGCAGCATAATTTTTGGTATTGCCGATCTTGCAATGATAAATTACAATTTTTATTTTATACAAGTTACTTAAATACCTTTTTATCATGAAATAATGTCTAATATAATGATACTTTAAATTGTACTATATAACATAATAACAAACTACCTTAACTGAGAGGTTCCAACATTTAACAAATTAGGATACTAATTTCCTCCCTTGGCATAGAAGGTAACTCTTGTACCTAATGGGGCATATAATATAGACGAGGAAAGTTAGTATTGCGTAGCAGGTTAATACCACTAAAGAATTCACCAAATTGGGTGAATATGGGGGGGGGGGATGTGATATATAAAAGTAGAAACTATATAAGAATATACACAGTGCATACTTTAATTATGGCTATTTTAGGTATTCCGATACAATATGAAGGGGTTAGCAGACTTAGAGCTCTTTACATTCAAAATTGCTAGTGGAGAAGGCTTGAGTAGCCATATCCCCCAAACTACCACCACCAACATAGAAAAATAATAAATTAACCACTCCCTACGCAATGGAAGGATGCTTAAGATACGTATCTGAAGAACAAAAGGCATACAGAAAGCATAATTTTGCGAGTGAAAGTATACATGCATTACAGTTCCATAAATATGTTAATATTACATAGCTTTCCCATCGCAAAGGTATATCTAAGAGGTTCCCAGTGGCTCAAATAATATAAGTATGCAGTAACATACGGACACAATTCTAAAATTGCATGAATTTCTATAGCTCTTAATAAAGCTGATGAAAGATCAACAAGTACACCCTTACTACTACTAGCATACTAATAAGTCACATTGAATAACAAAAACATACAGCACTATATGTATTGTAATAAGACCGATAAAAGCAAAGTAAATCCTTTAACTTGCACTAATTAAGCACTATATATCAAATAAAGATCTGGGAATAGGGAGAAAGAGCAATATAACAATACTAAATAACAGGTTTCCTCAACCCTATATTCCCAGCCATTCAACCTCTTAGTTATAAGAGCAACATAGGCAAGATGAAAACATGCTGCTAACATATTAAGTATTAAGGCATCGTGTCTCAGACAGCTGAACTATATGATGTTATTTTGGGGTGCTATCCAATATCCCCACCTCCCTCGCCGGCTGAGGGAGATGTAGGCAACATATAATCTAAATAAAGTAGGACTCAGCACCAAATGAAGTTAAGATATATATAAAAAATGGCAATCAGGACCCAATATGTTAATCTGTATTATACAATACCTAAAGTGCCAAAATATAACTGGCTCTAATGATTAGATTATCTGTTAGCATGTATAGCAGATGGAATATAGAGGTGAGCTTACATTGGTCTCGTTATGAACTGAAGACAGTGTTTTATAAACCAGATTGAATCCTAGCAGATGATATACGAGGATTTAAGCAAAGTCAAACACACAGTACAATGCCATCATATCCAGTACAAGACACATAAAAAAAATATGTCAATATTCGCATAACTGAAATCATGTGCACAAAAATGAAACCCCTTAGGTAAGAACAACTCCAAGGGATTTAACATTTTCCCCTAGTATTATAAAAATTGTTCAATGTCTAGAGCTGGCATTACAATATACAGCACATTGAGAGTCATAGCTATAGAACAATAAACTTTGGCAAGTGCTGAGCCCATTCTGAATTGTGTACGAAAGGCGTCAGTCCATAGTTAGGAGCAAAGAAGAGGATGCAGTCTCCATGGAGGACTAACCTATTCCGACTCTCGATTGAATCAATTTGGGGGCATTTGCAACAGGCCACCTACAATCTAGGTTATCGCTACTAAAGAGCGACTCACGGCACTGCAGGTCAAGTCTGTCCATATCTTCCTGCCCTCCAGCCTCGTACCTGTAAGTATGTAGCTCATTCTGAAGTTCCAAAGCATTTAGTGCTCCTCTCTCCATGTCCCAGTTGGGCCTGGTGCGGCAGTGATAAGTTGCCTGTATATCTGAGTAACACACATCCTTTACTCGTGACTCCACTGGGGTCGTCTTCAAGTTGGTGGAAGTAAGGCTGTCATTTACTCTCTCCGAGTGGGCAACATTGGCAATACCGTCTGTATCTTGAGACACTTCGCTTCTCTGCTGCATTAATTCTGGGTCACCGGGAGCATTCTCAGCCTCACATGTTGTCAGCTTGCTCTGAGATGACGCCAGCGCCGTTCTTAGCTCCCCAACGAGAGCGCAATGATGGTTGTCTAGGGATATTAGTAGATTACCAAGTATGTTCAAAATCTGCCTCTCCATGTTATATGGTAAGTGGCTGCAAAAGTTATATATTCCAGAGCTCCTTATTCAATGACACGCACCGCTTGTGAATTATCCCAATTGAGTCTGAAGTTTTAACACCTCCTGTTATGTGTAGACTACAGAGCAGCTTGATCTCTACAAATAATTACAGCAGGCACATTTTTTTTTTTTTTAATCCACTTGATTGAAACCTCAAGCAGGAAGATGTTCTTATAGCGTGAGGTAAGATCTGTATCTCGACTGCGTCTAACACTGTATTTTGTCATGGGCTAGCCACCATAGGAAAACTGCACTCCAGTTAGGCTGCAATGGAATGGTGCAGTGTCTCTAATTTGCGCTGTGTGTAGGGTGAGTGCCTTTCTGCTGGGTATCTCTGGGTTTCTTTACTTTGTGTAGCACCCACCTTTCCTTATCTCATAGCAAGCAGGCATCAAAGTACAACCAGGATGCCACGTGGGCGTTAAAATGGCCACTTCCCTAAGAGCTGCAGTGGTTACCTTTGCGGGAATAGTTGATGTCAATCTTCTTTAGTCATTCCACTTCTTAAGATAAGAGTGTTTGTCATGCCTTCCCATAGCATACACCACACCTTGTTAGTAAATTGGGCTGCACTGAACGGTCAGAAATGGTTAAATTATCGGACCAAGTCCAGAGCTGTTGTGATGTGCGACCGCTCAGATGCAGAGCCAGCTCCGCCCCCCCTGTTTTGAGGTTTTATATAGGTATGACAGAGGGGCAGCAAGGCCGGATAATCTGATCTGAGGTTGTATGTGGGCATGTTACTGACAGAGTGGCAGCAGTGTCAGATGGTCTGCTCTGAGGTGGTATGTGGGCATGTTACTGACAAAGGGGCAGCAGTGTCAGATGATCTGCTCTGAGGTGGTATGTGGGCATGTTACTGACAAAGGGGCAGCAGTGTCAGATGGTCTGCTCTGAGGTGGTATGTGGGCATGTTACTGACAAAGGGGCAGCAGTGTCAGATGGTCTGCTCTGAGGTGGTATGTGGGCATGTTACTGACAAAGGGGCAGCAGTGTCAGATGATCTGCTCTGAGGTGGTATGTGGGCATGTTACTGACAGAGGGGCAGCAGGGCCAGGGGTCTGTTCTAAAGTTTTATTTTAACATGTTTCTGACAGAGGAGCAGCAAGACCAGTTGATATGTTCTGAATGCTATTGACAGAGGGGCAGCAGGACCAGGGGTCTGTTTTGAGGTTACTGACAGAGGGGCAGCAAGGCCAGACAGTCTGGTCTGAGGTCTCACGTAGGCATGTTACTGACAGAGAGGCAGCAGGGCCAGGGGTCTGAGCTGAGGTCTTACTTAGGCATGTTACCTACACAGGGGCAGCAGGGCCAGGGATATGATCTGAGGTCTTACATAGGCATGTTACTGACTGAGGAGCAGCAGGGACAAGGGTCCTAGCTTAAGTCTTATCTTAGGCATGTTACTGACATATTGGCAGCAGTGCCACATCGTCTGTTCTGAGGTTGTATGTGGGCATGTTACTGACAAAGGGACAGCAGGGACAGTGGTCTGTTCTGAGGTTTTATGTGGCATGTTATTAGCAAAGGAGCAGCAGGGCCAGGGGTCTATTTTGAGGTCTTATGTTGGCATGTTATGTGTTTATGTGGGATTATAACTGCTATTGGCATGACTCTACCTAAGGCCCCATCAACTGGTCCTTAGTATTTTTATGGAGGATAACTGACCTTGAAAAGGTTTTACCTTTAAAAGTCTGGGCCTATTTAAGCCCTTTGTCAGTCCCGGACAAACTGCTGCAGAACATGGTTATCAAATTAGAACATGTTTGTGTCTAAACTATAAAGGTATTTCACTCAGTGTTTGACCAAGTTGATTGGTCAGCAAAGCATTTGTCACTGATACCACATTGTGCTACAGAGTCTATATGTATGAAACACAACCCTAGATTCACTAACAAGCTGCAGTGAGAAAATACATGGAATTCCTAGGTTTATCCTATGAATAGGATGAAATGGACATTTGACTTTCCTGCTAGAGATTTCTTGGAAATGAACAGTGGGGATGTCTTATCAGTGTGAATTATTTATGAAGGTGACACAAAAGTATGGAGAACAGTTTGCGCCTCTTCTTGGCAACATCATTACTGACTTGTCTGGATTTATTGTATGTTTTTGGTCCTCTTGTTAAAATCTTGCTTATTTGAGAATTCTCTGTATATAAGAGTGTATTTTGCTATGATTAATTGATTTTTTACTTTTAAAAATGTGTTTTCCCAAAGTGAAAATATGTTGGACACACTTTCTATTGAACAAATTTACAAAATAAATATATTTCTCCCTACCTCTTGGTAACCCTCTTCAAAAGTACAAAATAGTAATTATAAAGAGTGGTCTCAATGGGGGCCAAATCTATTCTTTGTGGATCTTGTGCAACTGACCTCTATTAACCAGGGGTCAAGTCGGGCGAGAAAACATGGGAGCGGAGTTCCTGCAGTATTTTTGCAGGAGGAACTAAGTTCCCTCTTGACAGAGAACAGAAATGCTTTAGTAAACACTGCTGCTGCTGCTGCTGGTGGTGGGAGGAGCTGTAGCCAGTCTGGTTAGAGGGATAGTGAGATCATCTAGTAATGGGCAGTAACACTTCCTACAATACATTAAATGCAAGTTTGTCAGTGGTCCTGCTGTGTGATCACCCTCCACTGTGCTTACATGGTTCTTACATTCAGCTCCCCTCAGCAGAAATAGGACTATTGCACCTTAAGTTGGTGAGACTCTGTGACGGGAGGAGTCTCATGCCCAAAGGTAACCATTCAACCCTTCATTGGATTTAATTTGCTCTCATTAACCAAAGTGTATAGATTATATACATATAAATACAGTGTGTGAGTATAAAACAATATGAATTGTTTTGGGGGTGGAAGTCTTGGTGAGTTCCCACACTTTTTTTGTAGGACTTGACCCCTGCTATTAATGCAAACTGTAAAAAAAGAGGTCCCGATTTCTAATTTGAGGGTAGTAGGTTCAGGAATAATTTGTGATGGACGTTCGTTATAGAACTGGTGGTTGATTTATTGAATACATTTCCAGTATTAGTGCAGGGACAGTGAATTCAAGATTGCTTGAGATATGTACAAACCTAACATACGAATTAATAAAACCATGTAGCATACCTAGGTAGCCCCAGGAGCAGAACTACAGTAGAAGGAACAAGCTGGTGGCTGCACCAGATCTGCCGAGCTAGGTTCCTGTACTGCACTGATACTCTTGAGCTCACTTTATGTATTTAAAGGGACAGTCTATTCTAGTCTAGTTTTTATTGATTAAAAAGGATAGATAATCCCTTTATTACCCATTCCCCAGTATTTGCATAACCAACACTGTTATAGTAATATTCTTTTTACCTCTGTGATTACCTTGTTTCTAAGACTGCCCCTTATCTCAGTGATTTTGTTAGACGTGCATTTTAGCCAATCAGTACTGACTCTTAAATATCTCCACGGAGTGAGCAAAATGTTATCTATATGACATACATGAACTAACAGTGTCTAACTGTGAAAAACTGTCAAAATGCACTGAGGTAAGAGAGAGTTCAAAGGCTTAGAAATTAGCATATGAGCTTACCTAGGTTTAGCTTTCCACAAAGAATACCAAAGAATACCAAGAGAGCAAAGCAAATTTGATGATAAAAGTGAATTGGAAAGTTGTTTAAAATTGCATGTCCTATCTGAATCATGAGTTTAATTTTGACTATCCCTTTAACCCCTTAGCAGGCAATACACACATAGTTATATGCAAGCAACAGTGCAACCCACTAGAGCATTTTTTTGCAATTTTATATTCCTTTAAGTTTACATTTCAGAAGGGAATATAGGCAGACGTATTGTGCCTTCTATCTGCACGAATCTGTTTTTATGTTTTAAGTGAATCTAGCCTGCCATCAGTATATATATTAAAACAAAGAGAGATTTACTACTAATAACAAAATGCATAACCCCCCAAAAAATGTCTAATGCATAAAGATGTTTACTTTTTCTTTATCAGAAATAAATTCATAATTAGTCATAAGTGATAAAAAGTACTGCACTAGTTTTATGCTCGACCAGAGAAAGTGTTACACAAAAAGATGTTGGTTCTTTAAACGAAATGATTGTTGAAATGATCTCTTTGAGTTATTATAAAAACATCAATATAATTGCTTAATTGCTACTGGTAAATTCTTGCTAAAATGCCAGTATTAAAAATGCAGAAGGTGAAATATTTGAAATGATAAAAGTTTATTCAGACTGACAGTTTGTGAAGCTGTGTGTGGCTCTTCAGTTTTCTCACTTCATAAAGTCAAGATGACAGCTGAAGAACCACGTTAATCCCCTCATCGCCACAAGGAGCAATACTTTACAGTTCCCGCTGGCACTTGTGTAATTGTTCTGTAGTTAAAGTACAAACAACGTGGCCCTTCTGTGCTCACATATAGCACTGCTGTTTTAGGGATTAGTATACAACCTGAGAGGACATTACAAACAATAAACTATATGCATGTGTATGGATCCCAGGGTATAAAGGAACAGTTTGCTCATTTTTTTGCATTGGTTTTGCAGTCACAGTATATAGATGCAGTGCAGTTGGTGACTCATTGGTTACAAATCAGTCAATTAAAGTGTCATAAAAGAGCAATAATACAATAATGCATTAGAATATGTTATTGCATCATTATTTGTATAGTATCGTTTAGTCTATATTTAACTCCCTTGAAAAGATTAAGTTAACCCTGGACTGGCAATACATTACTAGTGCGTGGCCACTGAGTATATGGGTGGCATATGTGCGTAGGCAACAATTACTGGCTGTGTTCATATTACAAAGCTGACAAATATTAATTTGTCTTCAATCCTGTTCTACATTTGTAGAGTGATTAATTATAGCAAGAGATAGTAGATGGAACATGGAAACCTAGGCCTAGATTTGGAGTTTGGCGGTAGATGGGCTGTTAACGCTACGCGGGCTTTTTTCTGGCCGCACCATAAAATTAACTCTGGTATCGAGAGTTCAAAAAAATGCTGCGTTAGGCTCCAAAAAAGGAGCGTAGAGCATTTTTACCGCAAATGCAACTCTCGATACCAGAGTTGCTTACGGACGCGGCCAGCCTCAAAAACGTGCTCGTGCACGATTCCCCCATAGGAAACAATGGGGCTGTTTGAGCTGAAAAAAAACCTAACACCTGCAAAAAATCAGCGTTCAGCTCCTAACGCAGCCCCATTGTTTCCTATGGGGAAACACTTCCTACGTCTGCACCTAACACTCTAACATGTACCCCGAGTCTAAACACCCCTACCCTTACACTTATTAACCCCTAATCTTCCGCCCCCGCTATCGCTGACCCCTGCATTATATTATTAACCCCTAATCTTCCGCTCCGTAAACCGCCGCTACCTACTTTATCCCCATGTACCCCTAATCTGCTGCCCCTAACACTGCCGACCCCTATATTATATTTATTAACCCCTAACCTGCCCCCCACAACGTCGCCGCCAGCTACTTACAATAATTAACCCCTAATCTGCCGACCGCAAAGCGCCGCCACCTACGTTATCCTTATGTACCCCTAATCTGCTGCCCCTAACACCGCCGACCCCTATATTATATTTATTAACCCCTAATCTGCCCCCCTCAACGTCGCCGACACCTGCCTACACTTATTAACCCCTAATCTGCCGAGCGGACCTGAGCGCTACTATAATAAAGTTATTAACCCCTAATCCGCCTCACTAACCCTATCATAAATAGTATTAACCCCTAATCTGCCCTCCCTAACATCGCTGACACCTAACTTCAATTATTAACCCCTAATCTGACGACCGGAGCTCACCGCTATTCTAATAAATGTATTAACCCCTAAAGCTAAGTCTAACCCTAACACTAACACCCCCCTAAATTAAATATAATTTTAATCTAACGAAATTAATTAACTCTTATTAAATAAATTATTCCTATTTAAAGCTAAATACTTACCTGTAAAATAAATCCTAATATAGCTACAATATAAATTATAATTACATTGTAGCTATTTTAGGATTAATATTTATTTTACAGGCAACTTGGTAATTATTTTAACCAGGTACAATAGCTATTAAATAGTTAAGAACTATTTAATAGTTACCTAGTTAAAATAATAACAAAATTACCTGTAAAATAAGTCCTAACCTAAGTTATAATTAAACCTAACACTACCCTATCAATAAATTAATTAAATAAAATACCTACAATTACCTACAATAAAACCTAACACTACACTATCAATAAATAAATTAAATACAATTTCTACAAATAAATACATTTAAATAAACTAACTAAAGTACAAAAAATAAAAAAGAACTAAGTTACAAAAAATAAAAAAATATTTACAAACATAAGAAAAATATTACAACAATTTTAAACTAATTACACCTACTCTAAGCCCCCTAATAAAATAACAAAGACCCCCAAAATAAAAAAATGCCCTACCCTATTCTAAATTAATAAATTTAAAAGCTCTTTTACCTTACCAGCCCTGAACAGGGCCCTTTGCGGGGCATGCCCCAAGAAAATCAGCTCTTTTGCCTGTAAAAAAAAACATACAATACCCCCCCCAACATTACAACCCACCACCCACATACCCCTAATCTAACCCAAACCCCCCTTAAATAAACCTAACACTAAGCCCCTGAAGATCTTCCTACCTTGTCTTCACCTCACCGGGTATCACCGATCGGTCCTGGCTCCGATATCTTCATCCAACCCAAGCGGGGGCTAGACATCCACTGAAGAAGTCCAGAAGAGGGTCCAAAGTCTTCCTCCTATCCGGCAAGAAGAGGACATCCGGACCGGCAAACATCTTCATCCAAGCGGCATCTTCGATCTTCTTCCATCTGGTGCGGAGCGGGTCCATGTTGAATCAGCCGACGCGGATCCATCCTCTTCTTCCGGCATCTCCCGACGAATGACGTTTCCTTTAAGGGACGTCATCCAAGATGGCGTCCCTTGAATTCCGATTGGCTGATAGGATTCTATCAGCCAATTGGAATTAAGGTAGGAATATTCTGATTGGCTGATGGAATCAGCCAATCAGAATCAAGTTCAATCCGATTGGCTGATCCAATCAGCCAATCAGATTGAGCTCGCATTCTATTGGCTGATCGGAACAGCCAATAGAATGCGAGCTCAATCTGATTGGCTGATTGGATCAGCCAATCGGATTGAACTTGATTCTGATTGGCTGATTCCATCAGCCAATCAGAATATTCCTACCTTAATTCCGATTGGCTGATAGAATCCTATCAGCCAATCGGAATTCGAGGGACGCCATCTTGGATGACGTCCCTTAATTAATTTATTAATTTAGTAATATTTTTCTTATGTTTGTAAATATTTTTTTATTTTTTGTAACTTAGTTCTTTTTTATTTTTTGTACTTTAGTTAGTTTATTAAATGTATTTATTTGTAGAAATTGTATTTAATTTATTTATTGATAGTGTAGTGTTAGGTTTTATTGTAGGTAATTGTAGGTATTTTATTTAATTAATTTATTGATAGGGTAGTGTTAGGTTTAATTATAACTTAGGTTAGGACTTATTTTACAGGTAATTTTGTTATTATTTTAACTAGGTAACTATTAAATAGTTCTTAACTATTTAATAGCTATTGTACCTGGTTAAAATAATTACCAAGTTGCCTGTAAAATAAATATTAATCCTAAAATAGCTACAATGTAATTATAATTTATATTGTAGCTATATTAGGATTTATTTTACAGGTAAGTATTTAGCTTTAAATAGGAATAATTTATTTAATAAGAGTTAATTAATTTCGTTAGATTAAAATTATATTTAATTTAGGGGGGTGTTAGTGTTAGGGTTAGACTTAGCTTTAGGGGTTAATACATTTATTAGAATAGCGGTGAGCTCCGGTCGTCAGATTAGGGGTTAATAATTGAAGTTAGGTGTCGGCGATGTTAGGGAGGGCAGATTAGGGGTTAATACTATTTATGATAGGGTTAGTGAGGCGGATTAGGGGTTAATAACTTTATTATAGTAGCGGTGCGGTCCGCTCGGCAGATTAGGGGTTAATAAGTGTAGGCAGGTGTCGGCGACGTTGTGGGGGGCAGGTTAGGGATTAATAAATATAACATAGGGGTCGGCGGTGTTAGGGGCAGCAGATTAGGGGTACATAAGGATAACGTAGGTGGCGGCGCTTTGCGGTCGGCAGATTAGGGGTTAATTATTGTAGGTAGCTGGCGGCGACGTTGTGGGGGGCAGGTTAGGGGTTAATAAATATAATACAGGGGTCGGCGGTGTTAGGGGCAGCAGATTAGGGGTACATAAGTATAACGTAGGTGGCGGTCGGCAGATTAGGGGTTAAAAAAATGTAATCGAGTTGCGGCGATGTGGGGGGACCTCAGTTTAGGGGTACATAGGTAGTTTATGGGTGTTAGTGTACTTTAGGGTACAGTAGTTAAGAGCTTTATGAACCAGCGTTAGCCCAGAAAGCTCTTAAATCCTGCTTTTTTCCGGAGGCTGGAGTTTTGTCGTTAGATGTCTAACGCTCACTTCAGAAACGACTCTAAATACCGGAGTTAGAAAGATCCCATTGAAAAGATAGGATACGCAATTGACGTAAGGGGATCTGCGGTATGGAAAAGTCGCGGCTGAAAAGTGAGCGTTAGACCCTTTAATCACTGACTCCAAATACCGGCGGTAGCCTAAAACCAGCGTTAGGAGCCTCTAACGCTGGTTTTCACGGCTAACGCCAAACTCCAAATCTAGGCCCTAGCGTTTGACTGCTTTATATATGTATTTTTATGGCAGTCTAACATTCTAAATTTTTATTGATTATTCAGATTTTCAAAATGTACATTTAAGTTTTAAGGCTGTGACACACTGCAAGCAATGCGGCGCGAGCCGAAGCAGCTGCTTTGCGCCGCATCACATTGCTTCTAAAGTTGAAATATGTCACCTCTGAGCGCTCAGCTACACGACCTGAAGCGGCTGAGCATGCAGAGATGAAAAGGCAGGACACAATGAGTGCACACAGCCGCATCATCACGCTTCGTGCCGCGCCACTCTCAGTGTGCCACAGCTTTTAGACTCCAGTTCTTGGTGCAGGCTGTCAAGGTTCATATGCTGATTTTTTCATGATGTATGGGAGGTGACAATTGATTTGTGCCCCAATCATGGCAGGCTGGCAGGGGAGTTGTTGGAAGGGAAATGCCCTCCTTATAATCATAAAGGCTGTGACAAACTGCAAGCATGTAGATGCGGCTGTGCGCGCTCAGTGTGTCCTGCCTTTTCATCTCTGAGCACTCTGCTGCGTCAGGTCGTGTAGCTGAGCGCTCAGAGATGAAATATCTGAACTTCAGAAGCAATGCAACGCGAAGCGAAGCAGCTGCTTCGCCTCGCGCCTCTTCGCTTGCAGTTTGTCACAGCCTTAACACCCACTATAGTCACTCTTCATGCCAAGCAACTCACCATGTTGTGACACTGTCCACATATTCACTAAGCATTTGATAACACTTTATGAAAGCTTTAGAAGTAGACAATTAGGAAAACATGGATTAAAGGTACTTTCCTTACTGAAGAATTCTTTGTACCCTTAGGCAATCTAGTAAACTGATAAAGGCTTTTGCTAGGGTAACACTACACAAGAAGTGCTCACCCAATGTAATGTGCATGCTTTGTTTGTATTTGTGTATGAAGCTCTTAATATGCCCAACTAATAGTAGTGATACTTCTAAAGTATTTAATTTTTTTAGGCCAATATGAATCTCATGAGATAGGCTTCTAGTAATGATAGATGCTTCTATTAAAATGATTAGATGTAGTTGTTGCGACTGAACACTGACCACAATAATTTTAGGTTTGCATTGTAAAGGGTCTGCATTTCAAGCATACTAACATCACACTGCTCATGACATGGAGACATTGTGGTTAGGTTTAAGCTTAGGGAGAGAGTAAGGTGTCCTTGCATCATTGTGGCCATGGTTGGGTCACTGTGGTAGTTTCTATATTGCAGTCCCTGGTTCTGAGCTCTGTCCCTCTGAGCCATATGTCGCTATTTGCAGAATTTCCCTTAGCAACACCCAAAAACTGCCCATACACACCAACAAGTACACCCACAAACCATCCATGATGATCCCCCCCCTCCCAAATTGGCCCCACCGACAACAAGGTTACCGGCCCCTGTCAGCCTCCTTTGTCCCTGATATTCAGCCCCAAATGTTGGGAGGTATGATATTGCTGTGCCCCTGATAATATGGTATGGAACTAAGGATTAAGCCTGATTTATTTCTATAGTTACCACACATTCGGCTAGATTACGAGTCTTGCGTTATGAGTAACAAAGCAGCGTTAAGCCTTATAACATTGCTTTTTTACTACCACTGGTATTACGAGTCTTGCAGATTTAGGGGCACCACACACTTTTTTGGCCTTACCGCAAATCAACTTACGCTATTTGCATATAGTCTATTTTCAATGGGACTTCCATAGCGCCGATATTACGAGCTTGTCCTGGGAGGCCAAAAAGTGAGCGGTACATCCTATCCCGTCAAGATTCGTACCGCTTTTTAAAGTCAGTAGTTATGAGTTTTACACTACAAAGCCGTAGCATAAAACTCAGAACTAAAGTGCTAAAAAGTACACTAACACCCATAAACTACCTATTAACCCCTAAACTGAGGCCCTCCCGCATCGCAAACACTATAATAAAAATATTAACCCCTAATCTGCCGCTCCCGACATCACCACCAGTATAATAAACATATTAACCCCTAAACCGCTGAACTCCCGCCTCGCAAACATTAGTTAAATATTATTAACCCCCAATATTCCATCCCTAACATCACTGCCACCTACCTACATTTATTAACCCCTAATCTGCCGCCCCCAACGTCGCCGCCACTATATAATAAAATTATTAACCCCTAAATCTAAGTCTATCCCTAACCCTAACAGCCCCTAACTTAAATATAATTAAAATAAATCTAAATAAAACCTACTATCATTAACTAAATAATTCCTATTTAAAACTAAATACTTACCTATAAAATAAATCCTAAGTTAGCTACAATATAACTAATAGTTACATTGTAGCTAGCTTAGGGTTTATTTTTTAGTTTACAGGCAAGTTTGTATTTATTTTAACAAGGTAGAAGAGTTACTAAATAGTTATTAACTATTTACTAAGGCCTAATAAAACAACAAAGCCCCCCAAAATAAAAAATGCCCTACCCTATTCTAAATTACTAAAGTTAAAAGCTCTTTTACCTTACCAGCCCTGAACAGGGCCCTTTGCGGGGCATGCCCCAAGAAGTTCAGCTCTTTTGCCTGCAAAAAAAACATACAATACCCCCCCCAACATTACAACCCACCACCAACATACCCCTAATCTAACCCAAACCCCCGTTAAATAAACCTAACACTAAGCCCCTGAAGATCTTCCTACCTTGTCTTCACCATACCAGGTTCACCGATCGGTCCTGAAGAGCTCCTCCGATGTCCTGATCCAAGCCCAAGCGGGGGGCTGAAGATGTCCATGATCCGGTAGAAGTCTTCATCCAAGCGGGGCAGAAGAGGTCTTCCATCCGATTGAAGTCTTCATCCAGGCGGCATCTTCTATCGACATCCATCTGGAACGGAGCGGCAGCATCCTGAAGACCTCCGACGCGGAACATCCATCCTGGCCGACGACTGAACGATGAATGACGGTTCCTTTAAATGATGTCATCCAAGATGGCGTCCCTCGAATTCCGATTGGCTGATAGGATTCTATCAGCCAATCGGAATTAAGGTAGGAATATTCTGATTGGCTGATGGACTCAGCCAATCAGAATCAAGTTCAATCCGATTGGCTGATCCAATCAGCCAATCAGATTGAGCTCGCATTCTATTGGCTGTTCCGATCAGAATATTCCTACCTTAATTCCGATTGGCAGATAGAATCCTATCAGCCAATCGGAATTCGAGGGCGCCATCTTGGATGACGTCATTTAAAGGAACCGTCATTCGTCGTTCAGTCGTCGGCCAGGATGGATGTTCCGCGTCAGAGGTCTTCAGGATGCTGCCGCTCCGTTCCAGATGGATGTCGATAGAAGATGCCGCCTGGATGAAGACTTCAATCGGATGGAAGACCTCTTCTGCCCCGCTTGGATGAAGACTTCTACCGGATCATGGACATCTTCAGCCCCCCGCTTGGGCTTGGATCAGGACATCGGAGGAGCTCTTCAGGACCGATCGGTGAGCCTGGTATGGTGAAGACAAGGTAGGAAGATCTTCAGGGGCTTAGTGTTTAGGTTTATTTAAGGGGGGTTTGGGTTAGATTAGGGGTATGTGGGTGGTGGGTTGTAATGTGGGGGGGGTATTGTATGTTTTTTTTTACAGGCAAAAGAGCTGAACTTCTTGGGGCATGCCCCGCAAAGGGCCCTGTTCAGGGCTGGTAAGGTAAAAGAGCTTTTAACTTTAGTAATTTAGAATAGGGATGGGCATTTTTTATTTTGGGGGGCTTTGTTGTTTTATTAGGGGGCTTAGAGTATGTGTAATTAGTTTAAAATTGTTGTAATATTTTTCTTATGTTTGTAGATATTTTTTTATTTTTTGTAACTTAGTTCTTTTTTATTTTTTGTACTTTAGTTAGTTTATTTCATTGTAGTTATTTGTAGGTATTGTATTTAATTAATGTATTGATAGTGTAGTGTTAGGTTTAATTGTAGGTAATTGTAGGTATTTTATTTAATTAATTTAATGATAGTATAGTGTTAGGTTTAATTGTAACTTAGGTTAGGATTTATTTGACAGGTAATTTTGTAATTATTTTAACTAGGTAACTATTAAATAGTTCTTAACTATTTAATAGCTATTGTACCTGGTTAAAATAATTACAAAGTTGCCTGTAAAATAAATATTAATCCTAAAATAGCTACAATGTAATTATAATTTATATTGTAGCTATATTAGGATTTATTTTACAGGTAAGTATTTAGCTTTAAATAGGAATAATTTATTTAATAAGAGTTAATTAATTTCGTTAGATGTAAATTATATTTAATTTAGGGGGGTGTTAGGGTTAGACTTAGCTTTAGGGGTTAATACATTTATTAGAATAGCGGTGAGCTCCGGTCGGCAGATTAGGGGTTAATAATTGAAGTTAGGTGTCGGCGATGTTAGGGAGGGCAGATTAGGGGTTAATACTATTTATTATAGGGTTAGTGAGGCGGATTAGGGGTTAATAACTTTATTATAGTAGCGCTCAGGTCCGCTCGGCAGATTAGGGGTTAATAAGTGTAGGCAGGTGGAGGCGACATTGTGGGGGGCAGATTAGGGGTTAATAAATATAATATAGGGGTCGGCGGTGTTAGGGGCAGCAGATTAGGGGTACATAAGGATAACGTAGGTGGTGGTCGGCAGATTAGGGGTTAAAAAAATTTAATCGAGTGGCGGCGATGTGGGGGGACCTCGGTTTAGGGGTACATAGGTAGTTTATGGGTGTTAGTGTACTTTAGAGCACAGTAGTTAAGAGCTTTATAAACCGGCGTTAGCCCAGAAAGCTCTTAACTACTGACTTTTTTCCTGCGGCTGGAGTTTTGTCGTTAGATGTCTAACGCTCACTTCAGACACGACTCTAAATACCGGAGTTAGAAAGATCCCATTGAAAAGATAGGATACGTAATTTACGTAAGGGGATCTGCGGTATGGAAAAGTCGCGGCTGAAAAGTGAGCGTTAGACCCTATTTTGAGTGACTCCAAATACCGGAGGTAGCCTAAAACCAGCGTTAGGAGCCTCTAACGCTGGTTTTCACGGCTAACGCCAAACTCCAAATCTAGGCCTAACTAACTACCTAGCTAAAATAAATACAAATTGACCTGTAAAATAAAACCTAACCTAAGTTACACTAACACCTAACCTAACCCTACAATTAAATAAATTCCCTAAATTAAATACAATTAACTAAATTCAATAAAATTAGCTAAATTACAAAAAAAACAAAACAATAAATTACAGAAAATAAAAAACAAATGACAAGATCTTTAAACTAATTACACCTAATCTAATAGCCCTATCAAAATAAAAATAGCCCACCCAAAATAATAAAAACCCCTAGCTTAAACTAAACTACCAATAGCCCTTAAAAGGGCCTTTTGCAGGGCATTGCCCCAAAGAAATCAGCTCTTTTACCTGTAAAAAAAATACAAACAACCCCCCAACAGTAAAACCCACCACCCACACGACCATCCCCCCAAATAAAACCCTAACTTAAAAAACCTAAGCTCCCCATTGCCCTGAAAAGGGCATTTGGATGGGCATTGCCCTTAAAAGGGCATTTAGCTCTATTGCTGCCCAAAGCCCTAACCTAAAAATAAAACCCACCCAATAAGCCCTTAAAAAAAACTAACACTGACCCCCTGAAGATCCACTTACAGTTTTGAAGATCTGACATCCATCCTCAATGAAGCGGCAATAAGTCCTCAGCGAAGCCGGGAGACGTCTTCATCCAAGCCAGGAGAAGTGGTCCTCCAGACGGGCAGAAGTCTTCATCCAGACGTCATCTTCACTCTTCATCCATCCGGCGCGGAGCGGGTCCATCTTCAAGCATCCTCTTCCAACGACGACTACCCGACGAATGAAGGTACCTTTAAGTAACGTCATCCAAGATGGTGTTCCTTAGATTCGATTGGCAGATAGAATTCTATCAGCCAATCGGAATTAAGGTTGAAAAAATCCTATTGGCTGATGCAATCAGCCAATAGGATTGAACTTCAATCCTATTGGCTGATCCAATCAGCCAATAGGATTGAGCTTGCATTCTATAGTCATCGTTGGAAGAGGATGCTCCACGCCGGATGTCTTGAAGATGGACCCGCTCTGCGCTGGATGGATGAAGATAGAAGATGCCGTCTGGATGAAGACTTCTGCCCGTCTGGAGGACCACTTCTCCTGGCTTGGATGAAGACCTCTCCCGGCTTCATTGAGGACTTCTTGCCGCTTCGATGAGGACTTCTCCCGGCTTTGTTGAGGATGGATGTCGGATCTTCAAAACTGTAAGTGGATCTTTATGGTGTTAGTGTTAGGTTTTTTTAAGGGTTTATTGGGTGTTTTTTATTTTTAGGTTAGGGCTTTGGGCAGCAATCCAAATGCCCTTTTCAGGGCAATGGGGAGCTTAGGTTTTTTTAGTTAGGGTTTTATTTGGGGGGTTGGTTGTGTGGGTGGTGGGTTTTACTGTTGGGGGGTTGTTTGTAATTTTTTTGACAGGTAAAAGAGCTAATTTCTTTGGGGAAATGCCCCGCAAAAGGCCCTTTTAAGGGCTATTGGTAGTTTAGTTTAGGCTAGGGGTTTTCTTATTTTGGGGGGGCTTTTTATTTTGATAGGGCTATTAGATTAGGTGTAATTAGTTTAAATATCTGATAATTTATTTTTTTATTTTGTATAACTTAGTGTTTGTTTTTTGTAATTTAGGTAATTGTATTTAATTTAGGTAATTTTTTTAATTGTAGTGTAAGGTTAGGTGTTAGTGTAAGACAGGTTAGGTTTTATTTTACAGCTAAATTTGTATTTATTTTAGCTAGGTAGTTAGTAAATAGTTAATAACTATTTACTAACTAATCTACCTAGTTAAAATAAATACAAACTTGCCTGTAAAATAAAAATAAACCCTAAGCTAGATACAATGTAACTATTAGTTATATTGAAGCTAGTTAGGGTTTATTTTATAAGTAAGTATTTAATTTTAAATAGGAATTATTTAGGTAATGATAGTAGGTTTTATTTAGATTTATTTTAATTATATTTAAGTTAGGGGGTGTTAGGGTTAAACTTAGGTTTAGAGGCTAATAACTTTAGTATAGTGGCGGCAACGTTGGGGGCAGCAGATTAGGGGTTAATAACTGTAATGTAGGTTGCAGTGATGTTAGGGACAGCAGATTAGGGGTTAATAATATTTAACTAGTGTTTGCGAGGCGGGAGTGTGGCGGTTTAGGGGTTAATATGTTTATTATAGTGGCAACGATGTCCGGAGCGGTAGATTAGGGGTTAATAAGTATAATATAGGTGTCGGCAATGTCGGGGTGGCAGATTAGGGGTTAATAACTGTAATCTAAATTGCAGTGATGTTAGGGACAGCAGATTAGGGGTTAATAATATTTAACTAGTGTTTGCGAGGTGGGAGTGTGGTGGTTTAGGGGTTAATATGTTTATTATAGTGGCAGCGATGTCCGGAGCGGTAGATTAGGGGTTAATAAGTATAACGTAGGTGTCAGCAATGTCGGGGGCTGCAGATTAGGGGTTAATAAGTGTAAGATTAGGGATGTTTAGACTCGGGGTTTATGTTAGGGTGTTAGGTGTAAACATAAATTTAGTTTCCCCATAGGAATCAATGGGGCTGCGTTACGGAGCTTTACGCTGCTTTTTGCAGGTGTTAGACTTTTTTTTTTTGTATAACTTAGTGTTTGTTTCTTTTGTAATTTAGGTAATTGTATTTAATTTAGGTAATTTATTTAATTGTAGTGTAAGGTTAGGTGTTAGTGTAAGACAGGTTAGGTTTTATTTTACAGGTAAATTTGTATTTATTTTAGCTAGGTAGTTAGTAAATAGTTAATAACTATTTACTAACTAATCTACCTAGTTAAAATAAATACAAACTTGCCTGTAAAATAAAAATAAACCCTAAGATAGATACAATGTAACTATTAGTTATATTGAAGCTAGCTTAGGGTTTATTTTATAAGTAAGTATTTAATTTTAAATAGGAATTATTTAGGTAATGATAGTAGGTTTTATTTAGATTTATTTTAATTATATTTAAGTTAGGGGGTGTTAGGGTTAAACTTAGGTTTAGGGGTTAATAACTTTAGTATAGTGGCGGCAACGTTGGGGGCGGCAGATTAGGGGTTAATAACTGTAATGTAGGTTGCGGTGATGTTAGGGACAGCAGATTAGGGGTTAATAATACTTAACTAGTGTTTGCGAGGCGGGAGTGTGGCGGTTTAGGGGTTAATATGTTTATTATAGTGGCAGCGATGTCCGGAGTGGTAGATTAGGAGTTAATTAGTATAATGTAGGTGTCGGCGATGTCGGGGGCAGCAGATTAGGGGTTAATAAGTGTAAGATTAGGGGTGTTTAGACTTGGGGTTTATGTTATTTAGTTTCCCCATAGGAATCAATGGGGTTGCGTTACAGAGCTTTACGCTGCTTTTTTGCAGGTGTTAGACTTTTTCTAGCTGGCTCTCCCCATTGATGTCTATGGGGAAATCGTGCACGAGCACGTAAAACCAGCTCACCACAGCTTTCAGCAGCGCAGGTATTGGAGTGCAGTATGGAGCTCAATTTTGCTCTACGCTCACTTTTTGCCTGATAACGCCGGGTTTTTATAAACCTGTAATACCAGCGATGTAGGGAAGTGAGCGGTAACAATAATGTGCAAGTTAGCACCGCACCGCTCATAACGCAAAACTCGCAATCTAGCCGATAGCGTTTTCAGTTTGTTTCTTTAAATTTCTATACAAAAATATTCCCTCCATGACATTCTCACAGCATGTGGTTTTATAATACAGTATTAATGTGAGGGCGTCCAAAAAAAGCAAATCATTTCATGCTTTAAATGTTAAGTTTAAATTGAAAATGGTTTTGTGGCGTTTTACTGATGACGCAAGTATGGGTGACCCAGCAGAAACACTATCATTTAGCAAAAACAAAACCATAAGTTTAGATTCCACAGAACATACAGATTCTCAGCTATCCGTTAAAGCGAGATATAAATCGCATAACTTATTTGCTTCTACTAAGGAGATTTAAACAGCACTCACCTTTAGCTATATGAAAGAGTTGGAAACGCATGTTCATTTTATGTGGGTTGAGCTTCTGTTGGGCATCTCCTGTTGAAATGAACAAAATAAATATGTTTTGAATATGAAAGTGAAATGCAAGGATATAGAATGTTTGTATTTTTGTGTACAACCTATTTAGTAAATTTAATCTACTGTACCTTTAAATTGACTGTTTTAGACCCTGGAGTGTAAACAATTTTTACAATAGCAGAATAAATATAAAACATATGTTAACAGTATTTAAAGGGACAGTCTACTCCAGAAGTTGTATTGTTTAAAAAGATAGATAATCCCTTTATTACCTATTCCCCAGTTAGATATACATATTAAGGTACACCTCTATAATACTAAACTAGTAAAGAAAAATTATAGATCCCTGGCACTTACACTGCACTGCAAGAAAAAAATCGTATTCTATACTCAAAGGGTTTTTCCAACAAATAAACAGCACAGCAAGCTGACAGAGGTACACACTACTGCACTGTTTAGAAGCTGAAGTGATTAAAGATGGCGGATGTTCACTACCACCTCTCTATGCTAGGTTAAAGGAGTAGTCTAGTCAAAATTATACTTTCATAATTCAGATAGAGCAAGCAATTTTAAGCAACTTTCTAATTTATTTTTATTATCAATTTTTCTTCGTTCTCTTGATATCTTTACTTGAATGTAAGCTTAGAAGCAGGCCCATTTTTGGTTAAGCACCTGGGTAGTGCTTGCTGATTGGTGTCTACATTTAGACAGCAATCAGAAAGTACTACCCAGGGTGCTGAACCAAAAATGGGCCGGCTCCTATGCTTACATTCTTGCTTTTTCAAATAAAGATACTAAGAGAACGAATATTGATAATAAGAGTAAATTAGAAAGTTGCTAAAAATTACCTGCTCTATTTGAATCATTTGAATCAATTTGAAAGTTTAAAGGGACAGTCAACCCCCAAAAAATATTACTCCGACAGATAAAGTTTACTAGGACAAATAGTTCAAACTGTAGCCCCATTTTGCTAAATATATAGTTTTTAAGTAAAATTACTTACTACATGTTTTGAAATGGCCACCAGCCCCCTCCTGTATTTCATCATGGCGATCTTCCTTCCTTCCTCTTCTGCTTGTAACTTTTCTATCCTCTGCATTCCCATTTTTAGTGAAGGGGCCTTTTAAAGCAGGAACTAAAAATAACCACTCAGTATCCTAGCGGTTCCTATATGCGGCGGACCAGTTTGGCTTCTCTCCATCTACTGCCGCATATAGGAACTGCAAGGATACTGAGCGGTCCTGTGCCCTCCTCCCCCAAACGTACAAAATTCTCTCACACAGCGAGATGTAAGACAAAAGAATGTCCTGCGCATATAGGAACCGCTAGGATACTGAGCGGTTGTTTTTAGTTCCTGCTTTAAAAGGCCCCTTCACTAAAATCAGTGCATTGCGCATGCGCCAAAAAACAGGAATGCAGAGGATAGAAAAGTTACAGGCAGAAGAGGAAGGAAGGAAGATGGCCATGACAAAATGCAGGAGGGGGCTGGCGGCCATTTCAAAATGGCCGA
The DNA here is from genome assembly GCF_027579735.1 of Bombina bombina. Taxonomy (NCBI): domain Eukaryota; kingdom Metazoa; phylum Chordata; class Amphibia; order Anura; family Bombinatoridae; genus Bombina; species Bombina bombina. The sequence goes on along the minus strand of NC_069499.1, from coordinate 137,873,896 downwards.
GGGATATGTAAAAAGTAATTTTACTTAAAGGGCCAGTAAAACCAAAATCTTTCTTTCATGATGCAGATAGAGAATAGAAATTTAAACAACATTACAATTTACTTCTATTATTTATTTTGCTTCATTTTTTAGATATCCTTAGTTGAAGAAAAAGCAATGCACATGGTAAGCCAATCACACAAGGCTTCTATGTGCAGCAACCAATCAGCAGCTACTGAGCATATCTAGATATGCTTTTCAGCAAAGAATATCAAGATAATAAAACAAATTAGATAATATAAGTAAATTAGAAAGATGTTTAAAATTGCATTCTCTTTCTAAATCATGAAAGAAAAAATGTGGGTGTCATGTCCCTTTAAAACTATATATTTAGCAAAATGGGACTACAGTTTGAACTATTTGTCCTATAAATCTTTATCTGTAAGAGCAATATTTTTTTCTGGGTTGACTGTCCCTTTAATTGTGACTAGACTATTCCATTAAAAGTGGATTGGACACACCTGTCTTGCTGGCCCTCAATCATTTAGTAATGCTCAGTCAGGATTGGACAGGGGACGTTGTACACACGTATGTTCAGACCTCCTGTACATCACTGCAAATGAAGGAGCTGATTTGTCAAACGATCTCAGCTCCTTTCCCATTTCCTGAGATCTCTGCCCCTTTTTTTGGTACCGAAAATGAAACAAATGCGACTAATAAACAATATTGTCAATAGCAGAAAACTTGTCAGAGATTAAAGGGATGGTGTACTGTATCCTTTGTACTGCTATCTATATGAACTCATATATAAACATATACTGTATATATGTTTAATGTGTTCCCAATGATCCATTTTACCTGATGGAGTCTATTTAATTGTTTACAGATAGCTCCTTTTCCTTGGTTGTGTCATCTGAAATAGCTGTTTTTCCTGTTGAATCTTCTCCTATACCGAGAATGTCAATACTTAAAGGGACATGAAACCCCAAATTTCTTTCATGATTCAGATAGAACAGCATGCATTTGTAAATAATTTTCAAATTTACTTCTATTATTAAATTTGCTTCCTTTCTTGAAGGAGAAACAATGCACTACTGGCAGCTATCTGAACAGATCAGTTAGCTAATTACAAGAGGTATATATGTGCAGCCACCAATCAGCAGTTAGCGCCCAGCTCCTGAGGCAACCAATGTATGCTTTTTAAAAAAGGATACCAAGAGAACAAAGCAAATTAGATAAAGGAAGTAAAATGTGTCCGATTCTACTCACTCATTCTGTCCGTGAACCGTTAAAAGCACGTTGTGGGTGTGACCCATGGTTAGTTTCCCAGAGACGGTTGCGTCCCCAAGGCACTGATTAGAACAGAACTCTCGAGAGCATATCTGCCCTCGGCCAAATGTACGTCCACTTGGAAAATAGTGTCTTGGACATATGTCTGACGGACAAACGTGCTTCAGCATTCTGTCCAAGAACCCAACTAATACTAGAAATGTTATTTTTTACCACATTGAATGTCATACTTAACTTGCCAAGGCTCCTTTAATGAGACATGGGAGTAAAAACTTGTTTTGATATATTTAGATGGAACAATTTAAAAAAATCTCTAATTTATTTTTATTATCAAATTTAATAAATTATTGTTTTTTAAATCTGAGCTCCTTCCCATGACGGAATACCTAGGTATGCTCAGAAGCACCACTAGATGGCAGCATTGTTTTCAACAATCTTTGTTACAGAGTTATACACAGAGTGCTTAAGTTACATGTACACTCCGCCTATCTCAGTATCCTGTCATAGAAAGTTTCAACAAAGGATATCAAGTCAAAGAGACCTTTATCTGAATCACTAAAGTTTAACTATGACTTCTATGTCGCTTTTAAATGGAAAATGTACTTATTTGACATGGAAAATTGGTCTTAGGGCAAGATTGTTGTCTACTCTCTGGCATTTTGACTAGAAATGCTCTCTAACTCCTGAAATGTAAATGTTTAAAGAGACAGTCTAGTCAAAATTAATCTTTTATAATTCAGATAGGGCATACAATTTTAAGCACAATTCTAATTTACTTTTATCATCAAATTTTCTTTGTTATTCTTGTTATTCTTTGTTGAATGCTAAACCTAGATAGAATTGTATGCTAATTTCTAAGCCTTTGAAAGCCGCCTCTTATCTCAGTGCATTTTGACAGTTTTTCACAGCCAGACAGCACTAGTCAGCTGAACCACAAGTCTATCAAAAGAACTGAAATAATAGGGCAGCCTGCAGAGGCGTTGATACAAGGTAATCACAGAGGTAAAAAGTGTATTAATAAAACTGTGTTGGTTATGCAAAACTGGGGAATGGGTAATAAAGAGATTATCTATCTTTTTAAACAATAACAATTCTGGTGTAGACTGTCCCTTTAACTTCTATGTAGTACTGAAATGAATGAGGGTCAGGACATAGAATGAAATACTTGTCTAAACATTGAAATAAAGACTAATCCAAGCTAAAACTGAAATGATTAAGCAGAAATATCTATGAAGCTGTGTGCCTTGTTTGATATTCTCTGCAATAACATGCCTGCATTTGATGTCAGCACGATTCTTTGAAGTTTCAAAGCAAAGACAAACCAAAAATGTGTGCTATTTCAAGCCAGATCTTAAATCCTTATAGGTCTGCAAATATTTATAGAATCAGAGAAGAAAAACAAACTAAAAGCATAGCACACATGAAGCAAAATCTCTTTTCAGGAAACACAAAAAGAATATTTTGAAGTGCACATTTTCTTTTTTATATATATAGATTTTGTATTGAAGTGATACGACATATACAAGGGGTAGAAGAAAGGTATAATTATCTTTTTAGAGCTACAAGTTCTAAATACATGTTTTTATAGGAAGATTGTATTTTTACATACAGCATGGAGATATTGGTTTGGAAGGAAATTAAGTTGATAAAGGTGGACATTAAGGGGCTGATTTATCAAGTGACGAATGGCCCCTGATGCCCTTGTTTCGTCGCAAGCCTTCAGGCTCGCCGGAAACAGCAGTTAAAAAGCCTCTGAGCCTGCAGACATCAATCTGCCCGATCCTATACGATCTAATTGATTGACACCCCTGCTAGTGGCCGTTTTGTCACGAATCTGCAGGGGGAGGCATTGCACAAGCAGTTCACTAGAACTGAGCTTTTTTTTTTAAAGATTGCATAATGTTTTCTATTTTTGCATTACTCTGACGAGCCCATCTTCGCATCGGCAGAAGCGGACTTTCATGGCCTCTCCCGAAACCTCTGCTCGACAATCTTTAATGCCAGGGCCCTCTTAATCCAACCGCCAGACACCAGGGCCCATCTTTACGGCGGCAGACTTCCGCCACCTCCTCTCTGCAATCTTCATTTCTTCAACTCTCTTTTTAAACTTTTTAAAATTTAAATTCTAATTATCCAATAGAAAAGGATAATCAGAATTTATATTTAAAAAAGTTATTGCTATTGGCTGATTCAAATCAGCCAATAGGGATTGACTGATTTGAAATCAACTAATCGGAATTAAGTTGTACCCATATATATTGGGGTTCCGTGCTTCCAGGTTTTCAGTGTGCAGTGGCGACCACATGAAGAGGAGGGCTCCTCGAAGAGAGCTGAAGAAACAAAAATTGCAGAGCGGAGGTGACAGAAGAGGCCGCAGAAGTCCACCTCCGCAAAGATGGGCCCCCAGCACCTGAAGCCTGAATGAAGAGGGCCCCAGCGTTGTAATCTATTTTAGTGTTAGGGTTTAGTTGTTGTTTTTTTATTTTGGGAAGGGATTTATGGGGCATGTAGTTTAGTGTTAGGTATAATGATTTTTTATTTTGGATAATGGAGTTTATTATTTTCTGTAACTTAGATTTTTTTTGTAACTTAGTTTAGAGGAGGGGGTTTAGTTTCAAGGTGAGAATATTTTCGAGGGGGTTTAGGTGTTAGATTTCCTTTGGGTTTTTACGTTTTTTTTTTATTTAAATTTTTAACTTAGATTTTTAAAAATATATATTTTTAATTTTGGAGGTTTAGTTTAGAGGTGGGCTATGTGTTAGGTAGTGTAGGATTATATTTTGTTTGGGTTTTTTAGGTTTAGTTTTTTTTTTATAATATTTTTAACTTAGGGGGTTAAGTTTGGAGGGGGGTTAGGTGTTAGGTTTGCGTTTGTAGTTTATAGAGGTATAGAGGGTAATAGTTAGTTGTTTGCGATGGGTATGTGGTGGCATAGGGGTTAATAGGATAGTACTTGTGGTGGGTATGTGGTGGCATAGGGGTAAATAGTTACATTCTTGCAAGTGGGTATGTTGCGACATAGTGGTTAATAGTTAGATACTTGTGGTGCGTATGTGGTGGCATGGGGGTTAATAGTTACATAGTAGCAGTGGGTATGTGGCGGCAAAGGGGTTAATAAATAGTACTTGCTGTGGGTATTTTGCAGCATGGCTGTTAATAGATAGTACTTAAGGTGAATATGTGGCAGCATGGTGGTTAATAGATAGTAGCAGTGGGTATGTGGCAGTATGGGGGCTATTATTTAGATAGTAGCAGTGGCTATACTATATGTCGCATAGGGGTTAATAAATAGTACTTACAGTGGGTATGTGGCAGCATAGGGGTTAATAGTTAGATAGTCGCAGTGGGTATGTTAGCATAGGGGTTAATAGATAGGATAGTTCTTGTGGTGGGTATGTGGCAAATTAGAGGTTAAGAATAAGCAACTTGCGGTGGGTATGTGGCATTTAAGAGGTTTATATGTAGCGACTTGCGGTGGGTATGTGTCGGTTTTGATGTTTATTAGTTTAGTGTTTGCGATCTTGGGGTACTTCGGTTTTGGGGTATTAGGATTAGTGTTTAGGCAGATGGCAGTTTTATTCTAGGGATCCTTTACTATACATCGTCAACATGGTCAGCGATGCTGGGTGTAGCCTAAGCCAACATCGCTGACCTATGGCGTGTATAGTAAATGCAATGTGCTATGCCAGGAGCCTGGAATATTCCGACAAACTTGCTTGATATATTAGCGGATCCTTAGAATATCTCTTCTTCTCGTAGCACTTTCGATCATTGGGTCCTTACTGATATATTTAGAGATAAAGTCTACCCTATTCCTCTTTGTATTTTCAATCTTATGATTATTATTGGGGGTTTCAAAATCTCCTCCCTAGATATTTCAGACACTCTATTAATATTACGTTGTATCAATTTCTTAGCGTATCCCCTTTCCCTAAACAACTGACACATCTCATCAAGTATGACCCGTGTCTTCTCTTCATCTGAAACAATATTTTATTACCCATAAAAGCTGACTAAAAAGAAGTGATCTAAACAATGCTGTGAATATGCAAAATCTATTGTTGTTGTTTTTTTTATATATATCCGCTTTCAATCTACCTGCATCCTTATAGATTGTAGTATACAAAAATTCCACACCTTGTTAACTCCAAGCCATGTTAAATTTAAAATGACAGGAGCAACTATTAAGTTCTTCATCAAACATAGATTGGGTTCCAATATTGCCATACCCGATTCCAAAGATATCATCAATATAGCGCCACCAAGTTGCGTCATATTGTAGGAACAGAGAGTTGTCATAAACAAAATGTTCCTCAAAAACACTCATGAAAATATTAGTGTAATTTGGGCAACATTGGAATCCATCGCAGTACCTTAAATTTGGAGAATTGTTCTTGAAATAAAAAGAAATTACATCTCAATATTATATCAAGCAACTCCAGTAAAAAGCTACATTTGGTGTCAAAATATTTATAACTAGATCTCATTACTTCTTCAACGGCTCCCAGACCACTAGTGTAAATAATAGAGGTATATAAACTAACCACATCTAGAGAAAATAGGATACACTTCTGGATTAAAAGTTGTATAGTTTCCAACTTCATTAGAAAATCTTCTGTATCCCTAATATAGGATTGTGCTTCCTCCACAAATGGCCTTAATATTTTATCCAAAAATACAGCAATATTGGAGAATATTGATTTAGTACTAGCCACAATAGGGAGGCCATGTTTTTTTTATCATCCTTGTGGATCTTGGGCATTGTGTAAAAGATAGGGGTTTTAACCTTTTAAAGTCGTTATGCCGTTCTATACCATCATAATTACACTGGGCTTTAGTGCCGTTCTGATGGAATAGAACATCATAACCGTTGGCTGTCCTAAAGCCAACTGCGCTTCCATGATGTGATCACGGTCTGGAGGGCGTGCTCTAGCGTCACAGGGACACCTTCCTGACATGATCCTATCATTGAAATCTCGCGATAGCGTGCACAATCGCAGGATTTCAATTTGTTTACATCGGAATGTTGTTCCGATGTAGACAAATTAACCGGTCATCAAAGGGTTAAAATCATCCTTAAACAAAAACATGACTGAATCTTTAGCAATAATACATTTTTATCTGCTCATTTCACCACAGTGAATATTTTATTTTTAATCTGGAGAGCAGATTTTTTTGATTGTGTTAAAGTGGCAGTGCTTGCTTGCTTGATGAACTACTGGTATAGCAAAGGTTGAAGTATACAGATCATATGCATTAAAAAAAAAAAAAATATATATATATATATATATATATATTTGAAAGGAAGCTGTTATGTTAATTGGCTGCATTGGATGTCAATCATACTAATGGAGCAACAAGATCACAAATGGGGCATGTTAAGACCGGATAACTACTTAGAGCTAAAACTGAAAGTAAAAAGGAGACGAATCACCCTGGGAAAAGCAGTCTCCTATCTCACGGATCTGTGTCACTAAATAGGTGATGGTTTATGCATATGACAAATTATTCATGGTCTTTACATAACATATGTAACGGAGCTAATTAATAAAGGTGCTTTATAAAAATTGGGTTTCCACATACTAAGGAACAGGTTTTCTGTTAAGGACGGTTGAATTAAAAAAAAATCTTTTTGACATTGTGCCTTTTTTGTTGTATTTATTTACTTACGGCTAGATTACGAGTTTTGTCGGTAAAAACTTGCTGGGCTAACGCTCCTTTTTTTTCTAGCGCTTACTTTAAACAACGCTAGTATTACAAGTTTTCTGAATGGCTGCGTTAGCCTCAGAAAAGTGAGCATTGAGCAAAATTTAGCTCTATTCTATTGACCTTGCATTCTACTGGCTGATCCAATCAGCCAATCGGATTGAACTTCAATCTGATTGGCTGATTAAATCAACCAATCAGATTTTTCCTACCTTAATTCCGATTGGCTGATAGAATCCTATCAGCCAATCGGAATTCAAGGGATGCCATCTTGGATGACGTCAGTTAAAGGAACCTTCATTCGTCGTTAGTCCATCGGCCGAGGAGGATGTTCCGCGTCGGAGGTCTTGAAGATGGAGCCGCGGATGGATGAAGACTTCTGCCGGATGGAGGACCTCTTCTGCCCCGCTTGAATGAAGACTTCTGCCGGATGGAGGACCTCTTCTGCCCTGCTTGGATGAAGACTTCTGCTGCATGGAGGACCACATCGCCCAGATTGGTTGAAGAATTCGGCCAAGCTGGGTGAACACGGCTCAAGGTAGGGAGATCTTCAGGGGGTTAGTGTTAGTTTTTTTTAAGGGGGGATCGGGTGGGTTTTAGAGTAGGGGTGTGTGGGTGGTGGGTTTTAATGTTGGGGGGGTCTTGTATTTTTTTTTACAGGTAAAAGAGCTGATTACTTTGGGGCAATGCCCTGCAAAAAGCCCTTTTAAGGGCTGGTAAAAGAGCTGATTACTTTTGTAATTTAGTATAGGGTAGGGAATTTTATTATTTTGGGGGGCTTTTTTATTTTATTAGGGGGCTTAGATTAGGTGTAATTAGATTAAAATTCTTGTAATATTTTTTTATTTTTTGTAATTTAGTGTTTGGTTTTTTTTGTACTATAGTTTAGTTTATTTAATTGTATTTTATTTTAGATAATTGTAGTTAATTTATTTAATTAATTTATTGATAGTGTAGTGTTAGATGTTTTTGCAACTTAGGTAATTATGTAATTATTTTAACTAGGTAGCTATTAAATAGTTATTAACTATTTAATAGCTATTGTACCTAGTTAAAATAAATACAAAGTTTCCTGTAAAATAAATATAAATCCTAAAATAGCTACAATGTAAAATAAATAGGATTAATTTATTTAATTATAGTAATTTTATTTCTTTTTATTTAAATTATATTTAAGTTAGGGGGGTGTTAGGGTTAGACTTAGATTTAGGGGTTAATAACTTTATTATAGTAGCGGCGACGTTGGGGGCGGGAGATTAGGGGTTAATAATTGAAGGTAGGTGGAGGCGGCGTTGGGGTGGCAGATTAGGGGTTAATAAAATGTATTATAGTGTTTGCAAGGCGGGATTGCAGCGGTTTAGGGGTTAATACATTTATTATAGTGGCGGCGATGTCCGGTCGGCAGATTAGGGGTTAATAAGTGTAGGTAGGTGGCGGCGACATTGGGGGGGGGCAGATTAGGGGTTAATAAATATAATGTAGGTGTCGGCGATGTTAGGGACAGCAGATTAGGGGTTCATAGGTATAATGTAGGTGGCGGCGAAGTCCAGTCGGCAGATTAGGGGTTAAATAATTTTATTATAGTGCTTGCGATGTGGGGGGCCTCGGTTTAGGGGTTCATAGGTAGTTTATGGGTGTTAGTGTATTTTGTAGCACTGTAGTTAAGAGCTTTATGTTCCGGTGTTAGCCCATAAAACTCTTAACTACTGACTTTTTTATGCGGTAGGAGTCTTGGAGGTAGAGGCTGTACCGCTCACTTCTTCCAAGACTTGTAATACCAGCGTTAGCCAAATCCCATTAAAAAGATAGGATACGCAATTGACGTAAGGGGATTTGCGGTAGCCAAAAGTCACGGAAGAAAAGTGAGCGGTACACCTATACCTGCCATACTTGTAATACCAGCGGGCGATTTAAAAAGCAGCGTTAGGACCCCTTAACACTGCTTTTTAAAGCTAACGCAGAACTCATAACAGCGTTATTGTTTACAAATGCTTAATAGTGATGGGTGTGTGTATGTGTTATTTACTCCATAATGACAAGGGCAAGTTTTCACAAACACACATGTGAGTGCTTGTGTCTGCTTTTACTGCCTGAGTGTGTGTGTGTATGCCTATCTATCCCTGTCTGTGTGTGTGTCTGCTATTACTGCCTGAGTTTGTGTGTATGCCTATCTATCCCTGCCTGTGTGTGTGTATCTGCCTATTTCTGCCTGAGTGTGTTAGCATGTGTGTGTGTGTATGCCTATCTATCCCTGCCTGTGTGTGTGTCTGCTGTTAATGCCTGAGTGTGTGTGTGTATGCCTATCTATCCCTGTCTGTGTGTGTGTGTCTGCTATTACTGCCTGAGTGTGTGTGTGTATGCCTATCTATCCCTGTCTGTGTGTGTGTGTCTGCTATTACTGCCTGAGTGTGTGTGTATGCCTATCTATCCCTGTCTGTGTGTGTGTCTGCTATTACTGCCTGAGTTTGTGTGTGTATGCTTATCTATCCCTGCCTGTGTGTGTATCTGCCTATTACTGCCTGAGTGTGTTAGCATGTGTCTGTGTGTATGCCTATCTATCCCTGCCTGTGTGTGTGTCTGCTGTTAGTGCCTGAGTGTGTGTGTGTTTATGCCTATCTATCCCTGCCTGTGTGTGTGTATCTGCCTATTACTGCCTGTGTGTGCATGCATCTTCCTATCTATCCCTACCTGTGTGTGCATGTATCTACCTATTACTGCCTGTGTGTGCATGTATCTGCCTATTACTGCCTGTGTGTGTATGCCTATCTATCCCTGCCTGTGTGTGCATATATCAGCCTATTACTGCCGGTGTGTGTGTGTGTATGTGTATGCCTATCTATCCCTGCCTGTGTGTGTATGGATCTGCCTATTACTGCCTGTGTGATCATGTATCTGCCTATTACTGCCTGTGTGTGTATGCCTATCTATCCCTGCCTGTGTGTGCATGGATCTGCCTATTACTGCCTGTGTGTCTGTGTGTGTATCTGCCTATTACTGCCTGTGTGTGCATGTAGCTGCATATTTCTGCCTGTGTGTGTATGCCTATCTATCCCTGCTTGTGTGTACATGTCTGTGTCTATTACTGCCTGTGTGTGCATGTCTCTGTCTATTACTGCCTGTGTGTATATGCCTATCTATCCCTGCTTGTGTGTACATGTCTGTGTCTATTACTGCTTGTGTGTACATGTCTCTGTCTATTACTACCTGTGTGTGCATGTCTCTAGCTATTACTGCCTGTGAGTGCATGTATCTGCCTATTATTGTCTGTGTGTGAATGTCTCTGTCTATTACTGCCTGTGTGTGCATGTCTCTGTTTATTACTGCCTGTGTGTGCATGTCTCTGTCTGTTACTCCCTGTATCTGCATGTCTCTGTCTATTACTACCTGTTTGTGCATGTCTCTGCCTATTACTACCTGTTTGTGCATGTCTCTGTCTATCACTGCCTGTGTGTGCATGTCTCTGTCTAATACTACCTGTGTGTGCATGTATCTGCCTATTATTGCCAATGCCTGTGTGTGCATGTCTCTGTCTGTTACTGCCTGTGTGTGCATGTCTCTGTCTATAACTGCCTGTGTGTGAATGTCTCTTTCTATTACTGTCTGTGAGTACATACCTCCGTCTATTACTGTCTGTGAGTGCATATCTCTGTCTATTAGTGCCTGTGTGTATAGTATATTTGAAAAATAAACCGCTATTACGATTCTTTATCATATTATTTATGTGCAAATATCTTTAATAGTGAATTTTGTAAAAAAAAAATAATTGTTATAACTTTTCTAAATAATTGAAATAGACCCCTTAATATGTTACAAATATACACCCAGTGACATATTGCAATCCTTTAGAAAATCTTACCTGATGAATTTTTTGCAAAGTTCAACTTTAAAGTCTATTGGAACTTGTGTAATTTAAAGGGACTGATATGCATTAAACAAATAAATATGCATAGCTATAAGAAAAGTATAAATATAATGGCAATTAGTAAAAGATATCTCATCTTGGATGTCCTCTCACTACCTCAAGCTAAATCTCTCCAAAACTGAGCTCCTTATTGTCCCCCCTTCTTCAAAAATCTCCACCCCCCATGTCTCTATAACTGTTGACAAGTCTCCATCATTACCCCAACCTCATATGCCCAATGTCTTGTGGTCACACTTGACTCAGATCTTTCTTTCACTCCTCACATTCAGTCCTTGGCTAAAGCCTGCTGCTTCCACCTTAAAAACATCGCTAAAATTAGACATTTTCTTACACAAGACACAACAAAGATTTTAATCCACTCCCTCATCCTTTCCCGCCTCGACTACTGCAACTCTATCCTCTCTGATCTCCCTAGCTGCTGCCTAGCTCCTTTACAATCCATAATGAATGCCTCTGCCATGCTCACCTTCCTTGCACGTCACTCTTCATCTGCCACACCTCTCTGCTAATCCCTTCACTGGCTTCCTCTTGGCTCCAGGTTTAAACACAAAATGCTCACTCTGACACACAAAGCCCTTAATTGCATTGCTCCCCCCTACATCTCAGACCTTGTCTCCAGATACTCTCCCTCCCGTCCCCTTCACTCCGCTCATAATCTCCTACTCTCCTCCTCTCTTGTTACCTCCTCACATTCCCGTCTACAAGATTTCTCAAGACTGGCTCCCATCTTATGGAACTCTCTGCCTAGCTCCACAAGAATCTCTCCTAGTTTTAAAAGCTTCCAGTGCTCCCTGAAGACTCTACTATTCAGGAACGCTTACAACCTACACTAACCTTCCTATCTCCACTTCTATCCCCTTAACCCCATAGCATGTAAGCCTATGAGCCCAGCTGTTTGTAGTCCACCTTCATAAGAGCCAACTACAACAGTGCAACTCTCGGCAGGACCCTTCACCCATTTGATCCCTGCAATCGTTTTTTATATACCACCCATGTTCATAGCGCTGCGGAACCTGTTGGCGCTCTACAAATACCTGATAATAATACCTGATAATAAAGATATAAAGATATTTTTAGATAATATCAATATATTTGGAAAAAAAATATTGTAGTAGAAAAAGGACATATTTAAAGGGATAGGAAAGTCAAAATTAAACTTTCATAATTCAGGATATACCAAAAAAATGTAAGACAATTCTATTATTCTTGTTCTCTTGGTATCTAGATTCTCTAGAAACGGCCCTGCTGGAGAGCAAGATCTCTATCCAATTTGCAATAAATCTCTTTGTCAGACAACTGGGCTAAAATTTTATATAATATTCCAAGTCTATTATGAAAGTAGTCCCACCTTTGTCAGCCTGTTTCAGGATAACCTCCTTATTATGCATCAAATAAGTAATAGCCATACATTCAGATTTAGAGAAGTTGCTTTTATATTAACATTTATGTTGTTTAACCTGACATTGTAATTTTTCAACATCCTGAAGTACCAATCTAGAAAAGGTTTCAATACTAGGATTATTCATATTAGGTATAAAATAACTCTTATTTCTAAGCACTAGTAATATAATATTTAATCATTCCTTATCCCAAAGTTCTTTCTAGGAATAAGTCTATCTCACAGTATTATTCTCTGCAAAAGTGAACTTTTAATTTAAGTGAGAAAAAAAAGATGGATGTCTTGATACAGTACAAAAACATTCACAGTTTTTTACAGGGCAAAATGAAAGACCTTTTTTCTAGAATTGATAGTTTATCCTTGTTCAGTACAACTGTAGAGATGTGTACCGTTAGTGACAGTTGTTTCTTATCTTAGATTGAGCCTGGCGTCCAGCTTGGGGTATTTTTCGTTCACTTCCATTAATGTTGATGTTTGATGTCATAACAGCAACATAGCTGCCTGCAAAGATGAAGATGATCCACTCAATGGAGTATTAACCAGATGAGCTCTACGGCATCATGAGCTTCTTCCGTCCTTCTTGTCTCTCACTGTCGGGTCACATGTCCATCGATACACATGATCAGTCTGGTACTCTTGTTCATAACGCAGGAATTTACTGCGCTTGCATTACTCCATCTGCTTAAGTAACTCTCAGGCAGGGCAGATTTACAAAAAATGGCAGTATGTTTGAACAGTGTTTTTTTTCTATAAGCTTTTTTATTATTATTTAAAACCTACCCCCTGCACCACCCACCTCCAGAAAAAAATCTTCTGGAAAAAAAAGCAAACAACTAGTAACCTTACCGTCCCACCTTACATTGTCATTTTATTTCATTATAGTTTTTTTTATTTATTTTTTATTTATCTGATGGGGCACTGCTCCTACTGAAATATATGTACAGTTGTGCTCAAAAGTTTGCATACCCAGGCAGAAATCGTGGCATTTTGGCATTGATTTTGAAAATATGACTGATCATGCCAAAAACTGTCTTTTATTTAAGGATAGTGATTAAATGAAGCCATTTATTATCACATAGTTATATGACTCCTTTTTAAATCATAATGATAACAAAAATCACCCAAATGACACTGATCAAAAGTTTACATACCCTTGAATGTTTGGCCTTGTTACAGACACACATGGTGACACACACAGGTTAAAATGGTAATTCAAGGTTAATTTCCCACATCTGTGGCTTTTAAAATTGCACTTAGAGTCTGTGTATAAATAGTCACTGAGTTTGTTAGTTCTCATGTGGATGCACTGAGCAGGCTAAATACTGATCCATGGGGAGCAGAAAAGAACTGTGAAAAGACCTGCGTAACAAGGTAATGGAATTTTATAAAGATGGAAAAGGATATAAAATATATCAAAATCCTTGAAAATGCCAGTCAGTACTGTTCAATCACTTATTAAGAAATGGAAAATTCGGGGATCTCTTGATATCAAGCCAAGGTCAAGTAGACCAAGAAAGATTTCAGCCACTACCTGAAGAATTGCTTGGGATACAAAGAAAAACCCACAGGTAACCGACCGATTTGTGCTTAACAACTGCAGAGAGACAGAATGCCATACAATAGTTTGGAAACAGGGTGTAAAATGGTAGATAATGTGTTTTTTAAAAACCCAATTTATTAGCATTTTACCACTGCAGATTATTGGCAACAATGTAAACATGGCCAATATAGGACAAGCATTGCAGCGCCTGAGCATGGTTAAAGATTGTGGCTGCAATATGGGGGGGGGGAGGCAATAGTATGTTTTGCCCAAGTGCAAAGCCAATGTTCCATTCAAAATCTTTTTGGGATACTTGTTAATAATTCAAAAAGCGTTGTCCTAGGTTATTAAATCCTTTTAGCTGTGGAATTCGATAACTGAAAAATGGTTCCAGAAATGTGTTAAGTATAGAGAATTTTGCATTGTGATTAGAAAAACAGGACTAGCACATATTAAAGGGACATAAAATCCCAAATTTTCTTTCATGATTCAGATATAGCATATTATTTAAAACATATTTCCTAAATACTTAAATTATCTAATTTATTTTGTTCTCTTTGCATTCTTTGATGAATAGTATACCTAGTAGGCTCAGAGGCTGCTAATTGTTGGCTTTTAGCTAGCTCCCAGTAGTTCATCACTGCTCTAAAGACAAAAGATATAAAGATAATGAAGCAAGTTAGATAATAGAAGTCTGCAGTGCTATAAACATAGGTATGATATGCAAGAAACATTCAGATATTTATCAATAGACAGCAATCAAGCTCAGATTTAGCTTGGGTCAGAAGTGCAAAAAGTGACGTAAAGTCTATGCACAGCAGGTACAAAACAAGCTAAAATCATGCAGCCATCAATTATAGTACCTAAATGTGTCCCTGACTGAGAATCACTGTTTTTTTTATCTGGTATTGATGTGATGAAATCTTTACATTAATTACAAAACTCCTGTAGGTGCCTTCTTCAGGACAGACAAGTAAAACAAGGTTTCAATAACGTCTTTGTCCACAATGTTTTATTCACAGCTGATGGAAGCACCTACAAACATGACCATACAAGCTTGTGTAGTGCCACACCACCCACCTGCTGGTGTACGCTAGAACAACATTATAACTACACCCAATGACAGCTCAGTTCCTAAAGAAATACAATTGATTATCTTATAGAGTAGGATGACTTGTACAGTCACAATGTAGGTGCAAGATGTGTGAGCCTGTGTTGTTTATTTTAAACTCTTAAGATTTCACATTTTCAGTTTTGTTATTAGATTTACCTAATATGTATTTCAGAAAATTCTGATTGGTTCCAGTTTAGGGTACTAATGACCCCCTTTTTTTAAAAAATTTTTTAGGTTTGAGTCAATGGCACTAGAAAACATTATAACACTTGCTAGAAAAACAAAGGGAGGCTGCATATTAACATTTATTATCGACAGAGAAATAACTAAAAATAAATAAAAAATAAAATTAAAATAACTAGTTGCTCTCTGAGAGCTGTCTGTGTATTCTGCATCTTGTGACATAAGGAGGAATATATATATCTTCCTTTTTTTTAACTAAAAGGGTCAGTTAGCAAATTGCAGAAATGTTACTAATCAGGTCAAAAATACTGTATATATTGTACTTAAAGTGAAAGTCAATTTTCCCATACATAAGAACTCTATGTATTCTGGTACCAAAATACATTATAGTCGATACTTTAATTTTTTTCCAAAAATGTTCCTATATTCAATAATTTTATATTTTTTATAACCTACCTTTTGCTAGCTTCCTCCACCCCCTGCCAGCTTCCGTGTTTAGTTGATTTACACGTAAGAGCGATCCCAGCCGCTCTATACGTCTTTATGTGTTCATTCGTCATGACTGAAGAAAAAAAAATTGTGCGGGAGGAGGAACAGCAAGAAATTCTTGCGGTTATAATGGTATTAAAGTAATGTTAGAATTTTTTTTAAAAATGATGAATTAAAGTTAGGTTATTTATAATTGCTTGACAGAACCGTATATAGCGATATCATTAACTTTACTTTCACTTTAAAAAACTTTTGAACTGTTAAACCAGTACATTTCAGCTTTGAATACAAACATTTTTGCAATACACAAGTATTAGCAAAAATGCTATAGTATTATTGAATATAGGAACATTTTTGGAAAAAATGAAGGTATTGACTATAATGTACATTGGTACTAGAATACTTAGCGTTATTTACATATAGGCTAGAGAGGGGTTTCTGTGCATGGGCATGTGGATCCCATCTAGATATGTTCCATGCAACTTTATTTTAAAGAGAGACAGTGGTCAGTGGTAGCTTTTAGCACCTTAGCAATTTACATGACACAAGCCATCACTGGTTCTCGGAGCAGACATGGGGGCAGTTATGAAGCAGTGGTCTAAAGACCGCTGCTCCATAACTTGTCCACCTGCTTTGAGGCTGCGGAGATCAATCCACCCCATCCTATACGATCGGGCTGATTGACACCCCCTACTAGCATCCGATTGGCCGAGAATCTGCAGGAGGCGGCAATGCATAATCAGTTCACAAGATTTTCGCATTTATCGATGTGCGGCGGACATGATACGTTACATTGTATCATGTCCGCTCGCACTTACATAAATCGGCCCCATGTTGTTTAAAATGCTGGTGCATTGATTGTGATGATTTTTATAATGTATTAGCAAACAGCAAGGAGAGAGAACAAGAATACAGACTTTATTCAGCAGCATCCATCTTAACAACGACTGCCCGCCCCCTCCGATCACATGACTAAAATGTTAACCGTTTATAATGAACTAAGCATAACTACTGAACTTAAAATATAACATAAAGCATATACATCATTACATCTTCCCCTTCAAATATGAAACACTTAATATGAGACAAAGTCTTCCCATATTTTTGGTTTAATAGCTCGACCATAACGAGAGAAAGTAACTGCTGGCTCACTAGCAGTACAATCGTTGTGTCAAATTGAGAGTCATTCCCAGCATTATCGCAAGCTGATACACTTATGTTGTCCTCAAAGTCCTCAGTATACTTTAAATCCATGTTAGGGAATTCTGTGCATTCATTGCTTTGCTCTTTATTGTCATTGCTGCTTGGTTCCCCGAATAAATTATCGGCTGCAGTGTCTGGTCGAAGATGACGCCTGTTGCGTCTCAGTTTCTGTCCACACTTGGTTTTGATTACTTATGACCTAGGCGAATTAGCTTCACTGACAATTCAAGCAGGTCGCCATAGTGACTCTGTGTCACATAGCTTGCCCAACCCTGAGTGAACCAAGTAACTTGGTAGATTTGTCAAAATACAGCTTTTGCTTTTTCATGTTTATGTTCCTCTGACCTGTTACCTGATCCTGTGGGATAGTCTGAGGCTGCAATTTCTGTGGTGCAATAGGCACTGTGGTCCTCAGTGCTCTACCCATGAGCAGCTGTTCAGGTAAACATAAACCCTCCATGGGTGTTGCATGATAGTTTAACAGGCCTAGGTACACATCCTGCCCTGATGATTGTGCTTTTCGGATAATAAACCATTGGCCTGTGAGTGATACGGACTTATTGGTTTGTGCCTGACTCCCCATTCACGCAGAAAGCACTGGAATTCAGCACTTGAGAATTGCGGGCCATTATCAGACACAAGTTCTTCACACACTCCATGTCTCGAGAGTATTGTTTTGAAAGCCCATATGATTGCTGATGCTTTTAGATTTCTCAGCTGTACTAGCTCAAAGAATTTGCTGTAGTTATCTACTACTATCAGGTAGTGTTTGTCCTCAAAATGAAAAATATCTGTGGCCAGTCTCTGCCATGCCCGTGAAAGAGTGTTCCATGGTGTGAGAGGTTCTTTTGCATTGTTTTTTTTAAATGTCTGGCAGGTTTCACATGTCTTCACAAGTGTCTCAATATCAAGGTCCAAATTAGGCCAGTAAACCACATCCTGTGCTCTGTGCTTACAAAGAGTAATGCCCAAATGTCCCTGGTGAATTTGCTCCAGTACTTCTGCCTGCTGTGATTTAGGAATAAGAATACGGTCACCCATGAATATGATATCCGTATGAAAGGATAGTTCATTTCTCACAGGCCAGAATCCCTGCAACTCAGGAGAAAGCTTCTTTCGTTTTTCTGGCCAGTCATTGCACATGACACAAATTAGTTTTTCTAGTACTTTATCTTGTTTGGTATCTTGTCTAATTTTTTTCAGCTGTACATCAGCTATTGGAATATTTACTAGTACTGTATGTACCTGTTCTTCCAATTCAGGTTCATCCCGTGCTTCATGTCCTTCTGGAAACACCCTAGACATCGTATCTGCCATCGGAATTTCCTTTCCTGGTTTATATTTCACTGTGAGATCATACTGTTGTAGTTTCATAACCATCCTCTGCAGGCGTGGAGGTATAGCAGATAGTGGTTTTTGCAGGATGTATACCAATGGTTTGTGATCAGTTTCCACAACCACTGGGCGACCATAGATATACTGGTGAAATTTCTCACATCCATTCACAATGGCCAACATCTCCTTCGCAATTTGAGCATAATTGGCTTGTGTTGTTGTCAGAGCTCATGAAGCATATGCAACTGGATGTCCTTGTTGAATTAGCACAGCACCTAACCCAAATTGGGATGCATCCACTTGAAGCACAGTATCACAGTTTACGTCAAAATATTTCAGTATTGGCCCCGGATGTTTAGTGATCATTTTTTTTACTTTCTCAAATGTTTATTCCATGTTTTCGTCCCAAGACCAAATAGCATCCCTTTGTAGCAATGCACGTAGTGGGGCTGTCAGCTGAGCGAGGCCCTGAGAAAACTTGGATAGATAATTAAAAATGCCTAATGTTCCTTCCTGGAGGATGGGGCCTTCATGCTAATAACTGCTGTTATCTTCTTTGGATCAGGCTTTAAGCCCTCTTTGCTTAGAAGGTGTCCAAAATATGTAACCTCTTCTACCCCAATTTGCATTTTGTTTGGATTGAGTTTAAGATTTTTCTCCCGACACCGCTTGAGTAAGGCAATAAGGTTTTCGTCATGTTCTGTACGATCCTATCCATAAACCAGCAAATCATCAATTATTACTTCAACACCATGTAATCCAGCAATCAATTCATGTGATTTATTTTGAAATATCTCGTGAGCAGAAGCAATGCCGAAAAGTACCCTTGTGAAGCGCCATCGTCCAAAGGGGGAGTTGAAAGGGGTCAGGTGACTGCTGGGTTCATCAAGATGCTATTGCCAGTAACCAGATTGTGCATCTAGTACAGTAAACACTGTTGCTCCTACTAGCTTGTGAGCTATATCATCTATGGTGGGGAGTTTGTAGTGTTCTCTCATTATTACTTTGTTCAAATCACGTGGGTCAATGCAAATACGAATTGCGCCTGTGTTTTTCTTCTCTACTACAACTATAGAACTAACCCATTCTGATGGTTCTGTGACCTTTTTTACTACCCCCAACTTCTCCATCCTTGTTAGTTCTTGTTTGACTTTAGCCTCAAGAGATAGAGGTATTTTCCTTGGGTCATGAATGACAGGCTGTGCACCCTCTTTTATACATATGCAGCTAATCCCGGAAGGCACCCTAGGGCCTTGAATATATCACTGTACTCATGCTTAATGTCATTTGACAGTTCGCTGCACCCACCATCCACAGCCATAATGATCTTTACAAGTCCAATATCTTTACTTGTGTTGAGACCTAATACTGCTGGGGCTTTTGTTTCTATCACAAACAATTGTAAGACTTTTTCAGATCCCTTGTAAAAACATTTTGCATGACAGAGACCCATCACTTTCAGCTTTTCACCACCATATCCCAACAGTTTTGGTAGGTCTTGAGTCTCTAAGGGGAATTCATTTCTAAGGAGTTCCAGGTATGTGTGGCTTGGCACACAGTTTACTTGTGCCCCTGTATCTATTTTGAATGTGACTGGAGTTTTGTGAACCCCTATCTGTAGGGTTACATTTGCTTCATCTGCAGACTTGTGTGATCTCTGTACTGCTGCAAGATATATTGGGGTGCAATCTGAGTCTGACCCTGCATTGTCATCATTTCATCATTGTCCTCTATTGCGTGTACAGCCTGTGTTTGTGTCCTTGCAATATGGGAAAACAGTTTACACACCCTGGCACCTTGCAGGACAGGCAGCATTTTTGTTGTACATGTTTCCACAGTAGCCACAGGTTGCTTGTGTGTTACTTGTCCCAGTGTCCCACTTGTCTTTTATCCCCTTGTGTCCTCTTTCTTGCCAGTATCTGCTGCTTTGATTTTCTATAGCACTGATCTGGTGTTGTGTTCCTTCCAGTACCTGCATGTCCTTTCTTGACATTTCATATGCTCTAGCAATCCTGATGGCTTTCTCAAGATTTAAATCTTCTTCCTGCAGCAGCTTTTCCTGAATTTTTTTAAACTTACTGCCCATCAGAATATGGTCTTTTATCATATCACCTGCATCATAAAAAGCACAGTCTTTGGCAAGCAAGCACAGCTGTGTCACCCATTCATCCACAGATTAACCTCCACACCGATTCCTCTCATAAAACAGTTTCCTTTGCACTTTGGAGTTTTTCCTTGGATTGCAGTATGCTTCAAACTTTGCAAACAATACCTCTGTTTTTTTTTATTATCTGCAGTGATATCCCTGCTTGCCTGCCAGGCTCTGCATACATCACGTCCCTTTTGTCCCACACATGTGCCTTCTGTTGATCAGTCCATCTGTCTGCATCTGGGCCTGCAAACACAAGTTCAATCAGCTCCCTCCATTTTGACCAATTGTCAGAAATGTTCCCTGACTCTAAATCCAGAGAAGGAATGTTCTTTGCGTTGCTGATTGCTGCCATGTCACTTTTCACCCCACTTCTGGTACCATGTGATGATTTTATAATGTATTGGCAGACAGCAAGGAGCTAGAATAAGAATACAGATTTTATTCAGCAGCATCCATCTTAACAACAACTGCCTGCCCCCTCTGATCACATGGCTAAAATGTTAACTGTTTATAATGCACAGAGTGAACTAAGCATAACTACTGAACTCAAAATATAACATAAAGCATACACATCATTACACTGATCATATGCTCAAAGTACCATGCACAGTAATACAGCTCACTGAAACAGCTAGAATATTGCAAAAATGCGTTGTATTTAATATGTTAATGCATTTTATGTATATCAAAGAATGTTTTTTGTATGAAAGCTGCTTAATTTGAATTAAACTAACAGGAAGAACATGTATGTGTGTACAACTGATATCCAGTTATCTATTGCTGACTGGCTGATAGGGCAAAAAATGCTGCCAAAGACACGTGCACCGTTCTGACTTCCTAGATTTACTCTTCAGCAAATGATACCAAGAGAACAAAGCAAATTTGGTAATTGAAGTAATTTGCAAAGTTGTTCTATCCGAGTCATGAAAGTTTCTTTTTGACTTTACTGTCACTTTATTAATGTCCCTTGGCAGTTTACATAGTACCTTTTTTCTCAGATAGTGCTGCCTAAAAATCAATGAGGACCATTAAATATTCATTTGCTCCATGTTCACACTGCAAAATGTATTGTTTTGCAACTGCCGAATTTCGCCAGTGCAGTTTGAAGAAAATCTGGTTCCCAGGGGGGCAAAATTCCAAAATGTTGTGCCCCCCCCTGCCCCCTATTAAGACCGCTGCTCCTTAACTCGTCTGCTACCACTGAGGCAGCGGACAGCAATCCACCCGATCGCATACGATCAGGTTGATTGACACCCCCTGCTAGCGGCTGATTGGCTGCGAATGTGCAGGGGGCAGCATTGCACAAGCTAGTGGAATGCTTATGCAATGATAAATGCCGACAGTGTATGGTGTCGGCATTTATCGATGTCCGCTCGCACTTTAATAAATCGGCCCCATAGCCTTATAGTTAAGTGTTGTGTATCTTACAAGATATTTCTAGCAGTTTACAAACTTAGCTGAATTTTTTAATCCCTGCCAGCCACAAATTATTACTGGGGTTAACTTTATAACAAAACTATACCTACACATTCATAGTCACCTTACATACTTCTCACATGCAGGTTTGTATAATTGTGCTTTCCTCACCTTCAATAAAGGACACAAGCATGTTCCAAATGCCTCTAATCTTTATGTACCCTCTTTAAAGCCATTTTCTCTGATAAAGAAGAACATCTCCAAGCAGGAAGCAGTTCTTCCTAACCTTATGCTACAGGTTACAGCCAAAATCTTAACTCTGTAGCGGTGTTGGTAAAAGATGCTAAGGCTCTCACCACTGCATATTATGAGTAATGGAACAAAAATAACAATGACTCAGAAAGAGTGTGATAACATTTTAACCCTATAATCATTGGGCAATCATGCCCCAGTATAGCCATCATCATGCCTATATACAAATGGTGTTTAGATTGTTTAACACTTCTCAATATACAAATGTAAATAATGTTTAACCTAGACACTGTGCAAAAGGATTTGGTTTTGGGTACACTTTGGGTACACTTTCACACTATTTTGCCTGCTTCTTGTGTCTTAAAACCTCCTTTTGTAAGACGCAATTTTTTGGTCAGCGTTCATTAGGGGTAAAATGATACTTTGTGTAAACAGGGTGCTAATTATCGTTCAGCAGACGAGATTTATGAACCGCAAAGCGATAAATTCGGTCAGTGTAAACTGCAGAGGGATGTTAAGTGTTAAATGGGAAGAAACAATATGCAACAATGTAGAAGCATTTTATGTCAAGTAAATACAATTTATTAAGACTCAAATATATAAGAGAAGAGTAAGGAACCAGTTTGGGTTATAATAGTGAATTTTGTGCTGTGACTGCTATTTCTGTGATATCACCTTAAAGGAAAATGTAAAGAGCCCAGGAGTGGCCAATTTGTGAATTTATTTTTTCAAATTGTGCACACATTTTTCTAAATAAGAAAATATGTGCACATTTAGCAAACTGTATGCAGGATTAAAGAAATTATGGGAACATTTTGCAAAATCGTCTGCACGATTTAAAAAACAAAACAAAAAGACAAAACAAATTGGCTTAGCCACTTGGGTGCTCTGCACAGTATGAAATACTCTCAAGAGCTGTCAGGCCTGCTGCAAACAATTTATTTACACTGAAGCAATATCATTTCTTGTATATTTTAAGCCATATCAGCTATTATATTAAAAGCAAAGTATTGAGAGTAAATGTCCTGCTCACTAACTGGCTGCACAAATTAAAACTACTTTATGAAATTAAGTTAGAATGGAGCTATGAACTGCAAAAGGAACCACTGATTTATTAATTTTTAATGACATTTGTGTATTGGTAAAGATTAAAAGTATGCTCCTGTAAATGCACCATAAAAAGCATGGGAATTTTAAATCAAAGCTATAAATCCCCCAATACTGCCAGCATGTTATGTTTACAACACAAAAAAACTTATGACAATCCATAACGAATTGAAAAATCACATGATGTGACCTGCCAGATGGTTGCTCCTATGCTTAAAAGAATACTTTGTCCCGTTTTATGTATGACAAATAAAGCTTTGTTCTTGGCTACAACTTATGCCCTTACCAAAGGAAATGTGTTATTGGAAAAGGACAGATGTTAAGTCTTTGATATCAGTCTCCCACAATTATTTTCTAGTTGAGCTTTGCATTGTGGGAACTATAAGCTTACAGTAATGTATATGGTGAGATGAAGCTCTTAGGGAAACAACTTATGTCGCTCTAAAACACAGGTGTGTTAGCCCACCTTAGATTTATGAAATGTGCAGATAAAGTATGTGTAGAGAGCGCCAAAAGAGGTAATATGTTTAAAAGCAGAAATTTTAATAGCAATATAAAATTTATCTATAGGTCCCTGGTTAGGGGATCAGGTACAATAGGGTAAATAGTGTGGATATACAATAAAATGCGCCTTTATCAAGACTGAAGACTGAAGACTTTCAGTCTTGATAAAGGCCCACTATTGAGGGCCGAAACGCGTCGACAGTCATTGGTAAGCCTTATTTCATTCTTTGAACATTGCTTTTAGCTATATTGCACTATTTTGCTATATGTTTTACAGGTTATTAGCAAGAAAGTACGCCCCATCATCTAAGAGGAATACACCACCCCACAGAGGGATTATTACCTAAGGAAAACACTCATATTAACTTATTTTGGTATCACCCAATTTTTCATTGATTCATTATTATATTTCCACTTTTTTTACTATTGGAGTTGTTTACACATTCTTTCACATTTTTATATTTTATTTTTTGTTTTATGTTCTACTTTTGAGTTTTTTGACGGTTTTTTATCACTCCACACATTTTTACTTTCTTCCATTATTTTTTCTACAATTTGGAGAACTTTTCTATATTTGAACACTCATCACCATTTGGAACACATCACTTTTGGAATACTCCATACACGTTTTACTACATACTACTTTGAATGGAACCCTAGTTGATCCTTCTTCTCTTAAGGTACACCTTATAGAGTCTCACATCTCTTAGAGGACTATTTATTTTGGATTTTTTATTTATTTTGGAACCATAAGCTTAGTTTTACCATCTGTTAATGAATAGAAAAAATAATTTAAACCGAGTTTATAAACAAAACAAAGGTCTGAGCTTTATTGTATGTAGAAACTGGTCCTGGTTAAGACTCTGTTTTCTAGACCTAAGCACAGATTTATTATGAGATAACATTGTAAATGCAGTTATTCATCAAATAGATAACAAATAAGCTGGGAATGGCTCTCTCGGGTGCAGGCATGCTCATTCTTAAAAATGCTGCTTCTAAACTTCTCAATTACCTCAGAGGTGGCCTGATCCAGAGTGATTGACAAGCTTTGCTCTCCCTCAATAGTTTGTGTAATTACAGGGGACGATATTGCATGAGCAGGGAATGAATCAGACTACTTGATCCTGGGCAGACAGGTTCACTGTATAAAAACCTTGTCCACCTGCATAATCATAAAAGACCACATACAGTGATCACTATATGTAAGGAACCATAAGCAAATAAAGGGGGAATATGGATACTGGATTATTAAGATGTGCTAATAGAAAGATACCTCTTGGAGACAGGGGAAGCAACAAGTGGTACACGGGTGTCAGAGAAATTTAAGCTGTTTTATATAGTAATGATACTGGGCCCTCTCTGTTCTTGGACATTGGGCTTTATATCTAGTATCTTGCCTTATAATATTTACTTATGTCCATCTTCTGTTCAAAGCACTTCAGCCATTCTCTTAATGTCTTCCTTTATCTTTTATTTTAGTATCTGATATTCCCAGTGACACAGAAATAGCAATTGATTATGTGAAGTTGATTTTCTAAGCTATAAGCTCCTAAGGAGAGGCCTACCATTTCTTGCAGAGCCCTGATCTCTTCTGATAGGCCAAGTATATCTATCAATAGTGAGAAGATGTTATATAATTTAGGCATCATTCTGATCTTGATATTAGCTACATGCAGAGAAGGAACGAGTGCTCTTACTTAAAAGAAAAATGTTAGAATCTCTCTCTTCCTAATAAGGGGAAGGTAAATTCTTAATCCAATATATCACATATTTAGAGTAAATAAGGGGATAGATGCTGAGACTGTGTTACTTTCCATACAGTCATGAGACCATTAAAGGGACATAATACTCATATGCTAAATCACTTGAAACTGATGCAGTATAACTGTAAAAAGCTGAGAGGAAAATATCACCTGAGCATCTCTATGTAAAAAAGGAAGATATTTTACCTCACAATCTCCTCAGCTCAGCAGAGTAAGTTCTCTGTAAAAAGTTATACTTCACCTGCTACCAGCTGCAGGTAAAAAAAAATAAAAAAAATGAAGAAATGAACAACAGCCAATCAGCATCAGCAGTGCTGAGGTCATGAACTCTTAGGGGGGTAGTTATCAAGCCGTCAACCTCAAATACGCTGCGTATTCCGCAGCGTATTTGTGGCGAGGCTGATACGCCTTAGTTATCAAAGGCTCGAGACCGGCAAAAGTAGAATTTTGTGACGTCAGCTTCGATCCGCCGGACTCAGTCCGACACAGATCGATTCTTACGTCACTCCAGATGTTCCGCACACAAGTGCGGCACATTCTCACTACTTTTGCTAGCTATCAAAAAACTAGCAGGTACGATCAGCAGTTTTACGGCCCAGCGTACCTGGTTTTCAAAGCGCCAGCCTGGAGGCGGCGGATCCCATAGGAATCAATGGGAGTCTGACCATAGCGAAAGTACAAGTTCGCTGCTGACAGACATCCCATTGATTCCTATGGGAGCTGTCTACACCTAACACCCTAACATGTACCCCGAGGGGGGTAGTTATCAAGCCGTCAACCTCAAATACGCTGCGTATTCCGCAGCGTATTTGTGGCGAGGCTGATACGCCTTAGTTATCAAAGGCTCGAGACCGGCAAAAGTAGAATTTTGTGACGTCAGCTTCGATCCGCCGGACTCAGTCCGACACAGATCGATTCTTACGTCACTCCAGATGTTCCGCACACAAGTGCGGCACATTCTCACTACTTTTGCTAGCTATCAAAAAACTAGCAGGTACGATCAGCAGTTTTACGGCCCAGCGTACCTGGTTTTCAAAGCGCCAGCCTGGAGGCGGCGGATCCCATAGGAATCAATGGGAGTCTGACCATAGCGAAAGTACAAGTTCGCTGCTGACAGACATCCCATTGATTCCTATGGGAGCTGTCTACACCTAACACCCTAACATGTACCCCGAGTCTAAACACCACTAATCTGACCCCCCCTACACCGCCGCAACTAAATAAAGTTATTACCCCCTAAACCGCCGCTCCCGGAGCCCACCGCAAGCTACTCTATACATATTAACCCCTAAACCGCCGCTCCCGGAGCCCACCGCAACTATAATAAATGTATTAACCCCTAACCCGCCGCTCCCTGAACCCGCCGCAACCTATATTAAATGTATTAACCCCTATCCTGCCCCCCCTACACCGTCGCCACCTATAATACATTTATTAACCCCTATCCTGCCCCCCCTACACCGTCGCCACCTATAATAAATTTATTAACCCCTATCCTGCCCCCCACTATGCCGCCGCCACTGTAATAAAATGATTAACCCCTAAACCTAACCCTAACCCTAACGCCCCCTAACTTAAATATTAATTAAATAAATCTAAATAAATTAACTCTTATTAACTAAATGAATCCTATTTAAAACTAAATACTTACCTTTAAAATAAACCCTAATATAGCTACAATATAAATAATAATTATATTCTAGCTATCTTAGGATTTTTTTTTATTTTACAGGTACCTTTCAATTTATTTTAACCATGTACAATAGCTATTAAATAGTTATTAACTATTTAATAGCTTACCTAGCTAAAATAAAGAGAAATGTACCTGTGAAATAAATCCTAACCTAAGTTACAATTACACCTAACACTACACTATACTTTACTAAATTATTCCTATTTAAAAATAAATACTTACCTGTAAAATAAACCCTAAGATAGCTACAATGTAATTAATAATTATATTATAGCTATCTTAGGATTTATATTTATTTTACAGGTAACTTTGTATTTATTTTAGCTAGTTAGAATAGTTATTAAATAGTTATTAACTATTTAATAACTACCTAGCTAAAAGAAATACAAAATTACCTGTAAAATAAATCCTAACTTAAGTTACAATTAAACCTAATACTACACTATCATTAAATTAACTAAATAAACTACCTACAAAGAACTACAATGAAATACAATTACATAAACTAACTAAAGTACAAAAAATAAAAAAAGCTAAGTTACAAAAAATAAAAAATTAAGTTACAAACATGTTAAAAATATTACAACAATTTTAAGCTACTTACACCTAATCTAAGCCCCCTAATAAAATAACAAACCCCCCCAAAATAAAAAAAATCCCTACCCTATTCTAAATTACATAAATTTCAAAGCTCTTTTACCTTACCAGCCCTTAAAAGGGCCATTTGTGGGGGCATGCCCCAAAAAGTTCAGCTCTTTTGCCTGTAAAATAAAAATACAACCCCCCCCCCAACATTAAAACCCACCACCCACATACCCCTAATCTAACCCAAACCCCCCTTACAAAAACCTAACAATAATCCCCTGAAGATCATCCTACCTTGAGTCGTCTTCACTCAGCCGAGCCACCGATGGAACTGAAGAGGACATCCGGAGCGGAAGAAGTTAATCCTCCAAGCGGCGCTGAAGAAATCTTCCATCCGATGAAGTCATCATCCAGGCGGCGCTGAAGAAGTCTTCGATCCGGCCGATGTCATCTTCAAAGAGGCGCTGAAGAGGTCTTCTATCCGGGCGAAGTCATCTTCCAAGCCGGGTCTTCAATCTTCCTTCCGCCGACGCGGAACCACCTTCTTCACCGACGGACTACGACGAATGACGGCTCCTTTAAGGGACGTCATCCAAGATGGCGTCCCCTCAATTCCGATTGGCTGATAGGATTCTATCAGCCAATCGGAATTAAGGTAGGAAAATCTGATTGGCTGATGGAATCAGCCAATCAGATTCAAGTTCAATCCGATTGGCTGATCCAATCAGCCAATCAGATTGAGCTCGCATTCTATTGGCTGATCGGAACAGCCAATAGAATGCGAGCTCAATCTGATTGGCTGATTCCATCAGCCAATCAGATTTTCCTACCTTAATTCCGATTGGCTGATAGAATCCTATCAGCCAATCGGAATTGAGGGGACGCCATCTTGGATGACGTCCCTTAAAGGAGCCGTCATTCGTCGTAGTCCGTCGGTGAAGAAGGTGGTTCCGCGTCGGCGGAAGGAAGATTGAAGACCCGGCTTGGAAGATGACTTCGCCCGGATAGAAGACCTCTTCAGCGCCTCTTTGAAGATGACATCGGCCGGATCGAAGACTTCTTCAGCGCCGCCTGGATGATGACTTCATCGGATGGAAGATTTCTTCAGCGCCGCTTGGAGGATTAACTTCTTCCGCTCCGGATGTCCTCTTCAGTTCCATCGGTGGCTCGGCTGAGTGAAGACGACTCAAGGTAGGATGATCTTCAGGGGATTAGTGTTAGGTTTTTGTAAGGGGGGTTTGGGTTAGATTAGGGGTATGTGGGTGGTGGGTTTTAATGTTGGGGGGGGGGTTGTATTTTTATTTTACAGGCAAAAGAGCTGAACTTTTTGGGGCATGCCCCCACAAATGGCCCTTTTAAGGGCTGGTAAGGTAAAAGAGCTTTGAAATTTATGTAATTTAGAATAGGGTAGGGATTTTTTTTATTTTGGGGGGGTTTGTTATTTTATTAGGGGGCTTAGATTAGGTGTAAGTAGCTTAAAATTGTAGTAATATTTTTAACATGTTTGTAACTTAATTTTTTATTTTTTGTAACTTAGCTTTTTTTATTTTTTGTACTTTAGTTAGTTTATGTAATTGTATTTCATTGTAGTTATTTGTAGTTAATTTATTTAATTAATGTAATGATAGTGTAGTATTAGGTTTAATTGTAACTTAAGCTAGGATTTATTTTACAGGTAATTTTGTATTTCTTTTAGCTAGGTAGTTATTAAATAGTTAATAACTATTTAATAACTATTCTAACTAGCTAAAATAAATACAAAGTTACCTGTAAAATAAATATAAATCCTAAGATAGCTATAATATAATTATTAATTATATTGTAGCTATCTTAGGGTTTATTTTACAGGTAAGTATTTATTTTTAAATAGGAATAATTTATTAAAGTATAGTGTAGTGTTAGGTGTAATTGTAACTTAGGTTAGGATTTATTTCACAGGTACATTTCTCTTTATTTTAGCTAGGTAAGCTATTAAATAGTTAATAACTATTTAATAGCTATTGTACATGGTTAAAATAAATTGAAAGGTACCTGTAAAATAAATATAAATCCTAAGATAGCTAGAATATAATTATTATTTATATTGTAGCTATATTAGGGTTTATTTTAAAGGTAAGTATTTAGTTTTAAATAGGATTCATTTAGTTAATAAGAGTTAATTTATTTAGATTTATTTAATTAATATTTAAGTTAGGGGGGCGTTAGGGTTAGACTTAGGTTTAGGGGTTAATCATTTTATTACAGTGGCGGCGGCGTAGTGGGGGGCAGGATAGGGGTTAATAAATTTATTATAGGTTGCGGCGGGTTCATGGAGCGGCGGTTTAGGGGTTAAACTATTTATTTAGTTGCGGAGAGGTGCGGGATCAGCAGGATAGGGGTTAATAATTTTATAATAGAGGGCGACGGTGTAGGGGGGGCAGGATAGGGGTTACTAGGTATAATGTAGGTGGCAGCGGTGTCCGGGAGCGGCGGTTTAGGGGTTAATACATTTATAAGACTTGCGGCGGGGTCTAGGAGCGGCGGTTTAGGGGTTAGTAACTTTATTTAGTTGCGGGGGCCTCCGGGGGCGCCGGTATAGGGGGTAGAACAGTGTAGTTTAGTGTGAGTGCTTAGTGACAGGCTAGCAATAAAGCTGGGAAAAAGCCGAAGGGCAGCGAGATCGGATGAGTGATAACTGTCACAGTCCGCTGCTCATCGCCCCGCGGCTTTTTGACAGCTTTATTTGATAACTTAGGCGAACGTATTCAAGGTCCGCGGCGGCGAAGGTAGGCGAGCTTAGGCGGACGTATTGGACCGGCGAAGCCAGAAAAGTAGACGGCTTGATAAGTAGCCCCCTTACTGTGATCTCATGAGATTTGACTTAACTCTCATGAGATTTCATAGTAAGCTTCTTTTACCTGATTGGTGAAATAATATGAGAGTTCACGAGGCTCATCCTTTCAGCTGTCCCAGGACAGACACACTAATATGCTGCTTAGAAATCCTTTACAATGGGAGGTGGCTACTGAGGAACTTTTGAGGTAAAATATCTTTCTTTTTTACATAGAGATGTTCAGGTGATATTTTCAAGTCAGCTTTTTACAGCTATGCTGCATCACTTTCAAGTGTTTAAACATTTGGGTATTATGGCCCTTTAATGCAAGAAAGATGAGCTTTCTCTTTTAAATGAGATGTCACATGGTCCTCCATATGTAATATGGGTGATGAAAAATGGTGAACATTTAAACGACTAGACACTAAGATTAGAGAAATAAAATGGTCTTGTTAAGAAAACTTTTTTTTACTAAAAATAAACAAAACTCACAGTTGAGGCCTCACATTAAAAGGTATTTTCATTAAATGATGGCTCACATGACCCTCTGGATATCAAGTGGTTAAATTGCAAATTATTTTTCTGCTTAAGAGGAGAAATATGGGTGATACATCTGTAAAATGTAAAGTGTTTTTGTTCCCCCACCCACAGTTTTTTCCCCACACTAATCAGATGCAAATTTAAACTATTGTGTCTCCCAAGAAATCCAATGTACAATACAACAGATCTCAAATCAAGGTTTTTTGCAACATGGTCAAAAATAGTAAAATGTCTCAATAAGTCACAGTTACTGAAAGTAAGGCTTGTAAAATATATATAAACCAGTGATCCTTCAGTAAAAACAAATATGTTAAATCAAAGTAAACCTAAAAAGAAACAGCTTGTTTAAAAAACAGCAAACAACTTATTTGTTTTCTTGAATAATGAGCACATAGACATTCTCAGTGTAGCCTCTACCCCCAGTGTGATATGGGAGCTGACATCTTTAAAACGTAAAGATATTCTGACTGATCTAGGCATGAGTAAGTCTGACTCCCTGTTATTTAGACTAACAAGCCTAAAAGTTTTATGACATCAGGCTAAGATAAACCTTCCTGCAATGGCCCCTGCTTGTAAGGCTGTGACAGGAAGTAAAGGATATTGCACAAATGTATGGAAAAAAATAAATAAAAGGTAAAATCCATTTAAATAGACGAATAATACATATTTCAATTACTTCTATAAAGTATAAGACAAAGCTTAGTGCTTTTTTATTAAAAAACGAAACAGACTGTTAACATTCCTTTAAAAACAAGGCCATAGCAATGTGTGACAAAGAATATTATGTATGATCATAGCAAGGATTCTAACAAAAGCCCAGATTAGTGGAGCGCTAATGATAACCTGGGGTGCAATATCAATATCGCTGGACAGTGCTAAGATTAGCCCACAAACTGATATTACAAGTCCATGGTAAAACAGATTTACCAGAAAAGGTTTAGCGTGGCAGACATCCCTTTAGCGCACTCTCTTTTTTCAATAGAGATCGCGACTGTGCTAAATATCACTCATATTACATGTTTGCCAAAATAGCACTAGAAAAATTAGTGCAACCTGAGACCTGTAGTAAAGCTTTAGGGCTAAAATAAAAGTTGCATAAAACACATGTAAAACATTACAATATAATTATGAGACTCGTATATATAAACATATTTAATAAAAAATATCAGCTTAATATTGGAATTTATTTTTTAAAAGGGTTAATTCATGATTTCTAACCTTGTCAATGACTATATTTCATTTCTTTTCATGTATGTTTTAATGGAAAATAAGAAAATGTCTAAGTGACCACAAACTTCTGAATCCCTGTGTACATAGACACACACACACACATACCTACATATACATACACACTTTTGTACCCTTTCCAATCAAATACCTTGAAGTATGCAATATTATTTTAAATCAATTTTAATATGTTTTTAGGTTTATTTTAAAATGAATACTTGAATCATATACAGGGAGTGCAGAATTATTAGGCAAATGAGTATTTTGACCACATCATCCTCTTTATGCATGTTGTCTTACTCCAAGCTGTATAGGCTCAAAAGCCTACTACCAATTAAGCATATTAGGTGATGTGCATCTCTGTAATGAGAAGGGGTGTGGTCTAATGACATCAACACCCTATATCAGGTGTGCATAATTATTAGGCAACTTCCTTTCCTTTGGCAAAATGGGTCAAAAGAAGGACTTGACAGGCTCAGAAAAGTCAAAAATAGTGAGATATCTTGCAGAAGGATGCAGCACTCTTAAAATTGCAAAGCTTCTGAAGCGTTATCATCGAACAATCAAGCATTTCATTCAAAATAGTCAACAGGGTCGCAAGAAGCGTGTGTAAAAACCAAGGCGCAAAATAACTGCCCATGAACTGAGAAAAGTCAAGCGTGCAGCTGCCAAGATGCCACTTGCCACCAGTTTGGCCATATTTCAGAGCTGCAACATCACTGGAGTTCCCAAAAGCACAAAGTGTGCAATACTCAGAGACATGGCCAAGGTAAGAAAGGCTGAAAGACGACCACCACTGAACAAGACACACAAGCTGAAACGTCAAGACTGGGCCAAGAAATATCTCAAGACTGATTTTTCTAAGGTTTTATGGACTGATGAAATGAGAGTGAGTCTTGATGGGCCAGATGGATGGGCCCGTAGCTGGATTGGTAAAGGGCAGAGAGCTCCAGTCCGACTCAGACGCCAGCAAGGAGGTGGAGTACTGGTTTGGGCTGGTATCATCAAAGATGAGCTTGTGGGGCCTTTTCGGGTGGAGGATGGAGTCAAGCTCAACTCCCAGTCCTACTGCCAGTTTCTGGAAGACACCTTCTTCAAGCAGTGGTACAGGAAGAAGTCTGCATCCTTCAAGAAAAACATGATTTTCATGCAGGGCAATGCTCCATTACACGCGTCCAAGTACTCCACAGCGTGGCTGGCAAGAAAGGGTATAAAAGAAGAAAATCTAATGACATGGCCTCCTTGTTCACCTGATCTGAACCCCATTGAGAACCTATGGTCCATCATCAAATGTGACATTTACAAGGAGGGAAAACAGTACACCTCTCTGAACAGTGTCTGGGAGGCTGTGGTTGCTGCTGCACGCAATGTTGATGGTGAACAGATCAAAACACTGACAGAATCCATGGATGGCAGGCTTTTGAGTGTCCTTGCAAAGAAAGGTGGCTATATTGGTCACTGATTTGTTTTTGTTTTGTTTTTGAATGTCAGAAATGTATATTTGTGAATGTTGAGATGTTATATTGGTTTCACTGGTAAAAATAAATAATTGAAATGGGTATATATTTGTTTTTTGTTAAGTTGCCTAATAATTATGCACAGTAATAGTCACCTGCACACACAGATATCCCCCTAAAATAGCTATAACTAAAAACAAACTAAAAACTACTTCCAAAACTATTCAGCTTTGATATTAATGAGTTTTTTGGGTTCATTGAGAACATGGTTGTTGTTCAATAATAAAATGAATCCTCAAAAATACAACTTGCCTATTAATTCTGCACTCACTGTAGTTATATACCTTATTAAAAAAGGACATTTTCTTCTAAGTGAAGAACATAGGTATGTGAAGTATTCCTAAAGAACCTTCAGATTTAGCGCAGTTGGACAATTGTAATTGTAAAAAGAAGGCTTTTTTAGTGTGTTCCATAGACGTCTATGGGGAAAGAGAGTTAGCAAGGTCACATTATTGGACCTCCAGATGTTAGTGTGCCTGAGTCTTTCACTCAAGCACAACATTTTTACTTTCAGCTTGTAATATTAGTGTAAACATGGGAGCGGGGTTAGCGCTCAAGAGCGATTAAAAATGTATCACTCCACTTCTAATGTAGTCCAAAGTATACATGTTTTTTGTCAACTCTATCAATTATATATCAGGCACATCCATAGACAACAATGTTTTACAACCCCAATCTCACTTCTGAGTGTTGAGGTTTTCAATAGGTCTGGTAAGGCTTAACATTTTGGACAATTTTCACTAAATATAGGCCTAGATTTAGAGTTGGGCGGTAGCCGTCAAAACCAGCTTTAGAGGCTCCTAACGCTGGTTTTTACCGCCCTCTGGTATTTGGAGCCAGTCATTTAAGGGTCTAACTCTCACTTTTCAGCCACGACTTTTCTATACCGCAGATCCCCTTACGTCAATTGCGTATCCTATCTTTTCAATGGGATCTTTCTAACGCTGGTATTTAGAGTCGTGTCTGAAGTGAGCGTTAGAACTCTAACGACAAAACTCCAGCCGCAGAAAAAAGTCAGTAGTTAAGAGCTTTCTGGGCTAACGCCAGTTCATAAAGCTCTTAACTACGGTGCTCTAAAGTACACTAACACCCATAAACTACCTATGTACCCCTAAACCGAGGTCCCCCCACATCGCAGCCACTATATTTAAATTCGTATACCGCCGGCAACTACGTTATCCCTATGTACCCCTAATCTGCTGCCCCTAACACTGCCGACCCCTATATTATATTTATTAACCCCTAATCTGCCCCCCACAACGTCGCCGCCAGCTACCTACAATTATTAACCCCTAATCTGCCGACAGGAGCTCACCGCTAGTATAATAAATGTATTAACCCCTAATCCGCCTCACTCCCGCCTCAATAACCCTATAATAAATTGTATTAACCCCTAATCTGCCCTCCCTAACATCGCCGACAGCTAACTTCAAGTATTAACCCCTAATCTGCCGACCGGAGCTCACCGCTACTCTGATAAATTGTTTAACCCCTTAAGCTAATTCTAACCCTAACACTAACACCCCCCTAAGTTAAATATAATTTTTATCTAACAAAATAAATTAAGTCTTATTAAATAAATTATTCCTATTTAAATCTAAATACGTACCTGTAAAATAAATCCTAATATAGCTACAATATAAATTATAATTATATTTTAGCTATTTTAGGATTAATATTTATTTTACAGGCAACTTTGTAATTATTTTAACCAGGTACAATAGCTATTAAATAGTTAATAACTATTTAATAGCTACCTAGTTAAAATAATTGCAAAATTACCTGTAAAATAAATCCTAACCTAAGTTACAATTAAACCTAACACTACACTAGCAATACATTAATTAAATAAAATACCTACAATTATCTACAATTAAACCTAACACTACACTATCAATAAATTAATTAAATACAATATCTACAAATAAATACAATTAAATAAACTAACTAAAGTACAAAAAATAAAAAAGAACTAAGTTACAAAAAATAAAAAAATATTTACAAACATTAGAAAAATATTACAACAATTTTAAACTAATTACACCTACTCTAAGCCCCCTAATAAAATAACAAAGACCCCCAAAATAAAAAAATGCCCTACCCTATTCTAAATTACAAAAGTTCAAAGCTCTTTTACCTTACCAGCCCTGAAAAGGGCCATTTGCGGGGCATGCCCCAAAGAATTCAGCTCTTTTGCCTGTAAAAAAAAACATGCAATACCCCGCCCAACATTACAACCCACCACCCACATACCCCTAATCTAACCCAAACCCCCCTTCAATAAACCTAACACTAAGCCCCTGAAGATCTTCCTACCTTGTCTTCACCATGCCAGGTATCACCAATCGTTCCAGGCTCCGAAATCTTCATCCAAGCCCAAGCGGGGGCTAGACATCCATCATCCGACGGCTGAAGAAGTCCAGAAGAGGGTCCAAAGTCTTCATCCTATCCGGGAAGAAGAGTAGATCCGGACCGGCAACCATCTTCTTCCAAGCGGCATCTTCTATCTTCATCCGATGAGGACCGGCTCCATCTTGAAGACCTCCACCGTTGACCCATCTTCTTCTTCCGACGACTTCCCGATGAATGATGGTTCCTTTAAGGGACGTCATCCAAGATGGCGTCCCTCGAATTCCAATTGGCTGATAGGATTCTATCAGCCAATCGGAATTAAGGTAGGAAAATTCTGATTGGCTGATGGAATCAGCCAATCAGAATCAAGTTCAATCCGATTGGCTGATCCGATCAGCCAATCAGATTGAGCTCGCATTCTATTGGCTGATCGGAACATTTTTTATTATTATTATTATTATTTTTTGTAACTTAGTTCATTTTTATTTTTTGTACTTTAGTTAGTTTATTTAATTGTATTTATTTGTAGATATTGTATTTAATTAATTTATTGATAGTGTAGTGTTAGGTTTAATTGCAACTTAGGTTAGGATTTATTTTACAGGAAATTTTGTAATTATTTTAACTATTTTAGCTATTAAATAGTTCTTAACTATTTAATAGCTATTGTACCTGGTTAAAATAAATACAAAGTTACCTGTAAAATAAATATAAATCCTAAAATAGCTATAATATAATTATAATTTATATTGTAGCTATATTAGGGTTTATTTTACAGGTAAGTATTTAGCTTTAAATATGAATAATTTATTTAATAAGAGTTAATTTATTTCGTTAGATTTAAATTATATTTAACTTAGGGGGGGTGTTAGGGTTAGGGTTAGACTTAGCTTTAGGGGTTAATCCATTTATTACAGTATCGGCGAGATTCGGTCGGCAGATTAGGGGTTAATAATTGAAGTTAGGTGTCGGCGATGTTAGGGAGGGCAGATTAGGGGTTAATACTATTTATTATAGGGTTATTGAGGCGGGAGTGAGGCAGATTAGGGGTTAATAACTTTATTATAGTAGCGGTGCGGTCCGCTGGGCAGATTAGGGGTTAATAAGTGTAGGCAGGTGCAGGCGACGTTGAGGGG
The DNA here is from genome assembly GCF_027579735.1 of Bombina bombina. Classification (NCBI taxonomy): domain Eukaryota; kingdom Metazoa; phylum Chordata; class Amphibia; order Anura; family Bombinatoridae; genus Bombina; species Bombina bombina. The sequence continues at coordinate 137,836,680 of NC_069499.1, read as the reverse complement.
GGCAGATTAGGGGTTAATAAATATAATATAGGGGTCGGCGGTGTTTGGGGCAGCAGATTAGGGGTACATAGGGATAATGTAGGTAGCGGCGGTTTACGGAGCGGCAGATTAGGGGTTAAAAAAATATGCAGGTGTCAGCGATAGCGGGGGCGGCAGATTAGGGGTTAATAAGTGTAAGGTTAGGGGTGTTTAGACTCGGGGTTCATGTTAGGGTGTTAGGTGCAGACGTAGGAAGTGTTTCCGCATAGAAAACAATGGGGCTGCGTTAGGAGCTGAACGCTACTTTTTTGCAGGTGTTAGGGTTTTTTCCAGCTCAAATGGCCTCATTGTTTTCTATGGGGGAATCGTGCACGAGCACGTTTTTTAAGCTGGCCGCGTCCGTAAGCACCGCTGGTATCTAGAGTTGCAGTGGCGTTAAATTATGCTCTACGCTCCCTTTTTGGAGCCTAACGCACTGAAAACCCAGCCATTCTGTGAACTCTAAATACCAGCGGTATTTAAAAGGTGCGGGGGAAAAAAAGCACGCGTAGCTAACGCACCCCTTTGGCCGCAGAACTCTAAATCTCGGCCATAGTGATTTAATCATGGTCATAACCATGACCATTTATATTTGATATTGATTTTGTATCTGTTTATTTTGAATTGGGTTGTTTATCTGGCGGACTTGACTGCTAGACTGACAGAGATGAACACATTATTTTCCTCTTATAATCAACTGTTACCAGCAGAAAGATTAATTACAACAAATGTTAGGGCTCCGGAATCTGTTGGCGCTCTTCAAATAACTAATAATAATAATAATAATAACAATAATGATGTATTAGAAGGAAATACAAATAATTAACATTAATCATATGCAGTATATAAGAACACTCTCATCTTATTGTTTTCAAGCACAATTTCATATTTAAATTGTACTGTGAAATACAGTAAATATATCAAACTGTGCATGTTCCATGACCAACAAAATATTGGATGATAAAAAAACAAATAGACAATAATAATAACAATAATATCATATGGGTTAAATATTTTCTTTTTTAGGCAAGCATGGTTTAACACATTTTGTCCTAACAGGAGAAAAGAAAAAGAGACAGTTACCAAGTCACAAAAGCTCAGAACCAAGTGAAAGTGAGTTAAAGATGGAAATAGGGAGTTTTACATTGGAAGAGAACGCAGATAGGATACATAGGTGTGAGGGAAAAAAGACTAAAAAGAAAAGCTTGGAGATGCTCCAAGAGGGCATCTAGGATGTGCAGGAAACCAAATCAGTTTACTAAATACCTTTATAAAGATAGGAATGATAATAGTAGTATCAATGGAGAAGCCAAAGATGGTGAAAGGGCTAAGATCAGAGAAATCAAGATTATCACAGAAAAATTTAAAGCAATGGAAAGGTAAAATTTAAGCAGCAAGTCCAGAAAGCAAAACAAACAGATTCTACAAACACTATGACATAGAAAATGCTTGTAGGAAGTGAACATAGGAAACCCACTGTAATGGGAACCTTTATTTATTTTTATTTTTTACTCAGAAACCAAAGCTAGGAAATGTAGCCATTCTGTGACATTCTCAGGCAAAATACTTAAAAAGTGTCATCTTCTAAAAAATGTGGGGGTTTGGAATAAGTTATAAATCTATAAAGCAGATAAAGAAAACCAAACCCAACAAAAAAACATTTCTGTGGAGCATCACAACTCAAGTTCATGCATTCTCTTTGAATTCAGCGTGAATTACTATAGATAGATGTTACACACTCACAAGACATAAAACTAAAAAACAAATGGCTAGAGTTGTGCGTTAAGGTAAAAAAGCAGCGTTAACAGGTCCTAACGCTGCTTTTTTATGCCCGCTGCTATCTTGCAGGTATAGGTGTACCGCACACTTCTTTGGCCTTACTGCAAAACGACTTACGTAAACTTCGTAAACCCTTTTTTCTATGGGACTTCCATAGCACCAGTATTACGAGTCTGTCCTGGGAGGCCAAAAAGTGAGCGGTACACCCTCTACCTCCAAGATCCGTAACGCATTCTAAAGTCAGTAGTTATGAGTTTTACACTACAACGCTGTAGCATAAAACTCATAACTAAAGTGCTAAAAAGTACACTAACACCCATAAACTACCTATTAACCCCTAAACCGAGGCCCTCCCGCATTGCAAACACTATAATAAAATTTTTAACCCCTAATCTACAGCTCCAGACATCGCCGCCACTAGAAAAAACATATTACCCCTAAAACGCTGCACTCCCGCCTCGCAAACAGTAGCTAAATATTATTAACCCCTAATCTGCCACCCCTAACATCGCCGTAACCTACATTATACTTATTAACCCCTAATCTGCCATCCCCAACGTCGCCGCCACTATATTAAATGTATTAACCCCTAAATCTAAGTCTAACCCAAACCCTAACACCCCCTAACTTAAATATAGTTTAAATAAATCTAAATAAAATGACTCTCATTAACTACATTATTCCTATTTAAAACTAAATACTTACCTATAAAATAAACCCTAAGCTAGCTACAATATAACTAATAGTTACATTGTAGCTAGCTTAGGGTTTATTTTTATTTTACAGGCAAGTTTGTATTTATTTTAACTAGGTAGAATAGTTATTAAATAGTTATTAACTATTTAATAACTACCTAGCTAAAATAAATACAAATTGACCTTTAAAATAAAACCTAACCTAAGTTACACTAACACCTGACACTACACTATAATTAAATCAATTCCCTACATTAAATACAATTGAATAAATTAAATTAAATTAGCTAAATTACAAAACCCCCCACTAAATTACAGAAAATAAAAAACAAATTACAGATCTTTAAACTAATTACACCTAATCTAATAGCCCTATCAAAATAAAAAAAGCCCCCCCCCAAAATAAAAAAACCCTAGCCTAAACTAAACTATCAATAGCCCTTAAAAGGGCCTTTTGCGAGGCATTGCCCCAAAGTAATCAGCTCTTTTACCTGTAAAAAAAAAATACAAACCACCCCCCCAACAGTAAAACCCACCACCCACACAACCAAACCCCCAAATAAAATACTAACTAAAAAAACCTAAGCTCCCCATTGCCCTGAAAAGGGCATTTGGATGGGCATTGCCCTTAAAAGGGCATTTAGCTCTTTTGCAGGCCCAAAGCCCTAACTTAAAAAATAAACCCACCCAATACACCCTTAAAAAAATCCTAACACTAACCCCCGAAGATTCACTTACCGGGAGAAGTCTTCATCCAAGCGGCAAGATGTCTTCAACGAAGCCGACAGAAGTAGTCCTCCAGACAGGCAGAAGTTGTCCTCCAGGCAGGCAGAAGTCTTCATCCAGACGGCATCTTCTATCTTCATCCTTCCGGCGCGGAGCGGGTCCATCTTCAAGACATCCGACGCGGAGCAACCTCTTTTTCCGATGACTACCCGACGAATGAAGGTTCCTTTAAGTGGCATCATCCAAGATGGCGTCCCTTAGATTCAGATTGGCTGATAGAATTCTATCAGCCAATCGGAATTAAGGTAGAAAAAAATCCTATTGGCTGATTGGATCAGCCAATAGGATTGAACTTCAATCCTATTGGCTGATTGTATCAGCCAATAGGATTGAGCTTGCATTCTATTGGCTGATTGCATCAGCCAATAGGATTTTCTCTACCTTAATTCCGATTAGCTGATAGAATTCTATCAGCCAATCAGAATCTAAGGGACGCCATCTTGGATGACGTCACTTAAAGGAACCTTCATTCGTCGGGTAGTAGTTGGAAGAAGAGGATGCCCTGGTTAATTCTTTTTAATTTAAATGAGAATGTTTTGGGTAAAAGGGAAACAATATTTAAAAATAGAAGCAAGTTAATTTGTATACCAACTCATTTAGCAGATAGGGTGTTTGAACTTTACTTTGCATTATTATGATGTAAAATATAATGTATTATAATATTATTTGCATTTGATCCAATTGTTTAAATATCAGCTCTACTCTTGCAAACAAGAGTTAAAAGTTCTACAATTTTTATTTTGTTAGGAGTATGTCCAGCCAAAATTAATATTTCCTATATCAAGCAGTTATCTGCTAACAGTTCAGACGAAAGGTCCCAATCTGAAATGCTTTGAAACAGCTTCTCCTGTGTTAATTTCCATTTGATCTACTCCAACCCAGAATCTCATCACCTTCAACTGGAGCCAGAGAGATAAATTCAAGGGAGGGCCTGATATAAACTCTAGATGTTATTTTCTGAGCCAGAATATTTTGGGAGTGTTCCCAATATTCTAGCATTCTTGTATGTCTGCCAAGCCTGCTTGTGCCAGAATCTGGCTTTAATTAAAATGGAAACCAATTCAGTAGTCTCTTGTGTATGGGTGGATCTATCTCCTCATCTGCTTTTCTATTTGCTTGCCTATTGGTGGTGAGTTATAATTCTGTATTTTCTTTGTATACTTTTTTTTTATACACACAACATTTTACTAAATGTAAGAGATTTTTGTGTATTTCTACTAAAAGATACAAGTGAAACTAATTATTAGTATTTAAATGAATGTGAAATGTGTGATGTTTGGTAGCAACTGAAATACAGTCCATTGAATGCTGGCTGCATGGTTTTATGTTGTGCATTAAAGAGAATGCATAAAGAAAATAAAGTTTTGTCATTTAAAGTAGTGAGGGACAACATCTAAGCACATAAGCGTCCCAGATAATTTTTTTAGAAACCTTAAGGGACTCATTCATTTATGGCTAATTAAAACAGAACTGAAAAATTTTCTAAAAATGTCAAAGGTGGCAGGAAGGGATGAGTGAATGTTTCTAAAAATTCGAAATTTAAACATTCTATTTTTCGAATTTTCGTTTTCGAAGTTTTCAATAAAATTTCGAAAATATTTGTTCGAATAATAGAATGTTTAGCTATGTATTTATTCAATTTCGAAATGTAATATTTGAATTTGAATGTGACATTCGAATTCGAATGTAAGATTTGAATTCAAAATAGCATTTCTAGTCTACAACTGTGTTTAATAAATGTAATATTCGAATTTGAATGCTACATTCGAATTCAATGTCACATTCGAATTTGAAATAGTATTTCTAGTCTAATACTGTGTTTTTTAAATGTAATATTCAAATTTGAATGTAACATTCAAATTCAAATGTAACATTCAAATTTGAAATAGTATTTCTAGTCTACAACTGTGTTTAATAAATGTAATGTAATGTAGCATTCAAATCGAAATTTAATTTCTAGTCTAATACTGTATTTTATAAATGTAATATTCAAATGTGACATTCGAATTTGAATATGACATTCGAATTTGAATGTAAGATTCGAATTCGCAATAGTATTTCTGAGTAAACACATTTACCCATCCCTAGTAGCAGGGTACCTTCTGTTTCTGTTCTACTCACCAGAAGGTTTTATTTTTATTGGTAACCTACCCTCCAGAAATTACCAAAAACACACTTCTTGGGGCCACAAACACTATGACGCGCAGTAATTCGAAATTGTAAACAAATTTTGCTACATTAATTTATTTGAATTGAATTTCAAATGTTAATATATATTGAATGTAGCATTTGAATTCGAATGTAAGATTCAAATTCAAAATAAATGTAATATTCGAATTCGAATGCTACATTCAAATTCGATGTCACATTCGAATTCAAAATAATATTTCTAGTCTAATACTGTGTTTTTTTATATGTAATATTCAAATTTGAATGTAACTTTCGGATTTGGAATGTAACATTCGAATTTGAAATAGTATTTCTAGTCTACAACTGTGTTTAATAAATGTAATATTCAAATTCAAATGCTACATTTGAATTTGAATGTAACATTCATATTCAAAATAGTATTTCTAGTCTACAACTCTGTTTAATAAATGTAATATTCAAATTTGAATGCTACATTCGAATTGGAATGTCGCATTCAAATTTGAAATAGTATATCTAGTCTAATACTGTGTTTTTTAAAATGTAATATTGAATTTGAATGTAACATTCAAATTCAAATGTAACATTTGAATTCGAAATAGTATTTATAGTCTACAACTGTGTTTAATAAATGTAATATTCGAATTTGAATGCTACATTCGAATTTGAATGTAACATTCAAATTTGAAATAGTATTTCTAGTCTAATACTGTGTTTTACAAATGTAATATTCGAATTCGAATGTGACATTCGAATTTGAATGTGACATTCGAATTCGAAATAGTATTTCTAGTCTACAATTGTGTTTTATAAATGTAATATTCGAATTTAAATGTGACATTCAAATTCGAATGTGATATTCGAATGTGACATTCAAAAACTGTAAATAACATGAGATAATATAATTTTTAAGAATATTCGTTCTTATCAACATTCTATTATGTAAATCGAATTTCTTCAATAACATTAGTTCTAACATTCGAATTCGAATATAAACACATTTTCCCATCCCTAGTGACAGGGTACCTTTTGTCTCTGTCCTACCCACCAGAAGGTTTTATTTTTATTGGTAACCTACCCTCCAGAAATGACCAAAAACACACTTCTTGGGGCCAGAAACACTATGACTCGCAGTCTTAGTTCAGCTATTTCCCAGGGAATGCAAAAGTAGAGCAGATATGTGCTATATATGAACAAAGGGTGGTTGGTTGGCCATCCCTGATTTAAAATATAAACCCTATTTCAGAAAATAGAAAATGATTTTGATATTTCTCCAGATAAATTCACGGTTAATTTTTTGACCTATTATAAGCTACCTGCTACCCATCTGCAACTGTTCAGTGTCCCGGTTTTAAGGAACTGCCTGAGCCATATCCATGGCCCTTCCAGACACACCTGCTGGTAGTTTTCTTCTCACAGGTTCTTTAACCTCCCACATCCTTTAAAACTCCTGGAAAATGTTGGGAAGTATGGTGTTGCCACTTTAAAAGAGTACCCTTATAAAAAAAATACATGTCAGGGATCTTATAACAAAACATGTTTGAAACCTACCAAACATTTTCAAACTACTTCTTTTTAACTTGCAATTAAGCAACCCTTTGCCAGAGGAAGATGAAGAAGGGAGGTGTTCCAGGTGTTTGTGAGAAGGGTGCTCAGACCAATTTGAGGCCCAGTTTCCCCTCAGAGAGCTACTGTCTGGACAGAAGGATGTCTTTGGAGTATGGGTAGTGGCACAATAACACCCAGTTGGAGTTAGACTAAGGCCTGCCACAGGTGTCGCTGGGACCGGTGCCTAGCCTACTCCTGTTGGCTCAACGTTATACTCCATATTTAGATCCTCTACTGTTACGTGTACCGCACTGAGGGCTAGATTATGTTCGGCGCAAACATTTTTGCGCTAGCGCTATCACGATTTTGGGATCCATTTTCAAGCTGCTGATATTACAAGTTCAGTAAAATTGCGCTTGCGCTAGCGCAATTGCTCTTACGCTTCATTCTTTTCCGCGATCTAAGAGCTGTGGTAAACTGTTTTCCAAAAATAAAAAGTTGCACAAAACACAGCAAAAATATATTACAAAGTACACTTACACCCATAAATAAACTATTACCCCTAAACCGCCATCCCCCCACATTGCAAACACTAAATTAAACTATTAACCCCTAAACTGCCATCCCCACATCGCAAAGTACATAAATAAACTATTAACCCCTAAACAGCCATCCCCAAATTGAAAAGTACCTTAATAAACTGTTAACCCCTAAACTGCCATTCCCCCCACATAGCAAAGTACATAAACTTTTAACCCCTAAACTGCCACCCCCCCACAATGCAAAGTTATAAAGTAACATCTAACCCCCCTAACCTAAAACCCCCTAACTTAAACCAAATTAAAATACCCTTAAATTAACAACAAAAAATCCTAACTGCCTTACAAAAAAAACTTACATGTAAAAATAAATAAAAACCGAATATTACCTTTACAGACAAATAAAAAAAACTACCATTACAGAAAAATAAAAAAAACTACCATTACACGAAAAGGGAATTCCATTTCATTTTTTTTCATTGTTACCATTTCCTATGTTCATTACAAAAATGTATATCAGTAATAGGTGATACAGTGCATGTAATACTCACTGTGTTATTGGCAGCTAAGAAGGGTTATTAAATAATGATTGAATGTGTTATTACAATGTTAAGATCATGTGACATTTTAGCTCTGTGTTTTTACTGGCAACCATGAAGTTTAAACACAGCATTTTATGTGCTACTGACAGTCATTTGGGGGTCAAATCACTGCTATGTGCATGTTTCAAGCTGACAATTACGGAAGGTAAATTATGTATTCATATATGTAGCTGCCAGCCAAATGCAGAACAAAATCACTGTTTTGTTGTGAAAAAAATATGGCTGGGTCTTGATTGGGTGCTAAGGTAAAGCTTGGGGGAGTGGCCATTATATGACCTCATTTACTAAAAATGCCTGGTCACCTCCTGGTTGTCCAGTATTTTGTTAAAGAAAAGCTGGCACCCTAATTATACACCAGGAGCAAACTTGTTTCAGAGAAACAGAGTTTCAGAAACATAAGCTCAATCTAGGGACTGAACCCATTGACCAAAAAGCATATGGAGAATATTAGCTGAATATTTATTTATAGGAATTAGAGCATTGATGGTAAAGCAAACCTATCTTTGCTTCACTCACTTTAAAATTGCCTGGCTGCCAGTTAGGTTTGAAACCCATCCAGGTTTTACTTGGACAGTCCTGGAATCTCAAGGTACTTCTTTTGTCCTGGACTATACTTTCAATGTACTGGTAGAAAGAAAGAGAAATAAAGGATGAGAAGAAATAGATAATAGAAGAAAGAGAAGGCTTCTATTTTATTTTGTTTTTCTTATTTTTAACACCTTCATACATTGTCATCCTCCTTGTATCAATATGTATGGAACCAAAAAAGATAGTGATAGTGTTTGGTTCCAGGGGGAAGTTTAATATATGTTACACTGCAGTTCAGCAGGAAATAGTTGATGAGTAAGGAAGCTATACAGACATTGACTGTAACAAGAGCTGAAGTATATGCATTCTGTTATAAGATGTTCTTTTAATAAATTTGTTAAAACATCAGTAGATCGGTCACAACATCAGTAGCTCTAGCAAAGATTTAGCTAAACCGACAGTTATTGCTAACACAGCGGGTCAACTGGCTAAAGATTTATATTTAGGAATATCTCAGAGTCTGTGAACAACTTTGATCCAAGCTCCGGTGTATTCATGACTCCTGGGACCTGATCTGGACCACTGAGATTGCAGGTGGCGGCCTAACACGCGATCTCAGACCCCACCCCCATGTGGGGGTAATGCAGTCATATGCAGACTGCCATTTGTTAATAGTATACTAATAACTGAGCTGGAGAAGTGTGATTCTAAAAACTCCTAAATTACCAAGCACAAGACGCTGCTATAAGTTTGACCAGGAATAGACCCATCTAAAATGGCGGCTGCTGACGCACTTCTACAAAGGCTTGTGACAATTATGGATGCTCATTTCCTTGAGATCTATACAGTACTTGAGTCAGAGCGGAACTCACTAAGAGCACAGTGCAGGTCCTACACCCAAAAACAGCAGTTACCAGGGGAACTCTTATCGACCTCCTTTCCACTGGCTGAGGTGAAAAAGCCTTCCACTTTGGGGATTACAATTATTCCCTCGCCCAGTAATTCCAAGGGTAACTTTCAGTATAGATGGAGAACACTAATCCCTCCCTCAGATGTAAGAGATCACAGAGCCATTATTCCCAATACCTTAATTGAGGAGCAAGCGTTTCTACAACATGGAGATAGCGACATAGAAGTGGAACAGACTGTGAAGCTCCTGGACTCTATCAAGGACACTTATAATGCTTTTGTTTTGTGGGAGACTATAGCAAAGGGTCCTACTAGGAAAATCTATAGCGGCAAACCTTTGCTCCCCCGACGATCACAAGATCTGTGCATACAAGCTACAGTAGATCAAATTTGCACTTGTTTTCCGATTGGGAATAACCCCATGAAACTTGCAACTTACGATCTTCAGGCCAGGTCAACTGTGGGACTGCTATTTGGGAACTCCCCAAGAAGGTACCTACTAGTCAATATGAGGAAGCTCCTGGTAATATGGCTCCACACACCAGGAGTGCTGTAAATTGGGACTCCTTTCGTAAAGCACCAGACTGCTCACTTCCTGGAGCTGTTCGACATGGTGTGGGTTAACTTTGCAATACGACAAGGAAAGTGGGGATATGTTATATTCTTTGGCTGAGTTTGCACTACCCCAATATTCATCAGCTCACACAGCATTCCCCATGTGATATTTTTTTAGTGTAGCCATCTCTCCTCAAAAGGCCTGAAGGTGGGAGTGGGCTAAAGTTTTTGGGGACATTAAGTGTTAGTACAGTGGAAGCTCTATATTTTATTTTTGTTTCTGACATTAAGCTTAGCTTCCAGAAAAGAGTTGAAAATGGTAGTGGACTTAAAGGGCCATAATACCCAAATGTTTAAACACTTGAAAGTGATGCAGTATAGCTGTAAAAAGCTGACTAGAAAATATCTCCTGAACATCTCTATGTAAACAAGAAAGATATTTTACCTCAAAAGTTCCTCAGTAGCCACATCCCATTGTAAAGGATTTCTAAGCAGCATATTAGTATGTCAGTCCTGGGACAGCTTAGGGGATGAGCCTCGTGCACTCTCGTATTATTTCCCTATTCAGCTTACTATGAAATCTCATGAGAGTTAAGTCAAATCTCATGAGATTACAGTAAAAGAGTTCATGACCTCAGCACTGCTGATGCTGATTGGCTGCTGTTCATTTCTTCATTTTTTTTTTTTTACCTGCAGCTGGGAGCAGCTGAGCATAACTTTTTACACAGAACTTACTCTGCTGAGCTGAGGAGATTGTGAGGTAAAATATCTTCCTTTTTTACATAGAGATGCTCAGGTGATATTTTCCTGTCAGCTTTTTACAGTTATACTGCATCAGTTTCAAGTGATTTAGCATATGAGTATTATGTCCCTTTAAATCTCTGGGGCTTTAAGGGGTTAACTGTGTCATATAGCACCAGCCTATGTTTTGCTTCCCATTAAGCTGTTTTTATTTTTTATTTTTATGCCTGCCTATATCCCCATCAGTTGTTCCACCTATTTATAAAGCAAGTATATATTTTTTCTTTTCTAGCCCCTCCCAACAAGCTTAGGGGTTCTATTACTCATAGGTCTGCCCTGAAGTTTGAAGACATGTCTGATAAGTAACAGAAGACCTCGCCACACTGTTGTCTTGCATGTAGAGTCTTATTGTTTCTCATTTTTCTATCCCTGATAATAGTGCATAACGTATAAAATGATATATGAGATATGGTTGCCCTTTAGTTTTATTATTGCATATGCTGCTCTTTGGAACTGATGGTCCTAGCGCCAGCGGCCGAGGCGTTAGGGGCCCCTTATACTTAACATTGCACAGCAGTATTTAACAGATGCCAATTTGTTATTCCTTATATAGTAAGCCTATATGAGTCAGAGGGTTAATTTGTAGGCAATTGATTTACTTTGTCCCCAACAAAGATTAATTGAGTCTTTCAATCCTCCTTCACTAGTGAAATTCCATACCTAGCTGTCAAAAAGTGGGTTATATGGGGGGCGTGTCTAGGCAGCGGCCATGGAAGGTCGCAATTTCAGGAGCTCCTGACTTGATGAAGACAATCCGCCGATTATCTTTGCAACACCAAGTCATCTGGATACTAAACTATTACCTATACATTCTATGAGACTGGGAGACTCAAATAATATTTACATTGGTGTTTATATGATTTCAGGCTCTTGAACTGGACCGCTGAGGCCCTTGGCGGCGGACAGAACGTGGTTCTCAGCACCCCCCCAGCTTAACCGCTGGGTATTACAGCCACGAGCAGGCTGCTTGCTCTACAGAAGGGAACTGTCTAACTTGATAAATTAACTTTATTTCTAAAGCTTTTTGATGTGGCTACATCTGTAAATGATAGTTAAGATGGAGGCTATAGACAAATGGGAAACTCAGATTGTTCGGGTACTTGAGGACTCCTACCGAGGTTTAATGGCAGACCTGCACAAAATATTTTCCACTCCACAGCCCGCAGCAAAGCCCTCAGGCGAAACCAAGATGCTTAACATTCCTTTAATGGCAGAAGCGATCAGCAGTTCAGTCCGTTACTCAACTGAGCATACAGAGACCTCTAGCTCTATATATGAGAACTCTCGGCAGGTTTCTGAGCACTGGGGTGTTCAGTTTGCAGAGTCCTGGGACGAGACAAGTGAGCCGGATCTCAGAAATACCCGGGTTCTAAAGAGGCCCGGGAGGAGTTCAGTGACTAGGGGTATACTCGGTGTGAGGAGAGCCCCCCTGGAAGACACCGGAACCACAGCTACAGACAGGTCAGACACCTGGCTAAAAACTGGGACAGGCCGAGCTGATTGCCCGGTTGATTGCATACACGTAGTGGGCTCGAGTCGATCAACGTCTGTAGCGCCTCAAGAAGACGGAAAACCTGAGCATATGAAGGCTTTGGTTGGGGACTGCAGTCATTCGCACGGAGATCTACTGGGGCAAATAATGAGTGCCTCTTTACAAATACTGCCCGTTTCCAACTTTCACTACACGGTCCCACAACTGGCAAATTGGGACCCCGGTGGGTTCCTCTCAACTTTTAAGCATGCAGTAGCAACGAGGGACACAGGTATCGGATAAGAGGTCTTGTAATGACCCATGCTACGTTCACTAACTGATTGATGTACTTTTAGATATGACGAACTTATTTGTACTTTTGATCTTTGCTTATGAGGGGCCGGGGGCATTATGATTATTGTCGCAGTCACTTGGCAAATTGAACCAGTTTAATCTAGCGGGGCCTCATGAACTAGCTCATATTTTATTTACATACAAAGTTATGCACAAGGGACTTACTGTTTAGGTTACATAGACAATTTAGTTCCTGCCTATATTATGTCTGGGGCTATCTATAGGGATAAAATGTTGATGTCCCTAGATGTGTGGTTTTTAGGGGGTATATGTACGCTTTCCCTATAAATATGTTTTAAATGGATCCCAGGGGAGTGTGGGGCATCTAGAGTGCTTATGCAGTTCCATGTGACTCATTTATGATGTTTTATTTCACTTTAGATCAGAAGTGCGGTGTTTTAGTTATTTGAATGTGATATAGAGTTGATCCATGACAAAGTTAATATAGGACTATAGAACATAGTTGCACTAATAGAGGGTATAGTATGTTACATACAATTTGCATCGGGTACTGTTCAATTCACACTGAATATATGCTCTTACTGGTCACTGGAGTACACCACAAGACCCACTACATTTTGGTAAATCAGATCACAATGGTTTATCTTAATAACTATGGCTAGAGGGCAATAAGCTACCTGCGGCCGAGGTGGCAGGCCCTCAGACCTTAAATTAAAGTCACCATAGGAAGTGGTCTGTAGAAACATACCTATAGAATAATAAGTATGTAGATTTTTGTACTAGCATAATACTTCCATGATATAGGGATCCAGAGACGCGACAGCCACATGTCTCTTAATTTGCATATATATCCCTACTCTCTGGGTAGACTTTTTCTCCTGCCCTATTTAGCACAACACTAATGATCCTAGTATTACATCTATGCTGTGTAACACATCACAACTAGATTTTTCATTAAGGTTCATAAGATGGTTCCCTATAATATACTATAAAATGATGTAGCACCAATAATTACTATGGTCATTGTTCACAGTCCTTTGCTACGTTTTCTACTATGATTTTATTATCTCAAATCAGTTGTGTATATTTCGGGTCCAAAAGTGGCCCATTTTGTTATTTTCTTTTTCTCGTTTCCCCTAAAATTCCCTGTTATGTCTCAAATTCTTTTCATGAGGTCCAAGAGAGGCCTCCGTTGTTCACAGAGGGAAGCCATTGTGTGTGACTTTATATCATATTTCAAGGGGACTCTCCTTAAATAGAAAACCTGAGGTTGTTGTATATTTGTATAATTGGATGTTTAAATATGGGTATATTGTTATATTTATGATGTATACCGAATGGTGATTACCATATGCTTCTGAAACCAAGTTTTATTATATTACTTCCAATATCTGATGTACATGATTATATAATTGTACTTGTAAATAACCTCAATAAAAATATTTAAAAAAAAAAAAAAAAAAAAAAAAAAGTGGGTTATATTTATTTTTTTGGACGTGTACTTTACACTGCTCTTGTGGATGACGCTGCCTTATAGCTTATAGCTTTTGAGTCTGTATTCTCTATGGTATGCCAGACATTAGTTACTGTTGGTCTAGTCCTTGTGCTCATAATCCCCACAGTTCCTTGGTTCACGTGTTATTTTATTTTACTAATTATATGTAAAAGCATTTAGAATATCAGTTGCTATTTCATATTAAATATATTTACAGGTCCAAAAGCGGCCATTTTAAAAACTAATTTTCCTCCAGAATATATAAGTGTTTTCAGGTACAAGTGACCTTATGTGCCATATGAGTAAACCCTATAAAGTAGAGACTATAAAACTGAGGTTCCAGATGTATCCCTATTATGTCTTCTTTGGTGTATCATATCAACCTATATTTTTGAATGTCTATATGAAGTTCTTGTTATTATGTTTTGTGTATTTCGGGGTAACCCATTCATGTTGTATTATTCGCACAACCTCAATAAAAATATAAAATAAAAAAATAAAAAAATAAAAATTTGTTAAAACACTGCAACTGGAGTCTGAGAGACTATCTTATAAACAGCAGCTTTATACATGGTGGCAATATATGTTGTTTGAGAAATACACCAAAAGAGGATATGGAAAGGTAAAGAGGAGATGAAGGTAAAAATCGAGCCCCGGAGGAATGCCTATGAGAGGAGGGGCCAATGACCTCACTCTAGGCATAGGGGGCGTGGTTCTGTGAGCCGTTGCTCACTCATTGGTTTCCAGAGCAGGAGCGAAGACCTGTGAAGAAAGCGTCCCTGTTTTTACTTACCATGGCGGATTTCCAGGCGATTCTCGGAACGGTCCAGGAGCTGCTGATGTCCAAGGGTGCGGAGTGGATCCGGAGGAGACTTGCTGTGGATGAAGACGTCAGAGCTGGAGGTGCGGTCACGGCGCGCGGTGAGGTATCCAGGCCGGTTTGTAGATCCCACCCGCCAGAGAGGCTGAGTCCATCCAACGTGAGGAGGCAGGAGTCCGGGAGCCGGAAGAGGAGGCCAGTGAAGTCGTCGGTGGCAGCAGGAGGATCCGTTCAGCGAGTGGCGTCTGAGAAGAAAGGCGGAGCTGTTGGACGTCGGACTGGGACCGGAATCTTCAGCAGGCCGGACGAGTCGCGGTTTCTTCAAGAAGAGACTGCAGCAGGTAATCCTTCTTCTTTTTCAGGTGTGGGAGTCTTGTCTGGTGAGGCGGTGATGTCGGCTGAAGCGGCAATGGCGGCTGGTGAGGAAGATTCGGAGGAGGAGCTGCACGTAATTCTATGTGATGTACCCCTAAACCTGAATGTTATGCATACTATTTACTTATCTGTTGTTATATCTAACTAATTTGTTGTTGTTTTTTGTAATATGGTGATGTATGAGATATCTAACTAATTTGTATTATATTTTCAGAAATTTGTAAACTGTTTTATTTCCTCAATAAAAAAACTTAAAAAAAAAAAAAAAAAAAAAAGCATTTTGTATTTTGGCTAGTGTAATTGGAGAGAAGAACCCAGAACTATGTTCTTCGTTATTTTGTTATCTTGATGAGATTGCTAGTGCTTGTCGTATTTATGGCGGGCTCGCCTGGTGGAGATATGACAAGCAGTTCCATCAGCGTTTGGCGGTTCAGCCCGAAATGAGATGGGACGACAGGGATATGGGTATATGGTTGGAGCTTATGACTCCATTAAGGTCAGGTCAGCCCTTTCGGGGTCTGGGGGGTGGAAGCAATGCCCCCTCTATGG
The DNA here is from genome assembly GCF_027579735.1 of Bombina bombina. Classification (NCBI taxonomy): domain Eukaryota; kingdom Metazoa; phylum Chordata; class Amphibia; order Anura; family Bombinatoridae; genus Bombina; species Bombina bombina. The sequence continues at coordinate 137,820,747 of NC_069499.1, read as the reverse complement.
CATCCTCAGCAGTGGCCTTTAGGAAAGGTCTTTGTTTTCAATTTAATGAAGGAGTCTGTAAATTCGGGGCAGCTTGTAAATACAAGCATGAATGTTCCTTTTGTGGGGGAATCCACTCAAGTGCCAAATGTTTCAAGAAAGGTAGATCTTTCTCAAAAGGAGACAGTGTTGTTCAAAGCCAGGTCGCCAGTGAAAGTAGAAAAGATGGCGCCGTGGTTAAAGTTGTACGGTAGAAGAAAGGTTAAGGAGTTTGATTTGAATATTTTGTTAAAAGGTTTTTCTGACGGTTTTTATATTCCTTTCTCCGAAGGTATTGAATCTGTTTTTTCAGGGAATTTAAAGTCTGCATTGGATTTTCCTGAAGTAGTGGTGGAAAAAATTCAGAAGGAATTCTCTTTGGGTAGGATGGCGGGCCCCTTTTCAGTCCCTCCGTTTAAAAATTTAAGAGTTTCTCCTCCTGGGTGTTGTTCCCAAGAAGGTTCCAAACCAATTTAGATTGATTCATCATTTGTCTTTCCCGGTTAATGATGGTATTGATCCGGAGTTATCTGCAGTCGGATATGCGTCTTTTGATAAGGCCTTGGATTTGGTTAGGGAAGCCGGTCCTAACGCCTTGTTGGCGAAAGTGGATATTGAGTGGGCATTCAGGCTTTTACCTGTTCATCCTTCTTGTCATCACTTATTAGGTTGTTTTGTTGATGGTTCTTATTTTGTGGACTTATGTTTACCTATGGGCTGCTCCATTTCTTGTTCTTATTTTGAGAAGTTTAGTTGTTTCATAGAATGGGTAGTTAAACAGATTTCTGGACTGTCATCCGTCATTCATTATTTGGATGATTTTCTTTTTGTGGGTCCTGAGGGACTTAATTCGTGTCAAATTCTTATGGATTCTTTTATGCTGGTAGCTAGGGATTTTGGAATCCCTATTGCTTGTGAGAAAACTGAAGGCCCTTCTTCTGTTATTAGTTTTCTGGGCATCTGCATTGATGCCGTTTCCATGGAATGTAGACTTCCTATGGAAAAAATGTAAGATCTGGTATCTTCTATCGATGCAGCTCTTTCAAGGAAAAAACTTTCCTTAAGGGATATTCAGTCTTTAGTTGGAAAGCTGAATTTCAAATGTAAAATCATTCCTGTTGGAAGAATTTTTTGCAGACGGCTGTCTTTGGCTACTGTGGGAGTTAAAATTCCCCACTTTAGGATTCGTTTGTCCACACAAGTAAAGGAAGATTTGAGAGTCTGGAAAGCTTTCTTAAAGGATTTTAACGGTAAATCCTTGATTCAAGCCCCTGAGATTTTAAGTAGTGAGCTTCATTATTCACTGATGCTTTGGGTGCGCATGGTTTTGGTGCCCTATTTGGGAATAAATGGTGTGCTGGTTCTTGGCCTGTGGCTTGGTCTGTTTCTGGTTTAACAAAAAATCTTGTTTTTCTAGAATTATTTCCGCTGGTGGTAGCTTTAAATATTTGCAGCTTTGAATTTGTGAATAGAAAGGTGGTTTTTCATTCATATAATATGGGGGTTGTTTTTGCTATCAACTGTCTATCATCCAGTTCTAAGCCAGTGATAGGGTTACTCAGGATGTTTGTTTTCGAATGTATGAAGCACAATGTTTATTTTAGAGCTATTTATGTTCCTGGAAAAGAGAATGTGGGGGCTGACGCTCTCTCGTTTTCAGTGGCGGAGATTCCGGGAGGCAGTGCCAGATGCAGAAAGGATCGGTGCCCGGAAGAAATGTGGTATCTGAGCTTCCTAGACTGTTGAGATTGGTGAGGGGAGCCTTAGCTCCTAGTACTTGGAAAGCTTATTTATCAGTGTGGGTGCAGTGGCTGAATAAACTAGCCGATTTTGAAGGGGAAAAGGAGGATATGATTTTGTTATTGGATTGGATTGAGGAATTGAGAGAGTATATGTCTAAGTCTATGGTTCAGAGGAATATGGCGGCATTATCCTTTTTGTTTAACCTCCTAGGTTGGGTGGATTTGTCAAAGAAATTTTGCATGCGAATGGCAGTAAGAAGCCTAATTCGGGGTAAGGTTTCTTTAGATAATAGGAGGTCTCTGTTTTTTTCTGTTTTGGAGAGGCTTGTTAATGTTCTTCCTATTATTTGTTTTTCTCATTTCGAGGTCCTGTTATTTAGAGTTGCTATTTTGATTGCTTTTTTCGGAGCTTCTAGGATTTCAGAGTTGGTTTCTGCAAATCGTTGGAGTTGTGGGGGTCTATATTATAGAGATGTGGTGTTGAACCCTCACGAGGTTCTTTTATGGTTGAGAAAATCAAAAACCGACCAAACAGGGAAAGGTTGTTGGATTTGTTTGAGAGAGATTGGGGGTATGTGCTGCCCGGTTACGGCAGTTAGGGATTTTCTATATTTCCGTGGTGGTATTGATAGTTATTGGTTCATGAAGATGGTACTTCTCTATCTCGCTATCAATTTGAATCAGTGATGAAAAAGGCTTTAGAAGCGATTGGTATGGATTTTGGTTGCCATTCTTTTAGAATTGGGGCAGCAACTGAAGTGAGTATTTTGGGTTTGAATCTTGGTACGGTGAAAAAGATTGGGAGATGGAGATCTGATTGTTTTAGGTTATATGTTAGACCAGATCTAGTTTGATAAGTTATATAGTTATAGATAGTTTTTTGTTTTTTGGCAAGTCCCATTCACTGTTGGATCGTGGGACACTCATATATTTATTGGGCAAGAAAGGAGGCAGCAATCAGAGACTCAGGGATGCAACTTAGCTGTTCTCCTGAGGAAATTTTAATTAAATGGTTTGGTATTAGGGTAATGAATTGGGACCAGTTATAAGGTAAAGTTATCAGTTGGGCTAGGCTTTTTCATCCACCTGACATTTTAATCATTCATGTGGGGGGTAACGATCTTGGGTTCATGGCTCAAAAGTGCCTGATTGATGTTATAAAAAGGGATATCGTTAGGTTGAAGGAATTATTTCCTAATATTATGATAGTATGGTCTGACATCGAATGCAGGCTGTGTTGGAGGTCTGCTTGGGACTTTAAAAGGTTGGATTCATCTAGAAAAAAGGTTAATCGGACTATTACCAGTTTTGTGGCAAAGTTGGGGGATTTTGGTGTCAGATATGTGGAGTTTGAAGGAGAATCCGGAAGCTGTTTCTTTTTAAAAGATGGAGTGCATCTTAACAAAATTGGTTTACACCTTTTTAATTTTAACATGAGCGAAGGGGTGAAAAAGGCCTTAGCCCTGAGAGTTGGTGCTCGAAAGGATTTCGAGCAGTGGCTGGGTGCTAGCCGCTAAGTTTATATAATTATTCTGGGTACCTCCTCAGGTATGGGGAGAGGTTATGGATGTGGGCGTGCCTGGCGGAGCGCCAGTGGAAGGCACGTTATGTTAATTTGGCAAGCACCTTTTAATGTTAATGTTGTTTTAATAAAGTTTTAATTCAATCAATTTAAATAATAAATGCGGGCTGCAGCCTTTTCCCCCCAGGTTCTGTGTCGTGTCTTTATTTATTATAAATATTGCCTAGATGTGTAGTCAATCGAGCCCCGGAGGAATGCCTATGAGAGGAGGGGCCAATGACCTCACTCTAGGCATGGGGGGTGTGGTTCCGTGAGCCGTTGCTCACTCGTTGGTTTCAAGAGCAGGAGCGAAGACCTGTGAAGAAAGCACCCTCCCCTTTTGGTAAGTGGTTGTCGCAGCTGTTGCGGGCTGCTAGCCGCTAAGTTTATATTATTATTCTGGGTACCTCCTCAGGTATGGGAAGAGGTTATGAATGTGGGCGTGCCTGGCGGAGCACCAGTGGAAGGCACGTTATGTTAATTTGGCAAGCACCTTTTAATGTTAATGTTGTTTTAATAAAGTTTTAATTCAATCAATTTAAATAATAAATGCGGGCTGCGGCCTTTTTCCCCCAGGTTCTGTGTCTGTGTCTTTATTTATTATAAATATTGCCTAGATGTGTGGTCATTGTTCCTGTACTTAATTGTAGAAAAAGGTAGAGAGGTAAAAAGACACCCTTCTCCCAGAAGCAGCAGCTACCACACTAGCTCTGCTAATTAAAACATTTGATAAATATTGTGAGCCAAAGCAAAATGAGACTGTGGATAGACCATCTTCAGGATACAAGATCTACTACAGTAATAAGAAAATTAAAGGCCCATTTTGCCAGATATGGAATCCCAGACAATGTTCTGATAACAGACCACAGTTTATTTCAATGGAGTTTAAAGACTTCAGTATGGATTGGGACCACGTTACCTCGTCACCGGGGTACCCTCAAAGCAATAGGAAAGTAGAGTCAGCAGTAAAGACAGCCAAAAGACTACTGAAAAAAGCTGTGTCTTTTGGAAATGATCCTTATCTAGCATTTTTGAACCATCACAATACACCAACACAAGACATGGAGTGCAGTCCTGCTCAAAGACTGATGGGTCGATGGACCAAATCGTTACTTCCAATGAGAGGGAGTCTGTTAATACAGGATCAAGTTATGAATGACAGGCACCAAATCCTGTGTAGGGAGCAGCGCTCATTGCAAGCTGCTCAATATAACAAGGGAGCCGAAGACCTGCGGCCTCTAAATGTTGGTGAACAGGTGTGGGTACAACAGCAAACAAACCAGGGAAAAGAGTGACGGAAGGCTTGCCTAAAAACTCCTGTAGGAATTAGGTCATATGAAGTGGTGACAGAGTCAGGACAGGTCCTGATGAAAATAGGAGGCATCTGAGAGGCACGGGACGCTACAGGCCTCCAGCAAGGACCTAAACTAGCACCTAAGAGGAATCTCACATTGAGAATACAAACCAGCCATTAATGACAAATAACTCAGAAGAAGAAGGACAAGCAGATACTAATAGTGAAATATCAGATATGGACAGACTGCAGGATGACAACAGAGTCCTGTCAGAACAACCACAGGGATCCAGAAACACCCAGACTAGAAGTAGGAATATCTAAATGACTATGTGGACTAATATTTAGCAACAATGAAAGACTGCAGCTCAGGATCCATATTCCTACAAGAATTAAAAGAGATAACGATTGCCATTTCCCCAAAAAGGGAAACAATGTATCAATATGTATGGAACCAAAAAAGATAGTATTTGGTTCCAGGGGGAAGTTTAATATATGTTACACTGCAGTTCAGCAGGGAAATAGTTAGTTGATGAGTAAGGCAGCTATACAGACATTGTCCTCTAGTTATCAAAGTCTGGCGGACCTGATCCGACAGTGCGTATCAGGTCCGCCAGACTTCGCTGAATACGGCGAGCAATACACTCGCCGTATTCAGCATTGCACCGGCAGCTCACAAGAGCTGCTGGTGCAACACCGCCCCCTGCTGACTCGCGGCCAATCAGGGGGGTGTCAATCAACCCGATCGTACTAGATCGGGTTGATTTGCGGCAATGTCTGTCCGCCTGCTCAGAGCAGGCGGACAGGTTATGGAGCAGCGGTCTTTGTGACCACTGCTTCATAACCACATATTATAAACCATAATTTAGGGCCAATTGACCTTACAGTGGGGCAAACAAAGTATTTAGTCAGCCACCAATTGTGCAAGTTCTCTCACTTAAGAAGATGAGAGAGGCCTGTAATTTTCTTCATAGGTATACCTCAACTATGAGAGACAAAATGTGGAAACAAATCCAGACAATCACATTGTCTGATTTGGAAAGAATTTATTTGCAAATTATGATGGAAAAACAGAATTTATGCTTACCTGATAAATTACTTTCTCCAACGGTGTGTCCGGTCCACGGCGTCATCCATTACTTGTGGGAAATGTTCTCCCCCACAGGGAAAGGCAAGGAGAGCACACAGCAAGAGCTGTCCATATAGCTCCCCCTCTGGCTCCGCCCCCCAGTCATTCGACCGACGGTTAGGAGAAAAAGGAGAAACTATAGGGTGCCGTGGTGACTGTAGTGTATAAAGAAAAAAAAATTCAACCTGATTAAAAAAACCAGGGCGGGCCGTGGACCGGACACACCGTTGGAGAAAGTAATTTATCAGGTAAGCATAAATTCTGTTTTCTCCAACATTGGTGTGTCCGGTCCACGGCGTCATCCATTACTTGTGGGAACCAATACCAAAGTTTTAGGACACGGATGAAGGGAGGGAGCAAATCAGGTTACCTGAACAGAAGGCACCACGGCTTGCAAAACCTTTCTCCCAAAAACAGCCTCCGAAGAAGCAAAAATATCAAATTTGTAGAATTTGGCAAAAGTGTGCAGAGAAGACCAAGTCGCTGCCTTACATATCTGGTCAACAGAAGCCTCGTTCTTATAGGCCCATGTGGAAGCCACAGCCCTAGTAGAGTGAGCTGTGATACGGTCAGGAGGCTGCCGTCCGGCAGTCTCATAAGCCAAGCGGATAATGCTTTTCAGCCAGAAAGAGAGAGAGGTAGCAGTAGCTTTTTGACCTCTCCTCTTACCAGAGTAAACGACAAACAAGGATGAGGTTTGTCTAAAATCTTTTGTTGCTTCTAAATAGAACTTTAAAGCATGAACAACATCTAAATTGTGTAATAAACGTTCCTTCTTTGAAACTGGATTCGGACACAAAGAAGGAACAACTATTTCCTGGTTGATGTTCTCGATGGAAACAACTTTTGGAAAAAAACCAGGCTTAGTACGCAAAACAACCTTATCTGAATGGAACACCAGATAGGGTGGATCACACTGCAAAGCAGATAATTCAGAAACTCTTCTAGCAGAAGAAATAGCAACCAAAAACAGAACTTTCCAAGATAGTAACTTAATATCTATGGAATGTAAAGGTTCAAACGGAACCCCTTGAAGAACTGAAAGAACTAAATTTAGACTCCAAGGAGGAGTCATGGGTCTGTAAACGGGCTTGATTCTAACCAAAGCCTGAACAAAAGCTTGTACATCTGGCAAAGCTGCCAGTCGTTTGTGCAACAAGACGGATAATGCAGAAATCTGTCCTTTTAGAGAACTAGCTGACAATCCTTTATCCAAACCTTCTTGGAGAAAGGAGAGAATCTTTGGAATTTTAATCTTACTCCAGGAGAATCCTTTGGATTCACACCAACAGATATATTTTTTCCATATTTTATGGTAAATCCTTCTAGTCACAGGTTTTCTGGCTTGGACCAGAGTATCAATCACAGAATTTGAAAACCCACGCTTGGATAAAATCAAGCGTTCAATTTCCAAGCAGTCAGCTGCAGAGAAACTAGATTGGGATGTTCGAATAGACCTTGTACTAGAAGGTCCTGTCTCAAAGGTAGCTTCCATGGTGGAGCCGATGACATATTCACCAGGTCTGCATACCAAGTCCTGCGTGGCCACGCAGGAGCTATCAGAATCACTGAGGCCTTCTCCTGTTTGATCCTGGCTATGAGCCTGGGGAGGAGAGGAAACGGTGGAAACACATATGCTAGGTTGAACGACCAAGGCGCCACTAATGCATCCACTAGAGTCGCCTTGGGATCCCCGGATCTGGACCCGTAGCAAGGAATCTTGAAGTTCTGACGGGACGCCATTAGATCCATGTCTGGAATGCCCCATAATTGGGTTAACTGAGCAAAGACCTCCGGATGGAGTTCCCACTCCCCCGGATGGAAAGTCTGATGACTCAAATAGTCCGCCTCCCAGTTGTCTACTCCTGGGATGTGAATAGCAGATAGATGGCAGGAGTGATTCTCTGCCCATTGGATTATCTTGATTACTTCCTTCATCGCTAGGGAACTCTTTGTTCCCCCCCTGATGATTGATGTACGCAACAGTCGTTATGTTGTCCGACTGAAATCTTATGAACCTGGCTTCCGCTAGCTGAGGCCAAGCCAGGAGCGCATTGAATATAGCTCTTAGTTCCAAAATGTTTATCGGGAGAAGCGACTCTTCCCGCGACCATAGGCCCTGAGCTTTCAGAGAGTCCCAGACCGCGCCCCACCCCAAGAGGCTGGCGTTGGTCGTGACGATGACCCACTCCGGTCTGCGGAAACTCATTCCCTGAGACAGGTGATCCTGGGTCAACCACCAGAGAAGTGAGTCCCTGGTTACCTGGTCTACTTGAATTTGGGGAGACAAGTCTGTATAGTCCCCATTCCACTGATTGAGCATGCACAGCTGTAATGGTCTTAGATGAATTTGAGCAAAAGGAACCACATCCATTGCTGCGACCATTAGTCCTATTACTTCCATGCATTGAGCTATGGAGGGTTGAGGAATAGAGTGAAGAACTCGACAAGCTTTTAGAAGCTTTGTCTTTCCGACGTCTGTGAGAAAGATCTTCATTTCCACAGAATCTATTATTGTTCCCAGAAAAGGAACCCTTGTGGACGGTGACAGTGAACTTTTTTCTATGTTCACTTTCCACCCGTGAGATCTGAGAAAAGCCAACACAATGTCTGTATGAGCCCTCGCTTTGGAAAGAGACGACGCTTGGATTAGGATGTCGTCTAGATAAGGTGCTACAGCGATGCCCCTCGGTCTTAGGACCGCTAGAAGGGACCCTAGCACCTTTGTGAAAATTCTGGGAGCGGTGGCTAAACCGAATGGAAGAGCCACAAACTGGTAATGTTTGTCCAGAAAGGCGAACCTCAGGAACTGATGATGAGATTTGTGGATTGGGATATGCAGATACGCATCCTTCAGATCCACGGTAGTCAAAAATTGACCCTGCTGGATTGTTGGTAAGATTGTCCGAATGGTTTCCATCTTGAAGCATGGAACTCTGAGGAACCTGTTTAATATCTTTAAATCCAGAATTGGCCTTAAAGTTCCCTCTTTTTTGGGAACCACAAACAGGTTTGAGTAAAACCCTAGACCTTGTTCCCCGGAGGGGACTGGGTTTATCACTCCCATCTTTGATAGGTCTCTTACACAATGTAAGAATGCCTGTTTCTTTATCTGGTCTGAAGATAAGCGAGACAGGTGGAACCTTCCCTTTGGAGGAAGTCCCTTGAATTCTAACAGATATCCCTTGGAAACTATCTCTAGTGCCCAGGGATCCAGAACATCTCTTGCCCAAGCCTGAGCGAAGAGAGATAGTCTGCCCCCTACCAGATCCGGTCCCGGATCGGGGGCTACTCTGAAATTTGGACCCCAGTGTCTTAATGCTTAGAAAGTATTGCACAGCAAATATGGAGACTCTAGCTCTTAAAACAAGCAAACCGGAGCTAATTGTTGGATTTAACCGTTTTTACACACCACAATCCCAGCTACAGCCTTGCTGCAGCTCTTTACCTTCCTTAGGGGTCACCATTCACAGAAAAAAAGCCTTTTGGAGTCACTTTCTGAACCACAGGACCCTCTCACATGAATCTGCATGCACTGCCTTGAAATTCAACTGCACAGCTGAAGTGCCAAAATGAGGCTTCCTCCCTCAGCACACTAGAGTGAAGGGGCCTTCCTGACTAGATTTAGGTGTCTAAAACAAGCCAGATCAATAAAAAACGTTCCCAAGTGTATGTGAGCTTATAAAATATTTCAAATGGTATAATATTGTAATAAAAACCAATTGATTTAGCCCCTAACAGTGTCTACCAGCATAAAAAACAAAAAGTGGAAGCCTGTTATCTTTTTTGCTGAGGTGAAAGAAAAATGGCTTACCGTTTCCCCTGAGGGGAAAAATGACTGTCATCTAGCATTAGCCTGTGTTGTTAGAAGGAGACTAGTCATACCTGAAGCAGATGAGTCTGCAAACTGTTACCCCCAACTGAAGTTCTCTTGTTTCAACAGTCCTGCGTGGTAACAGTAATGGATTTTAGTTACTTGTGCCAAAATCATAGCCCTCTTAAACAGAAATCTTCATCACTTTTCTGTTATAGAGTAAATAGTACAAGCCAGCACTATTTTAAAATAACAAACTCTTGATAGAAGAATAAAAAACTACAACTAACACCACAAACTCCTCGCCATCCCCGTGGTAGATGCTACTTGTTCAGAGCGGCAAGGAGAATGACTGGGGGACGGAGCCAGAGGGGGAGCTATATGGACAGCTCTTGCTGTGTGCTCTCCTTGCCTTTCCCTGTGGGGGAGAACATTTCCCACAAGTAATGGATGACACCGTGGACCGGACACACCAATGTTGGAGAAATAAGTATTTGGTCAATATCAATACTTTGTTATGTATCCTTTGTTGGCAATGACAGAGGTCAAACGTTTTCTGTAAGTCTTCACAAGGTTGTCACACACTGTTGCTGGTATGTTGGCCCATTCCTGCATTCAGATCTCCTCTAGAGCAGTGATGTTTTGGGGCTGTCGCTGGGCAACACGGACTTTCAACTCCCTCCAAAGGTTTTCTATGGGGTTGAGATCTGGAGACACTCCAGGACCTTGAAATGCTTCTTACGAAGCCAATTCTTTGTTGCCCGGGCGGTGTATTTGGGATCATTGTCATGCCACGTTTCATCTTCAATGTCCTTGCTGATGGAAGGAGGTTTGCACTCAAAATCTCATGATACATGGCCCCAATCATTATTTCATGTACACGGATCAGTCGTCCTGTTCCCTTTTCAGAGAAACAGCCACCCCCATGCTTCACAGTAGGTATGGTGTTCTTTGGTTGCAACTCAGCATTCTCTCTCCTCCAAACATGATGAGTTGTGTTTCTACCAAACAGTTCTACTTTGGTTTCATCTGACCATATGACATTCTCCCAATCCATTTCTGGATCATCCAAATGCTCTCTAGCATACTTCAGACGGGCTCGGACATGTACTGGCTTAAGCAGGGGGACACGTCTGGCACTGCAGGATCTGAGTCCCTGGAGGCGTAGTGTGTTACTGATGGTAGCCTTTGTTACGTTGGTCCCAGCTCTCTGCAGATCATTCAATAGACCCCCCCATGTGGTTCTGGGATGTTTGCTCACCGTTCTTGTGATCATTGTGACCCCACAGGGTGAGATCTTGTGTGGAGCCCCAGATCAAGGGAGATTATCAGTGGTCTTGTATGTCTTCCATTTTCTAATTCACACCAAGCTACTTGCCTATTGCAGATTCAGTCTTCCCAGCCTGGTGCAGGTCTACAATTTTGTTTCTGGTGTCCTTCGACAGCTCTTTGGTCTTCACCATAGTGGAGTTTGGAGTGTGACTGTTTGAGGTTGTGGACAGGTGTCTTTAATACTGATAACAAGTTCAAACAGGTGCCATTAATACAGGTAATGAGTGGAGGACAGAGGAGCCTCTTAAAGAAGAAGATACAGGTCTGTGAGAGCCAGAAATCTTGCTTGTTTGTAGGTGACCAAATACTTATTTTCCACCATAATTTGCAAATAAATTCTTTCCAAATCAGACAATGTAAAAATGACAAACTTTTTAAGTTGAACAATGAACAACTGGGTCTATCTCGTATGTATATAAGGGTAATCACAGATATCCGAATTAACGAGTGAATCCCATAAAATATATATTGATACACAAACATACGCAAACATATCAATTAGAGCATCTAAAACTTTTTTTATCCACTCTAAATGGTTATATATGTCAAGCATTTACGGCTCAGAGTAGCTTAACAAGTATGACAAGTGGGTGTGTATGTTCCTAGCATATCCATAGAGACTATATGGGCGTTCAAGAGGTACGATGACAAAAAGTCACCTCCCAGTGTCAGCCACTTGTCGGTGTTGAACAGACAGATGATGTGACATTGCATCATCTGTACATGTCATAATAATCATTATTGTGACATATAAATGCGGCGGTTTCTTTCTCTATTATTAATACAGTATCAACCATATTGAGAATTTGACTCATGAGCAATCTGCTAAGTCCCACCCTCAGAGGTGCACAAACCTCCTAGCTGGAATGAAAACCACTAAAAGTACTCATATAATAAGGCCACTATTTCTGCAAGAGGCACCTATTCTCAATTCATATAAATATCTCCCAATAGGTATAAAAGGTGAATCTGTGATAATCTAAAAATATGCCTGTTTAGCCATATGATACAATATGTTTAGTTTATATAGAGAAAAACAGTACCAAAAAAACTATCCCTCTGATAAGTGACCAATGTCGCAATCCTATAATTTAAAAGGCCAAGTGTGTTTGTCCGAAGCTGTCATGCGCAGTAGAGACAGCACAAGGACAAACACACCTGGCCTTACCTGACATGCTGTTTGCGGCAGTGGGGCAAAAGTGGAAGTGACCGGATGGTAGCGTGGGCGTGGCCGGGTGGGGGCGTGGATGGCAGGGGCATGGCCGGTGGGAGCATGGGTGTGACCGGGTGTGACCAGGCATGGTGGGGGCATGACAGGGGCGTGGTAGGGCACGAGAGAAGGGAGAGAAATAGAAAGAGAGGGGGAGAGACAAAAAGAGATAGGAAAGAGCTAAAGATAGAGGAAAGAGCTAAAGAGAGGGGAAGAGCAGAAGAGAGGGGAAAGAGCAGAAGAGAGCAAAAGAGAAGGGAAAGAGCAAAAGAGAGGGGATAGAGCAAAATAGAAGGAAGAGAGAGAAAAAGAGAGGGGGGAGAGAGAAAATAAGAGGGGGAAAGAGAGAGAGCAATAGAGAGGGGAAGAGAGAGAGCAAAAGAGAGGGGGGAGAGAGGGGGGGAGTTGGTGGAAAGAGAGAAAAAGAGAAGGGAGAGAGAGAGCAATAGAGAGGGGAAGATAGAGAGCAAAAGATAGGGATGGAAAGAGAGCCAAAGAGAGGGGAAAGAGCAAAAGAGAGTGGGGGAGAAAGCAAAAGAGAAGGGATAGAGCAAAATAGAGGGAAGAGAGAGAAAAAGAGAGGGGGGAGAGAGAGCAATAGAAAGGGGGAGAGAGAGAAAAAGAGAGGGGGAGAGAGAGCAATAGAGAGGGGGAGAGAGAGAGCAAAAGAGAGGGGAGAGAGAAAGAGCAAAAGAGATGGGGGGGAGAGAGGGGAGAGAGAGAGAGCAAAAGAGTGGGGGAGAGAGAGAGCAAAAGAGAGGGATGGAGAGAAAGAGCAAAAGCGGGGATGGAAAAAGAGCAAAAAAAGGGGAGAGAGACAGAGCAAAAGAGAGGGGGGAGAGAGAGCACAAAAGAGAGGGGTGAGAGAGAGCACAAAGGATAGGGGTGAGAGAGAGCACAAAAGATAGGGGAGAGAGAGCGTGCAAAAGAGAGGGGAGAGAGAGAGCGCAAAAAAGAGAGGGAGAGAGGGCAAAATAGAGGGGGAGAGAGAGAGAGTGCAAAAGAGAGGGGAAGAGAGAGCACGCAAAAGGGGGGAAGAGGGAGAGCACAAAAGAGAGAGAGAGAACACAAAAGAGTGGGGAGAGAGAGAGAGCGCAAAAGAGAGGGGGAGAGAGAGCACAAAAGAGAGGGGGAGAGAGGGAGCAAAAGAGAGGTGGAGTGAGAGAGAGAGAGCAAAAGAGAGGGGTAGAGAGCACAAAAGAGAGGGGGAGAGAGCAAGGGGTGGGACCGCTGTACTACAAAAAATGGCCTGTGTAAACGGCCTTTAGGACTAGTCTATATAATAAAATAATAATCTGCTAGCAGGTAGTGACTTATAAATATATGTGAAAGGAATTTTTTGATGATGATCGATATATTAAGAAAAGATCATAATTCTCTCAAAAAATATATATAATCTACAATCAGTATGCACCGTGGCATCCTAAATGGATGGTGTATAGTGATACTAGAAGAATACTTGTATGAAGACCACAATGGTCTATATATAATATACCTTAGTGTACGTCATATGTGTCAAGGAATATGATAAATATATTAGAAAAGAAAATACTTCCAAAAAGAGTGATGTTTAGCGGTGTACCAAAATATAATGATCTAGTGCCGGGTGCCCTCACTATAATAGTGATAGTATCTGGTAATATGTACCCTAGTGCAAATAAAACTAAAAACTATAATGTACTGGATATTGTCATATGAGCACCTAATGTTAGTACATTAGTGATAATGCTGTCCAACCCTATCAGGATATAAAATGAAAAATAATAATCACCAGATGTGAAAAATGTATAATGAGTAATTTATGTTACTCAAGTCCTTGTCTATTGCAGGGCATGTGTTATAATTAGTGTAACAACTAATATTTGGTGATAATATACCTGCAAAGTGAATATCTTGTTAACTTATATGTGAAAAAATTCTCTACATTACTAAATGTTCACATGAGAGATATATGTAGAAAATAAATATATGTAAATAATATGAGTTGTGGATTGTTGGCACTAACAGGCCCAAGATGAATAGTGACAAAATCACATATATATATATATATATATATTGAAAAAACTTAGAAAAGGGAGAGATTTGTAGTGACCTAATAAGTAACTACACAAAAGACAGGGATATCAGCATTTTCTTTTTAATTTGGTTATAATAACCTTAACAATCATCCCCATTTGTGGAAAACAAAAACAAAACATGCAATAAAGTTCGTGCAAGCCTATATCAGATAAAGACCCTGATACTTAGCTTAACATAAGAACCACATCCAGAAAGTGCACGGTAAAGCTAAGGTCATTCAGTCCTAGGACATCAGATTGCAACATTCACCCTTAGAAAAAGCACTTAAAAACCCAATTCAACAAACAACACCTCTAACAGTGGATGGCAGTGCAGAATCTGCACTAATCGGCCAACATGTTAATCTATGAGGATCTATGTTTGCTAAAACGGATAATAACAACGGCCATGTAGAAATGTACATCGAAATATGATAAGGAAACCCCATGACGTAGTGGTCACGTGGGGTGAAACGCGCGTCGGCAGTGACGTTCACAGAGCGGGCCGCTCAGTCCTGGAACAAACAAGTTTGCAACAAAATGGAAACATTTGGAAACAAAGTTGGCAGCTTACAAGTCTAGCCAAGCGGTTTGGATACACGATTGCTGGTCTTTTGTCAGAGAGGATTGCCTCAACATATATCGTGTTTGTGCCGAAATAGAGGGAAGGAATCCTACCCCTCTGAAGACGTAACTATAAGGCGCTTGGTTTATCAGGCATATGTCACACTTGTACTCTGGACAGTTCTCAAAACTAATACCACAAGTTCGGAGGAAACATATCACATTGCCTGTTATGTGGTTTACTATGTTTATCATGACAACGTTTAACCAATGTATATAATATCTGCCAGTCTTTTTCCATTGCAGCAACACTGTAATTAATGTTGTAATTGCATTAACCATTTGCCAAGTGGTATCACTGTGACCTACGGTTAGGAAGACCGAGCATAGATCCTCCATCAGTTATTTTCATGACACCATATCCTTCCTATATGTTAGGGGTGCCCTCTGAAATAGGTGTTGCTCGGTTTCCCTTAGGTCCCATGTTACCAATTTCCAGTCTAACTTTACCTATGCACTTATAACTGGAAGCCATAAAGCTTATCATATTTTGATGTACATTTCTACATGGCCGTTGTTATTATCCGTTTTAGCAAACATAGATCCTCATAGATTAACATGTTGGCTGATTAGTGCAGATTCTGCACTGCCATCCACTGTTAGAGGTGTTGTTTGTTGAATTGGGTTTTTAAGTTCTTTTTCTAAGGGTGAATTTTGCAATCTGATGTCCTAGGACTGAATGACCTTAGCTTTACCGTGCACTTTCTGGATGTGGTTCTTATGTTAAGCTAAGTATCAGGGTCTTTATCTGATATAGGCTTGCACGAACTTTATTGCACTGTTTTGTTTTTGTTTTCCTCAAATGGGGATGATTGTTAAGGTTATTATAACCAAATTAAAAAGAAAATGCTGATATCCCTGTCTTTTGTGTAGGTACTTATTAGGTCACTACATATCTCTCCCTTTTCTAAGTTTTTTCAATATACAATTTAAGGGTCTGCATTTTCAAACCTTTAAACAGGCTCAGATGTGTCTAAATTAATGACTCAGCCCTCTTTTACTAAAAACAGCCTACTCCCCTTACTTACTTCATTTAAAAAAATAAAAATTATATATATATATATATATATATATATATGCACATAAAAAAGATGCACGCACACATCAATAAACCTGAGACCTCTAAATCATCAAATAAAAGCTGCCAAGTCCAGATTTTCATTCAGACCAATGGGTGAAGGGTCTGTAATTTAGTGATCCAGTAGGATTCACGTTCCTAAGAGTAATAAAGGCATTCGCCTGAACTCTGGAGATAGACTCTATTGGCAAGATGTTCATGGGGTTTTTGAGCATGCCATGGGCAGTAAGGCAGTGTCTCGAGACGCTATTGATCCAGTCTGTTCCATCTGCACGATTGGGTGCTTCTCTTTTGTGAGTACCATCTTGTACCACACTGTATAACCCCTTATACAGACGTTACTAGGCCATATTGGCGCCTCTGTGTTCTTTTTTCAGATTAGCTCAAAATGAACCTTATGCAATCTGATTCCATCCTCACCACTAGAATGCCACTCGTATGTCAGCATTATGGGCATACTGTGCATGATTGCTCAATCACTATATTGTCACTTTTATTTTTACAAGTATTGTTTCTTACAATATGTTTGTATTTATTTTATGTAAATGCACCATTTCTCTTGTTAAGTGTATCCAGTCCACGGATCATCCATTACTTATGGGATATATTCTCCTTCCCAACAGGAAGTTGCAAGAGTCCACCCACAGCAAAGCTGCTATATAGCTCCTCCCCTAACTGCCATTACCAGTCATTCTCTTGCAAGTCTCAACATAGATAGGAGGTCGTGAGAGTCTGTGGTTTTTTATACTTAGTTTATTTCTTCAATCAAAAGTTTGTTATTTTTAAATGGCACCGGAGTGTGCTGTTTATCTCAGGCAGTATTTGGAAGAAGAATCTGCCTGCGTTTTTTCTATGATCTTAGCAGACGTAACTAAGATCCAGTTGCTGTTCTCACACATTCTGAGGAGTAAGGTACTTCAGAGGGGGAATGGCGTGCAGGTTTTCCTGCAAATAAGGTATGTGCAGTAAAATATTTTTCTAAGGAATGGAATTGACTAAGAAAATACTGCTGATACCGAAGTAATGTAAGAACAGCCTTTAAATGCAGTGAAAGCGACTGGTACCAGGCTGATTGATAGAGATATATGCTAAGGTATGTGCAGTAATATATTTTTCTAAGGAATGGAATTGACTAAGAAAATACTGCTGATACCGAAGTAATGTAAGTAAAGCCTTAAATGCAGTGATAGCGACTGGATCAGGCTTATTAATAGACATACATACTCTTATAAGAATGTGTTTTAAAACGTTTGCTGGCATGTTTAATCGTTTTTTAACATATGTTTGGTGATAAAACTTATTGGGGCCTAATTTTTCCACATGGCTGGCTTAAATTTTGCATAGAAACAGTTATAGGGAAGGTAATCCACAGCTCAGCTGTGGCAGTTTTGTTGTGTCTGTTTAAAAAAATGTCGTTTTTTTTTTTTTTTTATCTGTTTTTTGCATTAAGGGGTTAATCATCCATTTGCAAGTGGGTGCAATGCTCTGTTAACTTATTACATGTACTGTAAAAATTTCGTTTGATTTACTGCCTTTTTTCACTGTTTTTCAAATTTTGACAAAATTTGTTTCTCTTAAAGGCACAGTAACGTTTGTTATATTTGCTTGTTAACTTGATTTAAAGTGTTTTCCAAGCTTACTAGTCTCTTTATTAGTTCTAACATGTCTAACATAGAGGAGGCTCTGTGTTTATTATGTTTAAAGCCATGGTGGAACCCCATTTTAGAATGTGTACCAGATGTACTGATTTCATGTTAAACAATAAAGATCATTTTTTTGTATTTAAAAACATTATCACCAGAGGATTCTGTCGAGGGGGAAGTTATGCCGACTAACTCTCCCCACGTGTCAGACCCTTTGACTCCCGCTTTAGGGACTCACGGTCAAATGGCGCCAAGTACATCAAGGGCACCCATAGCGTTTATTTTACCAGAGGATTCTGTCGAGGGGGAAGTTATGCCGACTAACTCTCCCCACGTGTCAGACCCTTTGACTCCCGCTCCAGGGACTCACGCTCAAATGGCGCCAAGTATATCAATGGCGCCCATAGCGTTTATTTTACAAGACATGGCAAAGGTTGTGTATAATACACTGGCAGCAGTATTAGTCAGACTACCTGAAATTAAAGGAAAGCAAAACAGCTCTGGGGGTAGATACAGAGCATACAGACGCTTTAAGAACCATGTCTGATACTACCTCACAATATGCTTAGTCTGTGGGTGATATTTGTGACTCAGGGAAGATGATTTAACCTGATTCTGATATTTCTACATTTAAAATTTATGCTTGAGAACCTCCACTTGTTGCTCAGGGAGGCTTTAGCTGCTCTGAATGAATGTGTACAATCGCAGTGCCAGAGAAATTGTGTAGACTGGATAAATAATATGCAGTGCCGGTGTGTACTTATGTTTTTCCAATACCTAAAGAGGTTTACTAAAATTTTTCATAAGGAATGGGATAGACCAGGTGTGCCGTTCTCTTCCCCTCCTATTTTTTAGAAGAATGTTTTCTAATAGTTACCACCACACGGGACTTATGGCAGACAGTTCCTAAGGTGGAGAGAAGAGTTTCTACTCTAGCGAAGCGTACCACTACCTCTGGCGAGGACTGTTGTGCTTTTTTAGATCCAATGGATAAAAAATGTTTATTCAACAAGGTTTTATCCTGCAGCCCCTTGCACGCATTGCTCCTGTCACTGCTGCTGCGGCGTTCTGGTTTGAGTCTCTTGATGAGGCTTTACAGGCTCCATTGGATGAATATATTTGACAAGCTTAGAGCACTTAAGCTAGCCAATTCCTTTGTTTTCTGATGCCTTTGTTCCTTTGACTAGACTAACGGCTAAGAATTCTGTTTTTTACTATACTGGCGCGCAGAGCGCTATGGCTTATATCATGGTCAGCTGTCGTGACTTTAATAAATAAGCTACTTAACTTCCCTTCAAGGGGCAGACCCTATTCAGGCCTAGTTTGAAGGAGATTATTACTTATATCACTGGAGGAAAAGATCATGCCCTTCCTCAGGACAGGTCCAAATCAAGGGACAAAAAAGGCCTAATTTTCGTGCCTTTCGAAAATTCAAGGCAGGTGTGGCATCAACTTCCTCTAAGGCAAAATAAGAGGGAGCTTTTGCTCAGTCCAAGGCGGTCTGGAGACAACCGGACCTGGAACAAAGATAAGCAGGTCAAGGAGCCTGCTGCTGCCTCTAAAACAGCATGAGGAACGGACCCCTATCTGGTAACGGATCCTATAGGGGGCAGACTTCATTCTTCGCCCAGGCGTGGGCAAGAGATGCCCAGGATCCCTGGGCATTGGAAATTATACCCCAGAGATATCTTCTGGATTTCAAAGCTTTCCCCCCAAAAAAAGGGGAGTTTTTGCCTTTCACATTTATCTGCAAACCAGATAAAGAAAGAGACATTCTTGCATTGTGTACGTGACCCATTCAGTTCCAATAGAGGAACAGGGACACAGTTTTCCTCAAATCGGTTTGTGGTTCCCAAGGAAAGGAAACCTTCAGACCTATTTTGGATCTAAAAGATCTTAAACAAATTCTTTAGAATTCTATCATTTAAGATGGAAACTATTCGTACCATCTTAACTATGATCCAGGAGAGTCAATAGAGGACTACAATGGATTTGAAGGATGCTTATCCTCACATTACGATGCATAAAGATCACCATCGGTTTTTCAGGTTTGCCTTTCTAGACAGGCATTACCAGTTTGTAGCTCTTTCCTTTGGGTTAACTACAGCCCCTAGAATCTTTATGGAGGTTCTGGGGTCACTTTGGCGGTCCTTAGGCCGCGGGGCATAGAAGTGGCCCCTTATTTAGACGACATCCTGATACAGGCGTCAAACATCCAAGTTGCCAAGTCTCATACGGACGTAGTACTGGCATTTCTGAGATCGCATGGGTGGAAAGTGAACAAGGAAAGAGTTCTCTATCCCCAATATCAAGGGTTTCCCTCCTAGGGATTCTGATAGATTTTGTAGAAATTAAAATTTACCTGACGGAGTCCAGGTTGTCAAAGTTTCTAAATTTCTGCCGTGTTCTTCATTCCATCCGCGCCCTTTGGTGGCTCAGTACATGAATGTAATCGGCTTAATGGTAGCGGCAAGGGACATAGTACCGTTTGCATGCCTACATTTCAGACCACTGCAACTATGCATGCTCAGCCAGAGGAACGGGGATTACACAGATTTGTTCTCCTGTTAAATCCGGACCAAGAAACCAGAGATTCTCTTCTCTGGTGACTATCTCGGGTCCATCTGTCCAAGGGTATGACCTTCCGCAGGTCAGATGGGACAATTGTTACAACAGATGCCAGCCTTTTAGGTTGGGATACAGTTTGGAACTCCCTGAAGGCTCAGGGATAGTGGACTCAGGAGGAGACCCTCCTTCTAATGAATATTCTGGAACTGGGAGCGATATTCCATGCTCTTCAGACTTGGCCTCAGTTAGCAACTCTGAGGTACATCATATTTCAGTCGGACAATATCACGACTGTGGCTTACATCAACCATCAAGGGGGAACAGAAGTTCCCTAGCAATGTTAGAAGTCTTAAAATAATTCACTGGACATAGACTCACTCTTGTCTAAAAGCTATCCCTATCCCAGGTGTTGAGAACTGGGAGGCAGATTTTCTAAGTCGTCAGACTTTTCATCCGGGCGAGTGGGAATTCCCTCCGGAGGGGTTTGCACAAGATCAAGCAGGAGAGTGCTTTGGTGCTTTTGACAGCGCCTGCGTGGCCACGCAGGACCTGGTATGCAGATCTGGTGGACATGTCATCCTTTCCACCACGGTCTCTGCTTCTGAGACAGGACCCTCTACCTCAGGGTCTTTTCAACCATCTAAATATAACTAATCTGAGATGGACTGCCTGGAGACAGAATGCTTGATGTTATCAAAGCATGGCTTCTCCGAGTCAGTAATTGATACCTTAATACAGGCATAAAAGCCTGTCTCTAGGAAAATTTAACATAAGATATGGTGTAAATATCTTATTGTTATGAATCCAAGGGTTACTCATGGAGTAAAGTCTGAATTCCCAGGATATTATCTTTTCTCCAAGATGATTTTGAGAAAAGGGTTGTCAGCTAGTTCTTTAAAAGGACAGATTTCTACTCTGTCTATTCTTTTGCACAAGCGTCTGGCAGGTATTCTAGACGTTCAGGCATTTGGTCAGGCTTTGGTTAGAACCAAGCCTGTGGTTAAAAATGTTGCTCCGCCATGGAGCTTAAAGCTGGTTCTTAAGGTTCTTCAAGGAGTTCCATTTGAACCTTTTCATTCCATAGATATCAAATTTCTATCTTGGAAAGTTCCTTTTTGGTAGCTATTTCCTCGGCTCATAGAGTCTCCGAGTTATCTGCGTTGCAATGTGATTCTCCTTATCTGGTTCTCCGTACGGATAAGGTAGTCCTGTGTACCAACCTGGGTTTTTACCTAAGGTGGTATCTAACAAGAATATCACTCAAGAGATTGTTGTTCCATTCTTGTATCCTAATCCTTCTTCAAAGAAGGAACGTCTATTACACAATTTGGACGTGGTTCGTGTTTTAAAGTTTTACTTACAAGCTACTACAGATTTTCATCAAACATTCACCTTGTTTGTTGTCTATTCTGGACAGAGGAGAGGTCAAAGGACTTCAGCAACCTCTCTGTCTTTTTGGTTAAAAAGCAAAATTCATTTAGCTTATGAGACTGCTGGACAGCAGCCTCCTGAAGGGATTACAGCTCATTCTACTAGAGCTGTGGTTTTCACTTGGGCCTTTTTTAAATGTGGCTTCTGTTGAACAGATTACAAGACGGAGTCTTGGTCTGCGTTTCATACTTTTTCAAATTTAACAAATTTGATACCTTGCTTCTTCGGAGGCTATTTTTGGGAGAAAGGGTTTTTTACAGGCAGTGGTAACTTCCGTTTAAGTACCTGCCTTGTCCCTCCCATCATCCGTGTACTTTAGCTTTGGTATTGGTATCCCATAAGTAATAGATGATCCGTGGACTGGATACACTTAACAAGAGAAAACATAATTTATGCTTACCTGATAAATTTATTTCTCTTGTAGTGTATCCAGTCCACGGCCCGCCCTGTCACTTTAAGGCAGGTAATTTTTCCATTAAACTACAGTCACCACTGCACCCTATGGTTTTCCTTTCTCTGCATGTTTTCGGTCGAATGACTGGTAATGGCAGTTAGGGGAGGAGCTATATAGCAGCTTTGCTGTGGGTGGACTCTTGCAACTTCCTGTTGGGAAGGAGAATATATCCCATAAGTAATGGATGATCCGTGGACTGGATACACTACAAGAGAAATAAATTTATCAGGTAAGCATAAATTATGTTTTCTTGTTTGGTATGATCTGAAAACAAGATGAAGACCATGGGTTTTTATTACATGGACTTATCATATCTTCTTAGGGGCCGATTTATCATGGCCCAAATGGAGCCGTGTACCCCTGTTTCCACACGAGCCTACAGGCTCACCGGAAACAGGAGTTAAGAAGCAGTGGTCTTAAGACTGCTGCTCCCTAACTTGTCCGCTGCCTCTGAGGCTGCGGACATCAATCTGCCTGATCTCATACAATCGGGTTGATTGACACCCCCTGCTAGTGGCCGCATTGCACAAGCAGTTCACCAGAACTGCTTGTGCAATGATAAATGCCAACAGCGTATGCTGTCGACATTTATTGATGCCTGGTGGACATGATCGCTACAGCGGATCAGATGCGCCAGACATTTGATAAATCAGCCCCTTAGATTGGATTTTAATAGTTTGTAGTTTATATTAATTGCCTAATTACCTTGGGGTGCCCTGAATGCCCCATAGGCAAAATCTATGGCTTCCAGGACACTGGACATTCCTCCTCATGAATAAAAGCCTTTCTTCACTCTGTGCTAATGCTCTGAAGTAGAGAGACATTATGTAAACCTGAAGGAAACCTCAGAGCCAAAAGGAACAGGCCAGGTTCTTTGAGAAAGCAGACTAGGTCATTCTGTGTACCATGGACTATTTCCTGGTGCCCGACAGGATTAATATTTAGGCTGGTAATTGGGTAAAGCTGATGTGCCGTGACGTCAGAGGCTGGTGAGGCAGTGGCTAGGATACACCTTCATTCTTTAGATATCCTTTGTTGAAGAAATACAATGCACATGGATGAGCCAATCACATGAGGTATCTATGTGCAGCCACCAATCAGCAACTACTGAGTATATTTAACTCAGTAAACATTTTATTCTAAAGGATTGTAACAGAAACTCTTGCCAGATAACAAAATGCTTGCTCTGATTATGAGATCTAGAAATCCAGGCCCATTAAAATATGTTTAAAACATACTTTTTTACTTTAATGCTGCAAATTATGCTTAAAGATTCCTTAATTATTCAGTAAATATAAAAATGTCTTGATCCAGTGGCGGCTGGTGAAATTTAAAGATGGTGGGGAGCTTGACCCCACCCCTTTAAATAAGCCACATCCTCAGATGGCACCACCAATTCATTAATTAAATAAATAAAAGGTAGACAGAAACACAGAAACGCACTTGGGGGGAGAGAGAGAGACGGGGGGAGAGGGAGAGAGAGACAGGGGGAGAGAGAGGGTTAGAGAGAGAGAAAGAGAGACACAATCACACACAGAGGGTTAGAGAGACACATAAGGGATGAGAGAGTCAGAGGGGGAGCACTTACTTCAATAAAATGTGGCTAAAACACTGCTCAATGCATCTCTTCCTGCTCTGTAAGGAAGTGACAGCGGCACATTCCACTGCACTTAGAGGGGAAATACAGAACTCTCTTTTTCACTGAAGCAAAGCTGGCAGCTGCACAGGGCAGCAACAAAATAAATTAAAGTAGTTTTTTCCCATTTTTGTTTTGTTTTATATGATTTAACATCCAGCCCCAACCCTAAGTTCCCCTGACTGATGCCTCTCACAAAGAGGCCTGCCTCAAATAAGCACTTATGGGCCATGCAATGATCTTGACCACTTTCATCCAGTAGGTGGCGCAGCATGTTGTGTAATGGAGGGGAGCAGACCTGCTTGTGCCTCTCCATTGCGCAACATGTAGCTGTGAAAAACAAAATGCTGGGGGGAAAAAAATTCAATATTTTTTTTTTTTAAAAGCCAATAAAAAAAAATATATATATTTGCTCACATGAGAGGTGAAGCCCTGCCTCACCTGCCTCTAGTGACTGCACATCACGTAGCTCTAACATGTCATTTGACAACAGTTTAGATACATTTTATTTAGTTCTTTCTTGTTTTGAGGATTTGTTTTAAAATGTATGAACAACTGACACCATTCACGGTTAGTACTAACAATGAATATTATTTTGTGTTTTTATCCATTTATGACAACCTACATAAATAGTCATTACTATTAAGCTCTTTATTGATTTATTGATATACTATTTTCTTGCTTTTTGGGGTTTTTTTTTTCTTGCATTTTATTGCACAATATCTGAACCCTGACATATAATTTTCATAACTGAGAAGTTATTAACCCATTTCTTACCAGTAATGCAAAGAAAGCAGTTCTCTTTCTGTGAGAGCACAGAGGGTAGTGATTATTATCCCCCTTCCTGACATACACTATGCAGTGATTATATTAACACCCATGATGCAAGTGAAATAGAACACATAATTAACTCCCTCACTGCCTCACACCCAACACAACTATTAACCTCCTTGTTGCAAGAAACATTAAGCACCGTTATAACTAACTTCCGTTCAGCAGGAATTATCTTTTTCTCACAAGTATTATACAGAACAGCCCATTTTTAACAATGAACACACTATACATGTATTACCTACCAGTACTTACCTGTCATGCCAGTGCACTTCCTCCTCTTTATCAAATGAGGATCCACGTATAGCTTTTTTATGTAGAGCCAATTCTTTCTGGCAGCAGACATTATAAAAAGGCGCCATCATATTTTTTTTTTACAGGAATTTATTTCTACAACCCAGGTGTTTAAAATTGTATGTTTGGATTGTACATTTAGGGTTTTGCTAACTCAAATTTCGGTCTCTAGCCCTTATAACTCCTAGACATGCCCCGTGTGATCATTCTTTAAATAATATTATTCTCAGGCGTCAGCTGAATTTTGTTTGTCTTCTTCCTAGAATAGTATGCATGCAATCATTACAAGTAATTGATTAAAAAATAAGGAGATGTCTTAGTTGTAATTTATTGTAAAACATTTTTATTAGAAGTCAGAATCTAAAATACAAAGTTACAGAATATAAATGTCTGGGACTAATTTTAAGTTTTCACAGTCTTGTGTTACTGATTCTTCTGCATGACCTCACTTTTTGAAATAGGGAAAATATGTCTTTACTTTGTTTCTAATAACAACAGCTTACACAGATGGAACATATTCCATGTACAGTAATTCAACCTATTTCGTCTCAGGATGTGGGCTTGAAGGTTTAGCCAAAAATGCAAGTTTAAAACAGCTACATTTTATACAGTTTATACTGTTACTCTTTGGCCGACATATATATTTTCCATGAGTTGGGGAAATATTGTTGTTGTAACAAGGTTTTTGCTTTTGATTGGGTCTATTTGAATGCATTAGAAAAGTCTGTCATGTGGTGTCTCTTATGGTTTTCAAACAAGGCAGGTTCAAGAGAATTGGACTCCCAGGGCCACATTCCAAAATGCTCCCCCCAATCCTAAAGTGCACATACTCACATACAAACACACATATATACACACACTCACACATAGAACAAATATATATATATATATATATATATATATATATATATATATATATACACACACACAGGCCCGCCACTAGAAATTTTGGGGCCCCTGACTTAACCATTAATAAGGCCCCCCCCCCTCCTCTTGACATGTGCAATTTTTGACCAAGTGACTAAAACGTATATGCACTTTATTCTTAAGTGTCTATTTAAACTTGGAAATGTTGTAAAGGTAGTAACATACACACACACAGACACACTCATATACTGAAACACACACACACACACACACTCACACATAAAGATTCACATATAGACATTCTAGCAGACACGCAAAGAAACACACTAAGACACAGACACCCAAACAGACATTTAGCACTTGTTTACATTGACCTGACAAGTAATGAGGTAAACTACAGTTTTGTAAAAAAAAAGGAGATTTAGAAAACAAAATATGGAGTTCTGATTATCTTTTTGTAAGGGAAGATGCCAACTAAATGATGACAACAGCATGCAGTGGCTGAAAGGAAGGGCCCTGAACTGCCTAAACAATAATTTAAAGGTTAAATGGGGGATTGGTGACTTCCGGAAAGGTCTCGTTAGTCTCAAAGTCTGTAGAAAGATGTGAATAATCAGTAGTAAGGTCAAAATGTCCTAAAAAGGAACAGACAATGGACACACACACAAACTCAAACTTGCACATACACCCAAGGAAACACCGACAGAGACAGCCTCAGAAAACACACAAAGACATACACACAGAGAGACAACCACATAAAACACAGAAAGACATACATACACACACCCTCAACGAGACATCCACAGAAAACACACAAAGATATACACACACCCTCACAGAGGCACCCACAGAAAACAAAGACATACATACATAGACACACACACCCTCACAGAGACATCCACAGAAAACACAGACATACACACCCACCCTCACAGAGAGACCCACAGAAAAAAAATACATATACACTCATAGAGACACAAACCAAAGCACAAAGACATAAACACCGACACCCACAGAAACACTCACAGGAGGAAATATTTATGCCCCTTGCATCCCCTAAATCAACAGTGTGTGACATGCATGATAAAAAAAAATTGCAGAAATTAAGAGATCACTTTTTAAAGAATAATATTTGTAAATGTGCAAACAAAAATAATTCTGTGAATTCAAAATTGTACATTAATGATCTGGGTAGATGGCTAGATGAAGAAAAGTACTTTTAAAAGGTTGAAATAAGCTGTACTTATGGATTTTGAAAATGCTGTATTCTATATGGTCTTAGTGGAACCATAAGCTGTGGTACTCATACCATTAGATCTGGTTAAATGCAGGATTTAGGCTTGTTGGTATGTATTTCAAAATTAAGTCAGCTGTAGTGTAAACTGAACAGTTTTAAATTAACCTGTCTCATTTCAAACACTGAGCAATCTAAGGCCTAGATTTAGAGTTCGGCGGTAGCCGTCAAAACCAGCGTTAGAGGCTCCTAACGCTGGTTTTGGCCGCCCGCTGGTATTTGGAGTCAGTGATTAAAGGGTCTAACGCTCACTTTACAGCCGCGACTTTTCCATACCGCAGATCCCCCTACGCCATTTGCGTAGCCTATCTTTTCAATGGGATCTTTCTAACGCTGGTATTTAGAGTCGTTTCTGCAGTGAGCGTTAGAGCTCTAACGACAAGATTCCAGCCGCCTGAAAATAGCAGGAGTTAAGAGCTTTCTGGCTAACGCCGGTTTATAAAGCTCTTAACTACTGTACCCTAAAGTACACTAACACCCATAAACTACCTATGTACCCCTAAACCGAGGTCCCCCCACATCGCCGCCACTCGATTAAAATTTTTAACCCCTAATCTGCCGACCGCCACCTACGTTATACTTATGTACCCCTAATCTGCTGCCCCTAACCCCGCCGACCCCTATATTATATTTATTAACCCCTAACTTGCCCCCCACAACGTCGCCGCAAGCTACTTAAAATAATTAACCCCTAATCTTCCGACCGCAAATCGCCGCCACCTACGTTATCCCTATGTACCTCTAATCTGCTGCCCCTAACATCGCCGACCCCTATGTTATATTTATTAACCCCTAATCTGCCCCCCACAACGTCGCCGACACCTACCTACACTTATTAACCCCTAATCTGCCGAGCGGACCTGAGCGCTACTATAATAAAGTTATTAACCCCTAATCCGCCTCACTAACCCTATCATAAATAGTATTAACCCCTAATCTGCCCTCCCTAACATCGCCGACACCTACCTTCAATTATTAACCCCTAATCTGCCGACCGGAGCTCACCGCTATTCTAATAAATGTATTAACCCCTAAAGCTAAGTCTAACCCTAACACTAACACCCCCCTAAGTTAAATATAATTTTTATCTAACGAAATAAATTAACTCTTATTAAATAAATGATTCCTATTTAAAGCTAAATACTTACCTGTAAAATAAATCCTAATATAGCTACAATATAAATTACATTTATATTATAGCTATTTTAGGATTAATATTTATTTTACAGGTAACTTTGTATTTATTTTAACCAGGTACAATAGCTATTAAATAGTTAAGAACTATTTAATAGTTACCTAGTTAAAATAATTACAAATTTACCTGTAAAATAAATCCTAACCTAAGATATAATTAAACCTAACACTACCCTATCAATAAAATAATTAAATAAACTACCTACAATTACCTACAATTAACCTAACACTACACTATCAATAAATTAATTAAACACAATTGCTACAAATAAATACAATTAAATAAACTATCTAAAGTACAAAAAATAAAAAAGAACTAAGTTACAGAAAATAAAAAAATATTTACAAACATAAGAAAAATATTACAACAATTTTAAACTAATTACACCTACTCTAAGCCCCCTAATAAAATAACAAAGACCCCCAAAATAAAAAATTCCCTACCCTATTCTAAAATACAAAAATTACAAGCTCTTTTACCTTACCAGCCCTGAACAGGGCCCTTTGCGGGGCATGCCCCAAGAATTTCAGCTCTTTTGCCTGTAAAAAAAAACATACAATACCCCCCCCCCAACATTACAACCCACCACCCACATACCCCTAATCTAACCCAAACCCCCTTAAATAAACCTAACACTAATCCCCTGAAGATCTTCCTACCTTGTCTTCACCATCCAGGTATCACCGATCCGTCCTGGCTCCAAGATCTTCATCCAACCCAAGCGGGGGTTGGCGATCCATAATCCGGTGCTCCAAAGTCTTCCTCCTATCCGGCAAGAAGAGGACATCCGGACCGGCAAACATCTTCTCCAAGCGGCATCTTCTATGTTCTTCCATCCGATGACGACCGGCTCCATCTTGAAGACCTCCAGCGCGGATCCATCCTCTTCTTCCGACGACTAGACGACGAATGACGGTTCCTTTAAGGGACGTCATCCAAGATGGCGTCCCTCGAATTCCGATTGGCTGATAGGATTCTATCAGCCAATCGGAATTAAGGTAGGAATATTCTGATTGGCTGATGGAATCAGCCAATCAGAATCAAGTTCAATCCGATTGGCTGATCCAATCAGCCAATCAGATTGAGCTCGCATTCTATTGGCTGTTCCGATCAGCCAATAGAATGCGAGCTCAATCTGATTGGCTGATTGGATCAGCCAATCGGATTGAACTTGATTCTGATTGGCTGATTCCATCAGCCAATCAGAATATTCCTACCTTAATTCCGATTGGCTGATAGAATCCTATCAGCCAATCGGAATTCGAGGGACGCCATCTTGGATGACGTCCCTTAAAGGAACCGTCATTCGTCGTCTAGTCGTCGGAAGAAGAGGATGGATCCGCGCTGGAGGTCTTCAAGATGGAGCCGGTCGTCATCGGATGGAAGAACATAGAAGATGCCGCTTGGAGAAGATGTTTGCCGGTCCGGATGTCCTCTTCTTGCCGGATAGGAGGAAGACTTTGGAGCACCGGATTATGGATCGCCAACCCCCGCTTGGGTTGGATGAAGATCTTGGAGCCAGGACGGATCGGTGATACCTGGATGGTGAAGACAAGGTAGGAAGATCTTCAGGGGATTAGTGTTAGGTTTATTTAAGGGGGTTTGGGTTAGATTAGGGGTATGTGGGTGGTGGGTTGTAATGTTGGGGGGGGGTATTGTATGTTTTTTTTTACAGGCAAAAGAGCTGAAATTCTTGGGGCATGCCCCGCAAAGGGCCCTGTTCAGGGCTGGTAAGGTAAAAGAGCTTGTAATTTTTGTATTTTAGAATAGGGTAGGGAATTTTTTATTTTGGGGGTCTTTGTTATTTTATTAGGGGGCTTAGAGTAGGTGTAATTAGTTTAAAATTGTTGTAATATTTTTCTTATGTTTGTAAATATTTTTTTATTTTCTGTAACTTAGTTCTTTTTTATTTTTTGTACTTTAGATAGTTTATTTAATTGTATTTGTTTGTAGCAATTGTGTTTAATTAATTTATTGATAGTGTAGTGTTAGGTTAATTGTAGGTAATTGTAGGTAGTTTATTTAATTATTTTATTGATAGGGTAGTGTTAGGTTTAATTATATCTTAGGTTAGGATTTATTTTACAGGTAAATTTGTAATTATTTTAACTAGGTAACTATTAAATAGTTCTTAACTATTTAATAGCTATTGTACCTGGTTAAAATAAATACAAAGTTACCTGTAAAATAAATATTAATCCTAAAATAGCTATAATATAAATGTAATTTATATTGTAGCTATATTAGGATTTATTTTACAGGTAAGTATTTAGCTTTAAATAGGAATCATTTATTTAATAAGAGTTAATTTATTTCGTTAGATAAAAATTATATTTAACTTAGGGGGGTGTTAGTGTTAGGGTTAGACTTAGCTTTAGGGGTTAATACATTTATTAGAATAGCGGTGAGCTCCGGTCGGCAGATTAGGGGTTAATAATTGAAGGTAGGTGTCGGCGATGTTAGGGAGGGCAGATTAGGGGTTAATACTATTTATGATAGGGTTAGTGAGGCGGATTAGGGGTTAATAACTTTATTATAGTAGCGCTCAGGTCCGCTCGGCAGATTAGGGGTTAATAAGTGTAGGCAGGTGTCGGCGACGTTGTGGGGGGCAGATTAGGGGTTAATAAATATAACATAGGGGTCGGCGATGTTAGGGCAGCAGATTAGGGGTACATAGGGATAACGTAGGTGGCGGCGGTTTACGGAGCGGCAGATTAGGGGTTAAAAGTGTAATGCAGGGGTCAGCGATAGCGGGGGCGGCAGATTAGGGGTTAATAAGTGTAAGGCTAGGGGTGTTTAGACTCGGGGTACATGTTAGAGTGTTAGGTGCAGACGTAGGAAGTGTTTCCCCATAGGAAACAATGGGGCTGCGTTAGGAGCTGAACGCTGCTTTTTTGCAGGTGTTAGGTTTTTTTTCAGCTCAAACAGCCCCATTGTTTCCTATGGGAGAATCGTGCACGAGCACGTTTTTGAGGCCGGCCGCGTCCGTAAGCAACTCTGGTATCGAGAGTTGCATTTGCGCTAAATATGCTCTACGCTCCTTTTTTGGAGCCTAACGCAGCATTTGTTTGAACTCTCGATACCAGAGTTAAATTTATGGTGCGGCCAGAAAAAAACCCGCGGAGCGTTAACAGCCCTTTTACCGCCAAACTCCAAATCTAGCCGTAAGTCTGAGAGTATAACATTTTATGCAGATGTAAAAATCTTAGATAAAATGCCTCCTTGCATCTGGAAAGTCCTTGCATAAAGGGGCAGTAAACTGGAATGGTATATATATATATATATATATATATATATATGTATATATATAATTAAATAAAAAAATGCATATCTGCCAAAAGGGCACCTACCATTTGTGTATTGAGGAGGAAACATTTCTGCATGGTTTTAAATATAGAATTTCTACAGCATTGTCAAATAATCAAGGGGACTAACACCTGGACTGTGGCATGCCGGAGGGGGATCCATGGCAAAGCTCCCATGGAAAATTACATAGTTGATGCAGAGTCTGGTTTTAATCCATAAAGGGCATAAATCACCTAACATTCCTAAATTGTTTGGAATAACGTGCTTTAAAACATCAGGTATGATGTTGTATCGATCAGGTAGTGTAAGGGTTACGCCCGCTTCACAGTGACAGACCAAACTCCCCGTTTAACGCACCGCAAACAACTGCAAACAGTCCATTTGCACAACCACGAGATCGATAGATTTGATAGATAGATACATAGATTACATAGATCAATAGATGCAATATACATTTGATAGATATCAATTACATAGATCAAAAGATGCAATATACATTTGATAGATACCAATTACATAGATCAAAAGATGCAATTTACATTTGATAGATACGAATTACATAGATCAAAAGATGCAATATACATTTGATAGATACGAATTACATGGATCAAAAGATGCAATATACATTTGATAGATACGAATTACATAGATCAAAAGATGCAATATACATTTGATAGATACGAATTACATGGATCAAAAGATGCAATATACACTTGATAGATACGAATTACATAGATCAATAGATGCAATAAACATTTTATAGATACGAATTATATAGCTCAATAGATGCAATATACATTTGATAGATACGAATTACATAGATCAAAAGATGCAATATACATTTGATAGATACGATTGATAGTTAGATAGATTTGTTAGATAAATAGATAGATTTGATAGATATATAATTTCAATGACAGAGAATTACAAGACGTGCGGTCTGGGACCCGTGGTGTGTTAAGTACTAAGTAGTACTATTCTTAGCAGTTTAATACCTGTTACTCCCCCTATCGGGGGAGGTCTATATGGCCTTGATTTTCGGAACAGGGAGATGGAAGAAGATGCTTGGTCTGTCCTCCTACTTCAAATTTGGCCGAAACACAAGTGGCTGTCACAAAACAGTCGGGCCACGAGATCGATAGATTTGATAGATAGATCCATAGATTACATAGATCAATAGATGTAATATACATTTGATAGATACCAATTACATAGATCAAAAGATGCAATATACATTTGATAGATACGAATTACATAGATCAAAAGATGCAATTTACATTTGATAGATACGAATTACATAGATCAAAAGATGCAATATACATTTGATAGATACGAATTGCATAGATCAATAGATGCAATATACATTTGATAGATACGATTGATAGTTAGATAGATTTGATAGATAAATAGCTAATTTGAAAGATATATAATTTCCCAGACAGAGAATTACAAAGACGTGGGGGCTGGGACCCATGGTAAGGTTACTTCCTTTTGTACAATCGAGTATACCAGTTGCAAAGGTTCTGACCCTGCATTCTGGCTGCACAATCAGTAGGTTTCATGATCTAGCCAATCATCTGTTGCCGTTTCTGAACATGACAGACTTCCTGCTTCTGAATGGGGCTTTAACTTCATATTTAACCACTTTGCTGGGATTAAAATTGTATTTATCTAGAAGAGCCAGTTCAATCCTATGTTCTGTTGAAATATAACATGCCCTTTTAATGTCCTTTTAAATGTTTCATTTAAATATTGGTTTACAGGTTTCTACTGAAGACTAAATTGGAGAAGCAATTGTATTTACATACTATTTGCTTTTATATATTATTTGTATGCCCTTACATAGATCAATAGATGCAATATATATTTGATAGATACGATTGATAGTTAGATAGATTTGATAGATAAATAGCTAATTTGAAAGATATATATATAATTTCCCAGACAGAGAATTACAAAGACGTGCCGCCTGGGACCCATGGTAAGGTTACTTCCTTTTGCACAATCGAGTATACCAGTTGCAGAGGTTCTGACCCTGCATTCTGGCTGCACCTCTCCCTGCAAGAGAGATCTGTTACAGAGTCTGTGGGCCTGTATGCAAAGAGCTGGCCTGCCTGAAAGGAGCAGCAAGGCAGAGGGATCGATTCCTGCCTTTAAGAAACCAGAGGGCACGCTACCTGCTGGAAGTGTGCAGTGAGGCAGAGGGATCTATTCCTGCCTAGAAGCAGACAGGCAGAGGGGACGCTACCTGCCTGTGAGCCCACTGAGATACAGCCGCTGGCTTGACCCCGTCTCAGCCATGATAGCCCTGGTCCCACTATTTGGAGGCAGAGGGATCTATTCCTGCCAAGAAGCAGCTTGGCAGGGGGATTTATTCCTGCCTAGAAGCAGACAGGCAGAGGGGACGATACCTGCCAAGAAAGAGCTGCAGGGCAGAGAGGACGCTACTTGACTAGGAGTCCACTGAGACGAGCCCAGCTGGGGGAGATACACCCGCTGGCTTGACCCCGGTCTCAGCAACTATATCTCTGGTCCCACTATCCAGTGGCCACCCCTGGGTTTGGACAGAGGAAGGGAGACCCCCTAGTGGAGTACCGCTACATCCGGGAGATGGAAAAAGATGTTTGGACACCCAGTACAGGTTGTTCTCCTTCAGCCTTTTTATACGAGGGTCCCTGACCCCAAACAGGCACGACAGCATGAAAGACCGCATCTGCCATGACTTACTTTTGCACAATCAAGTACAGGTATGGCATCGATTTTAGGAACCCGGAGATAATTTTTAGGAACCGGGAGATGGAAAAAGATGCTTGGACACCCAGTACAGGTCGTTCTCCTTCAGCCTTTTTATACGAGGGTGTCCGACCCTCAACAGGCACAACAGCATGAAAGACCCCATATGCCATGACTTCCTTTTGCACAATCGAGTACAGGTATGGCATCGTTTTTAGGAACCCGGAGATAATTTTTAGGAACCCGGAGATGGAAAAAGATGCTTGGACACCCAGTACAGGTCGTTCTCCTTCAGCCTTTTTATAGGAGGGTCCCCGACCCTCAACATGCACGACAGCATGAAAGACCCCATATGCCATGACTTCCTTTTGCACAATTGAGTACAGGTATGGCATCAATTTTAGGAACCCGGAGATGATTTTTAGGAACCGGGAGATGGAAAAAGATGCTTGGTCGGTCCTCCTACTTCAAATTTGGGGCACTGCGCGTGCAATCTACTGTGCCACCAGATATGAGTGGTGTGTTAAGTAGTACTATTCTTAACAGTTTAATCACTGTTATGTGCCTTTTTTTTTGGTTTGGGTTTTGTAGCCACAGTGCAGCACCAGAGGCTGGAAAAATTAGGCATGTAAAAATGCCTGAAAAATTAGGTATGGTTGCAGCCGCTGCTGTAGCAGCAGCCAGAAAAATTGATCTTTGTTTGACAGTTAGAAAGTGCCCTAAAACATTGCGGCTTGAACCCTAGTTGTTGGCGGGTAAGTCACGCAAGTCATCCGGCATTCGAAGATAAAATACAGCAGCGTGTGTACCATTTATAGCCCAAGGAAGCTCATCTCATCAGGCCTTTTTTACTCTAATGTATCGCACAATGTCAGTCCCTTCGGGATCCATCCCTCATTCATTTTAATAAAGGTGAGATAATCAAGACTTTTTTGACCTAGGCGACTTCTCTTGTCAGTGACAATACCTCCTGCTGCACTGAAGGTCCTTTCTGACAGGACACTTGAAGCGGGGCAGGCCAGAAGTTTGATTGCAAATTGGAATAGCTCAGGCCACAGGTCAAGCCTGCACACCCAGTAGTCAAGGGGTCCATCGCTCCTCAGAGTGTCGAGATCCGCAGTTAATGCTAGGTAGTCTGCTACCTGTCGGTTGAGTCTTTCTCTGAGGCTGGATCCTGAAGGGCTGTGGCGATGCATAGAAGTTAAAAAGGTCCGCATGTCCTCCATCAACAACACGTCTGGAAAGCGTTCTGTCCTTGCCGGCGTGGGCGTGGGAGGAGGATTACTTTCATCTCGTCCCCTGTTAGATTGTGCTGTGACATCACCCTTATACGCTGTGTAAAGCTTACTTTTTTATTTATTTTTGAACTGCTCCATCCTTTCCGACTTGCGGGAATTCGATAACATTTCAGTCACTTTATGCTTATACCGGGGGTCTAGTAGCGTGGACACCCAGTACAGGTCGTTCTCCTTCAGCTTTTTTATACTAGGGTCCCTCAACAGGCACGACAGCATGAAAGACCCCATTTGCACAAGGTTGGATGCAGAGCTAATCATGTCCCGTTCCTCGTCCTCACTGATCTCACTGAAGGTATCTTCTTCCCCCCAGCCACGTACAACACCACAGGTACTGGATAGGTGACAACAACGAGCACCCTGGGATGCCTGTTGTGCTTGGTCTTCCTCCTCCTCCTCAAAGCCTCATTCCTCCTCTGACTCCTCTTCCTCACAATCCTCTTCCTGCGTTGCCACTGGTCCAGAAAGCGATGCTGATAAGGCTGTTTCTGGTGGTGATGGAGACCACAACTCTTCCTCTTCACGCTCATCTACGGCCTGATCCAGCACTCTTCGCAGGGCATGCTCCATGAAGAAAACAAATGGTATGATGTCACTGATGGTGCCTTCGGTGCGACTGACTAGGTTTGTCACCTCCTCAAAAGGATGCATAAGCCTATAGGCATTGCGCATGAGCGTCCAGTAACGTGGCAAAAAAATCCCCAGCTCCCCAGAGGCTGTCCTAGCACCCCGGTCATACAAATACTCGTTAACAGCTTTTTCTTGTTGTAGCAGGCGGTCGAACATTAGGAGTGTTGAATTCCAATGTGTCGGGAGGTCGCAAATCAAGCGCCTCACTGGCAGGTTGTTTTGACGCTGGATATCTGACAAGTGCGCCATGGCCGTGTAGGAATGCCTGAAATGGCCACACACCTTCCTGACCTGCTTCAGGATGTCCTGTAAGCCTGGGTACTTATGCACAAAGCATTGTACAATCAGATTACACACATGTGCCATGCACGGCACATGTGTCAACTTGCCCAATTTCAATGCCGCCACCAAATTACTTCCATTGTCAGAAACAACTTTGCCAATCTCCAGTTGGTGCAGAGTCAGCCACTGATCCACCTGTGCGTTCAGGGCGGACAGGAGTGCTGGTGCGGTGTGACTCTCGGCTTTCAGGCAAGTCAACCCCAAGACGGCATGACACTGCCGTATCCGGGATGTTGAATAGTACCTGGGGAGCTGGGTGGGGTGCCGTTGATGTGGAGCAAGATGCAGCAGCAGAAGAGGACTCAGCCAAGGAAGAGGTTATGGAAGAGGATGGAGTAGGAGGAGTAGAGGAGGTAGCAGCAGGCCTGCCTGCAAGTTGTGGCGGTGTCACCAACTCCTCTGCAGAGCCACGCATTCCATGCTTGTCAGCCGTCAGCAGGTTTACCCAATGCACAGTGTAGGTGATATACCTGCCCTGACAATGCTTTGCAGACCAGCTATCAGTGGTCAGATGGACCCTTGCCCCAACGCTGTGTGCCAGACATGCCATTACTTCCTTTCGCACAATTGAGTACAGGTTGGGGATTGCCTTTTGTGAAAAGAAATTTCGTCCGGGTACCTTCCACTGCGGTGTCCCAATAGATACAAATTTTTTGAACGCCTCAGACTCCAACAGCTTGTATGGTAA
The DNA here is from genome assembly GCF_027579735.1 of Bombina bombina. NCBI lineage: Eukaryota > Metazoa > Chordata > Amphibia > Anura > Bombinatoridae > Bombina > Bombina bombina. The sequence continues at coordinate 137,783,681 of NC_069499.1, read as the reverse complement.
AAGCTGGCGGGCTAAGAGTTCAGACAAGCCAGCTGTCAGACGCCGGGCAAGGGGGTGACTTTGGGAAATTGGCTTCTTACACTCAAACATGTCCTTGACAGACACCTGACTGTGGGCAGATGAACAGGAACTGCTACGTAAGAGAGACTGAGTGGCGGATGGTTGAGAGGGGGCAAGGAGGACAGTAGTGGTTGATGTGGCTGAAGATGCTGGACCAGGAGGAGGATGGCAGCTTTGAGTTTGTGTGCTGCTTCTACTCATGTGTTCATCCCATCGGCGTTTGTGATGTGAGACCATGTGCCTTCGCAAAGCAGTTGTACCTAGGTGGGTGTTGGACTTCCCACGACTCAGTTTCTTTTGGCACAGGTTGCAAATGGCATCGCTGTTGTCAGAGGCAGACACACAAAAAAAATGCCACACTGCTGAGCTCTGCGATGATGGCATTCTGGTGGTGGCAACAGCATGCGTTGATTGGCGTGCTGTCTGGCTGACCCCGGATGCCGATGCATGCTGTCTGACTGTGCCACTATCTCCTTGCGACGACCTCCCCCTGCTTCCAACTCGTCTCCTCCTCTCTGTCTCCCCATCTGAACTTTCCCCCTCTTCTTCTTCTCTTCTAGCGGGCACCCACGTGACATCCACAGATGCATCATCATCAACCGCTTCACTTGTATCTGACAAATCAGCAAAGGAAGCAGCAGCGGGTACAACATCACCATCATCATCACACCGTACATCCATGTCTGTAATGCTGCCTGACTGAGACATATCACTGTTATCTACATCCTCTGTCAATGATAGTTGCGCATCACTCATTTCTTCCAACTGATGTGTCAATAACTACTTTGACAGATCAAGTGAAGCGGCTGTGGTGCTAGTGTTGGTGGTGGCGGCAGGCGGGCGAGTGGCACTGGTCACTTGAGAGGTGCCCGAAGCTAAGCTGGAGGTGGATGGTGCATCAAGGTTAGGAGCGGAAGCTGTAGAAGATTGGGTGTCCTGTGTTAGCCATTCAACTAGGTCCTCCTCAGAACTTTTCTCGTTCATGGCACGTGGCCTCTGAACACTGTGCATTATTGTAGGGTCAAAGGGAATCACAGCACCATGACCATGACGGCACCTGCGGGGTGGCCTGCCTCTGCCTGTCATTTTTTTTTTAAATGTAGACTTACACTACTATTAAACAAAATATGAGTGGTGCCACTGGGCAAGTGGGCACAGTATATGCTGTGAGCCTGACACAAAAAAGCAGACTGATGTTTCACAATCCAAAAAGTTTATTTTTTTTAAATGTACACTTACACTACTATTAAACAAGATATGAGTGGTGGCACTGGGCAAGTGGGCACAGTATATGCTGTGAGCCTGACACAAAAAAAGCAGACTGATGTTTCACAGTCCAAAAAGTTTTTTTTTTAAATATTTACACTACTGTTAAAACAAATATGATTGGTGGCAGTAGTTGGCAAGTGGGTCTGGCACACACTCTGGCAGGCAGGCAACTTCAATTAGATTACACAAGCAGACTGATGTTTCACAGTCAAAAAAGTTTTTTTTTAAAAAAATATTTACACTACTGTTACAACAAATATGAGTGGTGCCACTAACTTGGCAAGTGGGACTGGCACACACGCTGGCAGGCTGGCAACTTCAATTAGATTACAATAGCAGACTGATGTTTCACAGTCAAAAAAGTTTTTTTTTAAAATATTTACACTACTGTTATAACAAATATGAGTGGGGGCACTATTTGGCAAGTGGGCCTGGCAAACACGCTGGCAGGCAGGCAACTGCAATTAGATTGCACTAGCAGACTGATGTTTCACAGTCAAAAAAGTTTTTTTTTAAATATTTACACTACCGTTACAACAAATATGAGTGGTGCCACTAACTTGGCAAGTGGGCCTGGCACACACGCTGGCAGGCAGGCAACTTCAATTAAATTACACTAGCAGACTGATGTTTCACAGTCAAAAAAGTTTTTTTTTAAAAATATTTACACTACTGTTATAACAAATAGGATTGGTGGCACTAGTTGGCAAGTGGGCCTGGCACACACGCTGGCAGGCAGGCAACTGCAATTAGATTACACTAGCTGACTGATGTTTCACAGTCAAAAAAGTTTTTTTTTAAATATTTACAATACTGTTATAACAAATATGATTGGTGGCACTAGTTGGCAAGTGGGACTGGCACACACGCTGGCTGGCAGGCAGGCAACTGCAATTCGATTGCACTAGCAGACTGATGTTTCACAGTCAAAAAAGTTTTTATTTTAAATATTTACACTACTGTTACAACAAATATGAGTGGTGCCACTAACTTGGAAAGTGGACCTGGCACACACGCTGGCAGGCAGGCAACTTCAATTAGATTACACTAACAGACTGATGTTTCACAGTCAAAAAAGTTTTTTTTTTAAATATTTACACTACTGTTATAACAAATATGATTGGTGGCACTAGTTGGAAAGTGGGCCTGGCACACACGCTGGCAGGCAGGCAACTGCAATTAAATAACACTAGCAGACTGAAGTAAAACAAATTTTAAAAAAAAATTTACACTAATGTTACAACAGATAGGAGTGGTGGCACTGAGGATGGAAGTAGGCACAGTATATGCTGGGAGCCTGACACACAGGCTGGCACTAGTGGCAGGCTGGCCTGGCAACTAAAATTAAATAACACTAGCAGACTGATGTAAAAGTTTTTTTTTAAAATAATTTACACTAATGTTACAACAGATAGGAGTGGTGGCACTGAGGATGGAAGTAGGCACAGTATATGCTGGGAGCCTGACACACAGGCTGGCACTAGTGGCAGGCTGGCCTGGCAACTAAAATTAAATAACACTAACAGACTGATGTAAAAGTTTTTTTTTACAAAAGTTACACTAATGTTACAACAGATATGAGTGGTGGCACTGAGGATGGAAGTAGGCACAGTATATGCTGGGAGCCTGGCAACTACAATTAAATAACACTAGTAGACTGATGTAAAAAAAAAAAAAAAAAAAAAAAATGTACACTAATGTTACACCAGATATGAGTGGTGGCACTGGGGCTGGCAGTGGCAGGCTGGCCTGGCAACTGCAATTAGATTACACTAGCAGACTGATGTAAAAGATTTTTATAAAAAAAATTACACTAATGTTACACCAGATATGAGTGGTGGAAAACAGAGCAATTAGGCACAGTATATGCTGTGGGCCTGACACACAGGCCTGATGGAAAATTAAATTAGATTACACTAGCAAACTGATGTAAAAGTTTTTTTTTTTTTTTAAATTTACACTAATGTTACACCAGATATCAGTGGTGGCACAGAGCAATTAATCACAGTATATGCTGTGGGCCTGACACACAGGCCTGATGGAAAATGAAATTAGATTACACTAGCAAACTGATGTAAAAGTTTTTTTTTTTTACATTTACACTAATGTTACACCAGATATCAGTGGTGGCACAGAGCAATTAATCACAGTATATGCTGTGGGCCTGACACACAGGCCTGATGGAAAATGAAATTAGATTACACTAGCAAACTGATGTAAAAGTTTTTTTTTTTTTAAATTTACACTAATGTTACACCAGATATCAGTGGTGGCACAGAGCAATTAATCACAGTATATGCTGTGGGCCTGACACACAGGCCTGATGGAAAATGAAATTAGATTACACTAGCAAACTGATGTAAAAGTTTTTTTTTTTTTAATTTACACTAATGTTACACCAGATATGAGTGGTGGCACAGAGCAATTAATCACAGTATATGCTGTGAGCCTCACACACAGGCTGATAGGCAGGCAAATGCAACGACTGAAGTTCTAGCCCTAAAAAGGGCTTTTTGGGCTGAAGTTCTAGACCTAAAAAGGGCTTTTTGGGGTGCTGTCCTTACAGCAGAGATTAGATGAGTCCTTCAGGACTGTAGTGGACACTGAATACACTAGCCTAGCTATCAATTTCCCTATAAAACCACCAGCAGCAGCAATAACCCTCCTCTCACTAAGAATGCAGGATCGTAATGAATCTAAAATGGCTGCTGCCCAGGAGCTGGGAGGGTCTGGGAGGGAATGTCTGCTGCTGATTGGCTGAAATGTGTCTGCAGACTGTGAGATACAGGGTCAAAGTTTCCTCAATGATGACGAATAGGGGGCGGATCGAACATCACATATGTTCGCCCGCCGCGGCGAACGCGAACAAGCTAAGATCGCCGGGAACTGTTCTCCGGCGAACTGTTCGCGACATCACTATATATATATATATATATATATATATATATAATGTATACATATATATATATATATGTATATATATTTACATGCACACACACATATACACTCATACAGACACACACACACACACATATATATATATATATATATATATATATATATATATATACACACAGGTATATATATATATGTATATATATGTGTGTGTGTGTGTTATACTGTAAAATACTAAAATATGTATTAAAAGTAACTTTGTGCTATAAATAAACATGTTTTAACGTTTCTTTCTAGGAAGAAGATTTTATGCACCTAATATCAATATCCTATAGAAGACACTAGCTGTGACTTTCTCGTTTTACAATATTATGTTTTTTTAACTTTGCACTATGTAAAACATGTGTTTAGACAGTTTTTTACTATTGATTTTTTTTTAGCTGCTACAAGTTTTCACAGTACTGTATGTGTTTAGTACTAATATCGAAACCACACTGTTGCAAATGTGTTCTATATTTATAACACGTTTGTTACAGAAGCAAACCCTTCCAGTACTCTGTAAACCTACTGTGATATATTTTTAATATTGCAAGTGCACTATACCAAACATATTCTATTTCTTTCCAATGGCACAGAGAGTCCACAAATCCATTCAATTACTAGTGGGAATTCAACTCCTGGCCACCAGATGGAGGCAAAGAACACCCCAGCAAAGCTTCAAGTATCCTCCCACTTCCCACAATGGAAGAGGGTGTCTGAAGAAATCAAAGGGACACTGAACCCAAATTTTTTCTTTCGTGATTCATGCAGTTTTAAGCAACTTTCTAATTTACTCCTATTATCAAATGTTCTTCGTTCTCTTGCTATCTTTATTTAAAAAAGAAGGCATCTAAGCTTTTTTGGGGTTCAGAACTCTGGACAGCACTTTTTATTGGTGGATGAATGTATCCACCAATCAGCAAGGACAACCCAGGTTGTTCACCAAAAATGGTCCGGCATCTAAACTTACATTCTTGCATTTCAAATAAAGATACCAAGAGAATGAAGAAAATTTGATAATAGGAGTAAATTAGAAAGTTGCTTAAAATGTCATGCTCTATCTGAATTCCGAAAGAAAAAAATTGGGTTCAGTGTCCCTTCGCCTTCAAGTTGTTAATCGTTTAATGGGTACTTTTCCCTGCAAGCAAGGATTGGGGTTATGCTGTGTCCATGTAATTCTCTTTAGTAAGAGTAATGGTGGCTTTTAGCAGTTGGAAGAGGTGCTCTTTGCTTACCTTCCAACATTTTTGCTACCCCTATATAGAAAACCAGAGTTGGTTACTCTGTGTTTTCTTTATCTAAAGGTCTAAGTCAGTAAGGATTTTGTCTCACCTGTTGCTGTACCTGCCCTACAGCGGATCCACAGGTAAGTGCTTTTACCTTCTAGGGGCGCGATCCAATATACATCGTAGTTTGCGGCGCAAGCGAGGGAACCCCCGCCGCCCGTAGTTTCAGCTCGCAACTCGAGCTATCCAATATACCCCGCCGGCAATTGCTAAAGTGCCGTAAGTCGGATAAACCAGCGATGTCCAGAAATCTGCATAAGTACAAATTTCTGGAGTCGCCAGTGACTTACGGCACTTTAGAAACTGCCGGCGCTTACAAAACTTGACTAAGTTATAAAATCTTCCGTACTGTCTAACACGCCTCCCAAACATAGCCCGACACGTATACCCCTCTATCCGCTATCCCCCCTCACTCTCCTAATAATAAATTTATTAACCCCTAAACCGCCGCTTCCGGACCCCGCCGCACCTAATAAAGTTATTAACCCCTAAACCGCCGCTCCCGGACCCCGCCGCCACCTACATTAACTACCCCCTAATGTGAGCCCCTTACACCGCCGCCACCTACATTACCTACCCCCTAATGTGAGCCCCTTAATAATATATAGAAAGTTCAAGCTGCAGCAGCACTGTATAAAAAGATTTTTATTGTAGCCAAAACGTTAATACGAGTGGCAGCAAGCAGCGGGCAGTGACTCGCAGCCAGAAGAAATGACTGTAAACCTTAGTCAAGCGCAGCTAACCACGGAGAAGAGCAAGTGTTGGACAAAGGACTATCATTCTGTTCCACAGGTAAATGTAACATGTTTGAGCTGCGCAAAGACCTACCTAGGTTTTACAGATCAGTAAAATTGAAAAGTTTTTTCTCAGATTGTATTGTGCCACCGGCTAAGGATAATGCTTGTATTGAAACACTTAGTCTATCTGCTTTGAATTTAAGAAATAAAAGTAATTTCACGCCATCACAGGTCAACCCCAGTGTACAAACCTTTATACAATTGGTTGATAGGGATATAGAGATTCTAGAAAAGAAATGTAAAGAGGTTAAGGTAAACAGGAAAGTGAATTTTACTAAAAAAGAATGCTCTAAAGAAATTGAGTGATAATAAGGGGATTATCATTAAGAGAGCGGACAAGGGTGGTGCAACTGTCCTTTTGGATAAAGAGTTTTATATTCGAGAGATTAAAACACAATTGCCAGATGAGAAGGTGTATAAATTGTTACCAAGAAATCCTAAATTTGAGATTAAGAAAGAAATAGAAAACTGTGTATCTAAGGCAGAGAGAGGAGGTGTCATTGGGCAGGATGTGGTTAGATTCCTACTGGAGACTGAAGAAATAACACCTGTCCTTTATACGTTACCCAAAATTCATAAGGACAAGGTAGCTCCACCAGGACGCCCTATAGTGGCAGGAATCAGATCAATCCTGTCCAGTGCCTCCATTTTTCTAGATAAATATCTAAGACCTTTTGTAGGATCTAATTCCTACATAAGGGATACAGGTGATTTTTTGAATAAAGTGCAGAGTCTGGAATTAAGTGAAGGTAAAGGTATCTTGTACACTATGGATGTAGTAAGTCTGTACACATCCATTACACATGAAGCAGGAATTGGAGCAGTTAATAGAATGCTTAGTAATAGCACAGAGATAAGCGAGATACAGAGAAATTTTATTACTGAGCTGCTTGGTATTGTACTGAGATGTAACTATTTCCTATTCCAGGATGATTACTTTCTACAACTTCAGGGCACAGCCATGAGTTCCAATGTCGCCCCCACATATGCGAACATTTTCATGAATGTGTTTGAAGAACATGTGATATATAGTCACCCATTATTTATTCTATATGGCGCCACATGGTGGCGCTATATAGATGACGTGTTCGGTGTGTGGTTGGGCGAAATTGGAACCCTGGAACATTTTTTTAAGGATTTGAATAGTGCCACCCTGAATATTAAATTTAAACTTGCCCATAGTGAAGAAAGCATTATTTTTTTGGATACCAAAGTGTATAAGTCTGGTACTTCATTGTCAGTAATTCTGCATAGAAAGGAAACAGATTGTAATAATCTATTACACTATAATAGTGCACATCCTCCCACTCTCACTAGATATCTACCAAAGAGCCAGTTTCTACGTGTAAGACACATAGTATCAGATGAGAGTCTGGCACTGGAGAGGCTTAGTGAGATTGGGAATGCGTTCACTAGGAGAGGCTATCCATCCAAACTAATACAGGAGGGCATAAATAGTGCTCTGGAAACTCCTAGAGATAAGCTGTTAGAACAAAAGAATAGAGTAAAAGCTCAAGCAGATAGGATGGTGTTTGTGAGTAATTTCTCTCCTCTTAGTGATAAAATACAGGGGATTATAAAAAAACACTGGAGTGTACTAAGTGATTGTAATCCTAAAGTGAAAGAATTCCAAGTACCGCCAATGCCAGCATACAAGAGGGGTAAGAATCTTAAAGATACCCTGGTGAGGGCGGATATAGGACCAAGTAAGACAAAAGTGCAGAGATATATTGACAAAAAGAACAATGGTTGCTTTCCCTGCCTAAATTGTACTAACTGCAACAATATGGTGCGGGGCTCTACATTTTCCCACCCACGTACAGGCAAGAAATTTTTGATTAGGGGATATTTTACCTGCAACACGGAATATGCTGTGTATCTGATCAAATGCCCATGTGGGTGGGGCTATGTAGGAGAGACCACCCGTAAGGTGCGAGAAAGGCTGAATCAGCACAAGAGTAGTATAAGAACGGGGGATGTAGATGCACCTGTGGCCCACCATTTTTTGACAGCTGGGCATAGTCTGAGTCAAATAAGATTTCAGATTATAGATCATGTTGAGAAATCTAGGAGGGGGGGCAATAGGGAGAAAAAACTTCAACAAAAAGAATTGTTCTGGATTTATACACTAGGTACTATGTGGCCAGGAGGTATGAATAGAGAGATGGACTGGAGTGTTTTTTGATAATTATATCCCTTTAATCTATGAGAAATAGATAATAATAAGAAAGTCCAATAATAAAATTTCTTGGGGCTAATAAATGACTAGACATCTTTGTTTTAGAATGTCTATAATGTGTACACACAATGATAAAACAACCATGAATTTACATGAGAATCTCTACTCTATTCAAAGAGTATGTTAATAAAAAAGAGGTTTGTGCACATTTGAGGGAGTTGGCAAATTAATTGCTGTAGGTAGATGTACACAGGTGTGTGTTGCAATTAAGTAGGAGGGGTTATGGGTATTTTAAGCCTGTTTGTGTCAGTGTGATTTTATACATGATTAAGGACAGTTGGTCCGAAACGTTGTATTAACTTTTTGGCTACAATAAAAATCTTTTTATACAGTGCTGCTGCAGCTTGAACTTTCTATATATTATTGGGGTTTTTGGTATGGACCCAGGCAGCCTGCACGGATAAAAACCTCACAGAGTGCTTAACAGTAATTTGCTGTTGTAACTACCCCCTAATGTGAGCCCCATATACCGCCGCCACCTACATTAACTATCCCCTAATGTGAGCTCCTACCCCGCCGCCAGCTATATTAAAATTATTAACCCCTAATCTAATCCCACTATACCGCCGCCAGCTATATTAAATTATTAACCCCTAATCTAATCCCCCTATACCGCCGCCACCTATATTAACCTCTTAAGGACATATGACGGAATTTTTCCGTCATAAAACAATTGAGCAAACTGAAAGATGCATCCTTAAAGGGTTAAATTATTAACCCCTAAAATACTAAACTATTCCTACCACTAAACCTAAATCTAACCCTACAAATAGCCCTGAAAAGGGCTTTTTGCGTGGCATTGCCCCAAAGTAAACAGCTCTATTGCCAGCCCTTAAAAGGGCTTTTTGCGGGGCTATGCCCCAAAGTAATCAGCTCTTTTACCAGCCCTTAAAAGGGCTTTTTGCAGGGCATTGTCACAAAGTAATCAGCTCTTTTGCCTCTAATCTAAATCCCCCTATACCGCCGCCACCTATAATAAATGTATTACACCCTAATCTAATCCCCCTACACCGCTGCCACCTATATTAACTATATTACCCCCTAATCTAATCCCCCTACACCGCCGCCACCTATATTAACTATATTAACCCTAATTATATTAGGGTTAATATAGTTAATATAGTTATTATATTATATATATTAACTATATTAACCCTAATTATATTAGGCTTAATATAGTTAATATAGTTATTATATTATATATGTATTAAGTATAATAACCCTATCTAACTCTAACACCCCTAACTAAATTCTTATTAAAATAAATCTAATTAATATTAATATTATTAATTAAAATATTCCTATTTAAATCTAAATACTTACCTATAAAATAAACCCTAAGATAGCTACAATATAATTAATAATTACATTGTAGCTATTTTAGGGTTTATATTTATTTTATAGGTAACTTGGTATTTATTTTAACTAGGTACAATAGCTATTAAATAGTTAATAACTATTTAATAGCTACCTTGTTAAAATAATTACCAATTTACCTGTAAAATAAATCCTAACCTAAGTTACAAATACACCTACACTATCAATAAATTAAATAAACTACAAATATCTAAACTAAAATACAATTAAATACACTAAACTAAATTACAAAAACAAACACTAAATTACAAAAAATAAAAAAAGATTACAAGAATTTTAAGCTAATTACACCTATTCTAAGCCCCCTAATAAAATAATAAAGCCCCCCAAAATAAAAAAATGCTCTACCCTATTCTAAATTAAAAATTAACCAGCTCTTTTACCAGCCCTTAAAAGGGCTTTTTGCGGGGCATGCCCCAAAGTAATCAGCTTTTTTGCCTGTAAAAAAAAAACACAATACCACCCCCCAACATTAAAACCCACCACCCACATACCCCTACTTAAAAAAACCTAACACTAACCCCCAGAAGATCTCCCTACCTTGAGTCGTCTTCACCCAGCCGGGCTGAACTCTTCATCCAGATGTGGTCCTCCATCCCGGCGATGTCTTCCTCCAAGCGGCAAAGAAGAGGTCTTCCATCCCAGCGATGTCTTCATCCAAGCGGCAAAGAAGAGGTCTTCCATCCCGGCGATGTCTTCATCCAAGCGGCAAACAAGAGGTCCTCCATCCCGGCGAAGTCTTCCTCCAAGCGGCATCTTCAATCTTCTTTCTTCCGGCTTCTTCCGACCTCCTACACGGAACATCCAGCTGGCCCGACGACTGGACGACGAATGAAGTATCCTTTAAATGACGTCATCCAAGATGGCGTCCCTCGAATTCCGATTGGCTGATAGGATTCTATCAGCCAATCGGAATTAAGGTAAGAAAATATGATTGGCTGATTCAATCAGCCAATCAGATTGAGCTCGCATTCTATTGGCTGTCCCGATCAGGTAAGTATTTAGATATAAATAGGAATATTTTAATAATATTAATGTATTTTAATTAGAATTTAGTTAGGGGTGTTAGAGTTAGATAGGGTTATTATACTTAATACATATATAATATAATAACTATATTAACCCTAATATAATTAGGGTTAATATAGTTAATATATATATAATATAATAACTATATTAACTATATTAACCCTAATATAATTAGGGTTAATAATATAGTTAATATAGGTGGCGACGGTGTAGGGGATTAGATTAGGGGGTAATACATTTATTATAGGTTGCGGCGGTATAGGGGGATTAGATTAGGGGGTAATACATTTATTATAGGTGGCGGCGGTATAGGGGGATTTAGATTATAGGCAAAAGAGCTGATTACTTTGTGACAATGCCCCGCAAAAAGCCCTTTTAAGGGCTGGTAAAAGAGCTGGTTATTTTGGGGCAATGCCACGCAAAAAAACCCTTTTTAGGGCTATTTGTAGGGTTAGACTTAGGTTTAGTGGTAGGGATAGTTTAGTATTTTAGGGGTTAATTAATTTAATATAGGTGGCGACGGTATAGGGGATTAGATTAGGGGTTAATAATTTAATATAGGTGGCGGCGGTATAGGGGGATTAGATTAGGGGTTAATAATTTAATATAGTGGCGGCGGTATAGTGGGATTAGATTAGGGGTTAATTTAGATTTAAATTGGAGCATCTCCGTTTACTTTTGAAGGAGGTTTTAGCTAGCTTGGATGACTCTGAAACAATTGCAAAGGTTCATAAAAAAGCTAATAAGCTGAATAGAGTTTTTGATGTCAAACCTAAATCTCTGGAGGTTTTTTATGTTCCAGATCACATTTGACATTATATCTCAGGAATGGGAGAAGCCGGATGTTCCCTTTAACCCATCTACTGTGTTTAAAAAGATGTTTCCTGTGGCTGATTCAGTGCGAGATCTGTGGTGCACTGTCCCTAGAGTAGAGGGCGCTATATCTACCTTAGAAAAGAGAACTACTATCCCTCTTGAGGATAGTTCCTCTTTTAGAGACCCTTTGGATAAGAAGCTGGAGGATTATTTATGAAAGATGTTTCTTCATCAGGGTTGGCAGTGGCAACCAGTTGCTAGTATTGTGACAGTTGCTGGTGCAGCCTCTTATTGGTGTGACCCATTGTCTGATCTAATTTCAGAGGAGATTACTATAGAGGAGATCCAAGATAGGATCAAGGCTCTCAAGCTGGCTAATACTTTTATCTGTGATGCCAGTATGCAAGTTGTCAGGCTGGGGGCTAAGATTTCTAGTTTTGAAATTCTAGCCCGCAGAGCCCTTTGGTTAAAATCTTGGTCTGCAGATGTGACTTTCAAATCCAAGCTTTTGTCTCTACCTTTTAAGGGTAAGACTTTATTTGGTCCTGGTCTGGCAGAGATCATTTCCACGGTTACTGGTGGAAAAGGAGTTTTTTTTACCACAGAATAAGAAGAATAGGCACAAGGGTCGTCAGACTTCAAATTTTTGTTCCTTTCGTAACTTCAAGGGACAGAAATATTCCTTGTCTTCTAAATCTGAGCAAGCCAAGACTTCTTGGAGAGCTAGCCAGCCTTGGAATAAGGGTAAGCAATCCAGAAAGCCTTCCGCTGTCAGCATGAAGGGGCCGCCCCGATCCAGTTCTGGATCAGGTAGGAGGCAGGCTTTCCTTCTTTCAGCAGGCTTGGATTCACAACGTTCCAGATCCTTGGGCAGTGGATGTTGTCTCCCAGGGATACTGGATAGGATTCAAATCTTGTCCCCCCAGGGACATATTTCTATTATAAAGATTATTTGTAAACCAGGTAAAGAGAGAGGCCTTCTGAAACTGCGTAAGGGATCTGTCTTCTCTGGGAGTGATTATCCCAGTTCCTCTAGCAGAACAGAACAGGGTCAGGGAGGGAGCTTTTCGACCAATTCTAGACCTCAAGTCTCTCAAGACGTTTCTCAAGGTTCCGTCCTTCAAAATGGAGACTATTCGTTCTATTCTCCCTCTAGTTCAGCAGGGTTTATTTATGACCACCATAGACCTGAAGGATGCGTATCTTCATATGCCTATCCACAGGGAACATTTCAAGTTCCTGAGGTTCGCTTTTTTGAATCAACATTTCCAATTTGTAGCCTTTCTTTTCAGCCTCCCCACTGCTCCTCAATACTTTACAAAGGTTCTAGGGGCTCTTTTGGCTGTGGCCAGATCTCTAGGGATTGTGGTGGCTCTTTACCTGGACGATATCTTGGTTCAGACGCCATATTTTCAGTTAGCAAGATCCCATACAAATTCTCTGTTAGCTATTCTCCACTCTCACGGGTAGAAGGTGAATCTAGGGAAAAGTTCCTTGGTGCCAAGTACCAGGGTATGTTTTCTGTGGACAATCATAGACTCAGTATCTATGAAGATTTTTTTGACGGAGGTCAGAAAATTCAAGATTCTGGCGGCCTGTCGTTCTCTTCAGTCCTTGGTTCGTCCATCAGTGGCAGTGTGCATGGAAGTAATTGGTCTCATGGTGGCATCCATGGACATTATTCCATTTGCTCGCTTCCATCTTAGATCTCTACAGTTATTGTGCTCAGTCAATGGAACGGAGACCACTCAGATCTCTTTCAGAGGATAGTTTTAGACACTCAGACATGGATTACTCTGTCTTGGTGGATCTCCCAAGACCATTTGTCTCAGGTCACTTGTTTCCTGAGATCTTCTTGGGAGATTGTGACCAAGGATGCCAGCCTGTTAGGCTGGGGAGCAGTTTGGGGGTCCCTAAGAGCTTAAGGATTTTGGACTCAGGAGGAGTGTGCCCTCCCTATAAATATCCTAGAATTGAGAGCAATTTTCAATGCACTAACAGCTTGGCCTCAACTGAGTTTAGTCCGGTTTATCAGATTTCAATCGGACAACATCACTTCGGTGGCATATATCAACCACCAAGGAGGAACTCTGAGCTTATTAGCTATGAAGGAGGTGGCTCGCATTCTTCAGTGGGCATAGTCTCACAATTGTCATCTTTCTGCCATTCATATCCCAGGGGTGGACAACTGGGAAGCAGATTATCTAAGCAGGCAGACGTTTCACCCAGGGGAATGGGCTCTCCATCAGGAATTTTTCTCGATGTTAACCCTCAAATGGGGAGTTCCAAAGCTGGATCTGATATCATCTCATCTAAACGCCAAGCTTCCAAAGTACGGAGCAAGATCAAGAGATCCTGAAGCAGCTCTGGTAGATTACCTGGCAGTGTCATGGGATTTCAGTCTAATTTATTTGTTCCCTCCGGTTGCCCTCCTTCCTCAGGTGATAGCTCGTATCAAACAGGAGCAGGCTTCAGTGATTCTAATAGCTCTAGAGTGGCCTCACAGAACTTGGTTTGCGGACCTAGTGAAGATGTTGTCATTTACCCCATGGAAATTGCCTCTGACAATGGATCTCCTACCAAAATTCAAAAGGATTTCCAGCCTCCAAATCATAATTTAAAAGACCTTTATTGTTTCATGCAGGGTCCATACAAAAAAAAAAGTTTCAAACCAGCAATTGGTTCTTAGTCATGTCTAAGAACCAATTGCTGGTTTGAAACTTTTTTTTTTGTATGGACCCTGCATGAAACAATAAAGGTCTTTTAAATTATGATTTGGAGGCTGGAAATCCGTTTGAATTTTGGAATATGATATTGGGACCTGGCTAATCCCCTTTTCCGTGCCCCAACATATTGTGTGAGTGGTGCTGACTTCAATCAAAAATTATTCTAATTGGAAGGATCTTCTACTTCAGGGCCCCTTACTCCATCCAAACTTAGTCTCTCTGAAGCTGACTGCTTGGAGATTGAACGCTTAGTCTTGTCCAGACAAAGTTTTTCTGTGAAGGTTATTGAGACTATGATTCAGGCTCGTAAGCCTGTTACTCGCAAGATTTATTATAAGGTATGGCGTAAATACCTTCATTGGTGTGGATCTAGGGGTCTTTCTTGGAGTCAGGTGAGAATTCCCCGTATTCTGTCCTTTCTTCAGGAGGGCCGGGAGAAGGGTTTATCAGTCAGTACTCTAAAGGGTCAGATTTCAGCTCTGTCGATTCTTCTGCAGAAGCGTCTGGCAATTTTGCCAGATGTTCAATCTTTTGTCCAGGCTTTGGTTAGAATCAGGCCTGTGTTTAGGTCAATTGCTTCTCCTTGGACTCTTAATCTTGCTCTCAGGGTTCTGCAGCAGGCTCCATTTGAGCCTATGCATGCTCTTGATATTAAGTTATTGTCCTGGAAAGTTTTGTTTCTGCTGGCAATTTCCTCTGCCCGTAGAGTTTCAGAGCTTTCGGCTCTACAGTGTGATCCTCCTTAACTTATTCTTCATAAGGCGGTCCTCCGTACTAAATTAGGATTCCTACCTAAGGTGGTTTCAGAACACAATATTGACAAAGAAATTGTTGTTCCTTCATTTTTTCCTAATCTTTCCTTTAAGAAGAAGCGGTTGTTGCATGCCTTGAAGTTCTATTTGCAGGCTACAAAGGATTTTCGTCAATCTTCTGCTCTTTTTGTTGTATTTTCTGGTAAGTGGAGGGGTCAGAAGGCCACTTCTACTACTCTCTCCTTCTGGTTGAGAAGTGTTATTCGATTGGCTTATGAGACAGCTGGACAGCAGCCTCCAAAGAAAATTATGTCTCACTCCACTAGGGCTGCCGCTTCCTCTTGGGCCTTTAAAAATCATGCTTCTATGCAACAGATTTGCAAGGCGGCCACTTGGTCATCATTGCATACGTTTTCCGAATTTTCCAAATTTGATATTTTTGCCTCAGCTGAGGCTTATTTTGGGTGGTGCCTTCTATTTAGGCTCGTCTGTCTTGTGTATCCCTCCCTTCCATTCTGTGGACTCTAGCTTGGGTATTGGTTCCCACTAGTAATTGAATGGATTTGTTGGCTCTCCATGCCATTGGAAAGAAATTATATTTTTACTAATACTTGGTATAGTGAGATTGCAGTATTAGAAATATATCAAAGTTCACACAGTACTCAATGCTCAAATAGGTTTCCTATAAAGGTTTTTTATTAGCAATAAGGATCACATACATAGTGAATATATAGGAATTGCATGGGAATTTCATGAGAGTTGCATAAGAGTAACCTCTCTAATGGCAAAATATTGCCGGGAAGTTTCTTATGTTGTAAACAATATCCACCAGCATAGGTGAACCTTTTCATACATTCACATATACCTGTCCACCACCCTTTCAGCAGTTGTAAGAAATTTACTGAATGTACAATGGAACTTAGTTTGCATATCTATTATTTTTTTTTTCTTAAAACAGAAACCCATTTTATATTTACTGAGCGCACAGTACAGGGAGTGCAGAATTATTAGGCAAGTTGTATTTTTGAGGATTAATTTTATTATTGAACAACAACCATGTTCTCAATGAACCCAAAAAACTCATTAATATCAAAGCTGAATAGTTTTGGAAGTAGTTTTTAGTTTGTTTTTAGTTATAGCTAATTTAGGGGGATATCTGTGTGTGCAGGTGACTATTACTGTGCATAATTATTAGGCAACTTAACAAAAAACAAATATATACCCATTTCAATTATTTATTTTTACCAGTGAAACCAATATAACATCTCAACATTCACAAATATACATTTCTGACATTCAAAAACAAAACAAAAACAAATCAGTGACCAATATAGCCACCTTTCTTTGCAAGGACACTCAAAAGCCTGCCATCCATGGATTCTGTCAGTGTTTTGATCTGTTCACCATCAACATTGCGTGCAGCAGCAACCACAGCCTCCCAGACACTGTTCAGAGAGGTGTACTGTTTTCCCTCCTTGTAAATCTCACATTTGATGATGGACCACAGGTTCTCAATGGGGTTCAGATCAGGTGAACAAGGAGGCCATGTCATTAGATTTTCTTCTTTTATACCCTTTCTTGCCAGCCACGCTGTGGAGTACTTGGACGCGTGTGATGGAGCATTGTCCTGCATGAAAATCATGTTTTTCTTGAAGGATGCAGACTTCTTCCTGTACCACTGCTTGAAGAAGGTGTCTTCCAGAAACTGGCAGTAGGACTGGGAGTTGAGCTTGACTCCATCCTCAACCCGAAAAGGCCCCACAAGCTCATCTTTGATGATACCAGCCCAAACCAGTACTCCACCTCCACCTTGCTGGCGTCTGAGTCGGACTGGAGCTCTCTGCCCTTTACCAATCCAGCCACGGCCCATCCATCTGGCCCATCAAGACTCACTCTCATTTCATCAGTCCATAAACCTTAGAAAAATCAGTCTTGAGATATTTCTTGGCCCAGTCTTGACATTTCAGCTTGTGTGTCTTGTTCAGTGGTGGTCGTCTTTCAGCCTTTCTTACCTTGGCCATGTCTCTGAGTATTGCACACCTTGTGCTTTTGGGCACTCCAGTGATGTTGCAGCTCTGAAATATGGCCAAACTGGTGGCAAGTGGCATCTTGGCAGCTGCACGCTTGACTTTTCTCAGTTCATGGGCAGTTATTTTGCGCCTTGGTTTTTCCACACGCTTCTTGCGACCCTGTTGACTATTTTGAATGAAACACTTGATTGTTCGATGATCACGCTTCAGAAGCTTTGCAATTTTAAGAGTGCTGCATCCCTCTGCAAGATATCTCACTATTTTTGACTTTTCTGAGCCTGTCAAGTCCTTCTTTTGACCCATTTTGCCAAAGGAAAGGAAGTTGCCTAATAATTTTGCACACCTGATATAGGGTGTTGATGTCATTAGACCACACCCCTTCTCATTACAGAGATGCACATCACCTAATATGCTTAATTGGTAGTAGGCTTTCAAGCCTATACAGCTTGGAGTATGACAACATGCATCTGCTGCATCCCTCTGCAAGATATCTCACTATTTTTGACTTTTCTGAGCCTGTCAAGTCCTTCTTTTGACCCATTTTGCCAAAGGAAAGGAAGTTGCCTAATAATTATGCACACCTGATATAGGGTGTTGATGTCATTAGACCACACCCCTTCTCATTACAGAGATGCACATCACCTAATATGATTTAAATGGATAGTAAACACCAAAAATGTTATTGTTTAAAAAGATAGATAATCCCTTTATTTACCATTCCCCAGTTTTGCATAACCAACACTGTTATAGAAATATACTTTTTACCTCTGTAATTACCTTGTATCTAAGCATCTGTAGACAGCCTCCTTATCTCAGATCTTTTGACAGACTTGCATTTTAGGCAATTAGTGCTGACTCTTAAATAACTTTGCGTGCATGAGCACAGTGCTATGTATATGAAACACATGAACTAACGCCCTCTAGTGGCAAAATACTGTCAAATGCATTCAGTTGAGAGGCAGCCTTCAAGGGCTTAGAAATTAGCATATGCGCCTACCTAGGTTTGGCTTTCAACTAAGAAAAAACAAAAGAACAAAGCAAATTTGATGATAAAAGTAAATTAGAAAGTTGTTTAAAACGACATGCCCTATCTGAATCATAAAAGTTTAATTTGGACTTTACTATCCCTTTAACAATCCTTTAATCATTGGGCCCTAAGCATGTTCTGTAGAAACTGACCAGCATTCAGCTGCTTTAATAACAGAAGCCATCCGTAAAATAGGATGAAACATCACTTGCAGATAAAGATGCACTCAAACATATCTCAATTTTCCTCTCCATCAAATCTCTTAAAAGAATCAAAGTCATCAGTAAGTAATAACATTGGGATTAAAATGTCCTGTTTAGCTGCATCCACATTAGGCAAAACACAAAATGCCTGACAAATTTAGGTAAAGGATACAGGTATAAAAAGTTGTCTCTATTGCTTAGAAAATTGATTCTGGTATAATTTCAACAATGCAGTGGATACTGAGAACTCAAAACAATTGCAGCCTAAGGTCCAAACCATTCTTTATATGTGGATGGCTGAGGGTCATAATCAAGCACCCCATAAGTCTCACGAATAGAGGTAAGTATACAAGCATGCAGCACAACAGTGCATAGAAAGCTAACAGACACTTCACAGCCGGTCTCGATGAGCTCCCCTGAATGTCTCCCAAACAGAACCATATAGCTGCAGATATAGGCTAGCTTCTATTTAGGTGGTAAAGTTTGGAAACTGGTGGTAAAATTTCGATAGACTTTAATGTAGATAAATGTTTTTTTTTTTTTTTTTTAAACATTTTATTGAGTGAAATGCATACATTAATAAATTGCTCAGTGGTACAGATAAGTAACTTTACAGTCATCACCTGCAGATAACAATGCCAAACCAAAAACTAATGGAGAAGAGTTCAAGTTCTTATTCTTTGGTGCGTTTGCAATGATAACCTCCCATATGTGGTCAGACATTATGGTCAAGGGAGATTGTTCATGTAGAGTGAGAGACTCATCATTGCATTCCTGAGGTGTTCTCCCTTGTACACAAAAAATTTTTAGTCCTTTAATTGTACTAATTAGTCCATGAGAGCATCTCTGCAGGTGTTAGTATCGACAGTCTTTTATATATAAATCAACTCAACTCAAAACATAACTTTCCAATCAAGAAGAAAAGGAAAGGAAGCAGGAAACAAGAAGGATATATAGAATAGGGAAAGGGCAGAGAAGGAAAGAAAAAAGGAAAGGTTGTGGGGAGGGAGGGGAGGGGGGGGGGGAACTGACAGGCAGTCTGCTCCGGATGGGACCGACGGCGCCATTGCTTGGGTGCCAAATCAACCCATAGGTGAGTTTACAAGTGTTTGCCAGTAGAACTGTATGTTGTGGTATAGGGGGGAGACTGTTATTAATGAAATATGAGAATTCTTCTATGTCAAGTAGGTCTGATGTGGTTTGCAGCCATTCCTGCAGGGTTGGGATATGGGTAGATTTCCAGTTACGGGCAATGAGTAATCTAGCACCATTCAAGCTGTATTGCAGGAGTTTCCATTTAATTTTACATATCTTGTTTGTTTTATAGTTTAATAGGGCCGTTATTGGGGACAATTCAAACTGTTCTCCCATTACAGATCTCAGACGGTTGATGATTATTTCCCAAAATGGGAGTAGTTTTAGACAGCGCCACCATATATGGGCCATTGTTCCAGGGGATCCACAGCCCCTCCAGCAGGATATATTGGCGTTTGGGTATATGCGTTTGAGCCTCTCTGGGGTAAGATACCACCTAAACAGGATTTTGTGATTCAACTCCAAGATCCTGGGGGAAGAGGAAGATTTAGAGGAGTGGAAACATATGTTATCCCATTGTTCTCTAGGTATGGGTATTTCTAAGTCGGATTGCCAGTGAGAGTCATATGAAGATGGAGGTAGTGTGAGTGTGTCGTCTAATATTTGTTTTGTTATGGATAGTGCTCCTCTGGGTATCATTCTGTCATAGCATATACGCTCAAATTTTGTCAAGCTACGTAGCAGGTTCTGTCTGTGAGGTGAGGAGCCTAAGAGGTGCGTTAACTGGGCGTATTTTAGCCAACGGGAGAAAACTCCTCCAGCCACATCCGTGAGTTGTGTTCTGGGTTTTAATGTCCCCCCCTCTGTCAGACACGTAAATGGAATTGTCGAGCTTGTGTCCAAGGTGCTCGGCTCTTGTGGGATAATACCTCTGTGAAACTCTGCGTTTATTGAGATAGGCATCATGGGAGAAACAGACGTAGTGATTCCTCTGGTTTTAAGCCTGACTGTGTCCCAGGTGTGGAAAATGTGGGTATATAGTGGGGAGGTCTTAGCTAAGGTGGGCCTTCGTGCGCTACTAACCCAACACAGCGGGCCGATTGTTGGTGATTTCAGCAGAAATGAGTCTATAGAAGTCCACGCTTTTGCGGATGTGTTCCCATGCCATTCCAGAACTCTCTGAAGTACCACAGCTTTGTAATATTGAGTGATCAGGGGGACCCCCCTCCCCAATGGCTTTGTTAGAACTCTCTTACTAATACAAGGTTTTATGTTTCCCCATATGAAAGAGTGTATCAGGGATTGAACTTGGTTCAAGTAGGATAATGGCAGGTGTATCGGGGTGGTCTGGAGAATGTATAGGATTTGGGGCAAAGTCATCATCTTTATCGAATGGGCTCTACCCCACCAGGACAGGGGTTTATTTGTCCAGGTGTCAAAGTCTTTCTTGAGTTTATGTAAGAGGGGTACATAGTTATATTTGAAAAGTTTATTTACTGACGGGGCGAGGTAAATACCTAGATATTTAATTTTATCTCATAATAGCTTATATGGGCAGAGGGTTTTAAGGTCCTCAAAACCTTCCTTTGGCATGTGTAGATAAATGTTTTTAACACAAGTTTTTTTTTTAACACAAGTTTTTTTTTTTTAACAATTTACCACCTCAAAGGAAACTAGGTCATAGTCAGACATTCTTTCAAAAACAGGAAACAGAGTATGTGTTTTCTAACCCCTGTAACATCCTCCTGTCTCAGGAACACTGATAAATTACAGTAAATGAATTGGGCTCCACCCCCTTCCAACTAACATAGTAGTACCCAAAGAAACAAGACTTCATGAGTATTACCTTCTGATAAAATACCAGGGGCCTGGTTTACTAAGAAGTTAAACTGTCATGATTTCATGGCAGCAGTATTTGCAACAATGTAACAATAAACATTTTGAAAGCATTGCTGCCAGAGTGCTGATATGTCTTCAATATATACTGTATAGTCAACATTTTTAAAAATTTGAATGGTACAAAAATGAGTATCTGCAGGCAAGTGAAACATGGTGGAGGTTCCTTGCAAGTTTGGAGCTGCAGTTCTGCAAAAAGAGTTGGGGAATTAATGCTCTCCTCAATGCTGAGAAATATCTGAGGTATCTAAGGAAGATACGTATCCATCATGCAATACAATCAGGGAGGCATCTGATTGGCTCTAAATGTATTCTGCAGTGTGTCAATGACCCCAAACATACACCAAAAAGTAATTAATAACTATATTCAATGTTAAGATCAAGGAGTCCTGGAAATGATGGCATGGCCCCCACAGAGCTCTGATCTCAACATAATTCAGTCTGTCTGGGATTACATAAAGAGACAGAAGGCACTAAAGCTGCCTGAATCCACAGAACTGTGGTTAGTTCTCAAAGATGTTTGGAACAACCTCCCTGCTGAGTTCCTTAAAAAACTGTGTGCATAGAAGAAATGATGCTGTTTTGAAGGCAAAGGTAGTCAAACCAAATAATGATTTGATTTATATTTTTCCTCTGTTCATTTTGTTAATAGATTAAAAGTAAACGAGCCATTGCTCCTGAGAATTATCCTTTCCTATCACCATGTGGAGGCAAAGATTCCCAAACCCCAAGAGTTCTAGAAAAAAACACTCCCATACCTCAGGTACCTCAGTCTTGTCTTTGCCTCCGCTGGAGGTGGTTAAAGTGAAGGTCAATTTCGATGAATTAGTGCTCGGTTTTTAATAATCCTATTAAAAACAAGGGCACTTTAATTCATCAAAATTTATATTTCACTCGTTTTCTTCAAAATGTTATTTTTTAATCCTGACAGTTGCTGCAGCGCTTCCTCCGCCCGTCGCAAGCTCCTTTCGCGGGTTCAAAATGATGAATCCGGCTTCTTCCAATCACAGCTTTGCATCAGGCCATGATTCCCCCGGGGGGGGGGGGGGGGAAGCCGTTATTGGAGGATGCCAGATTTGTCATTTCTTACGTATGAAGAGGCTTCGACGGCCGGGTGGAATCGCTGGAGTGGCTGTTAGGATTAAAAGGTACGTTTTTGAAGAAAACAAGTGAAATGTCAATTTTGATTAATTAAAGTGCCCTTGTTTTTAATAGGATTATTAAAAACCGGCACTAATTCATCGAAATTGACCTTCACTTTAAATAATGAAGACATGCATTTGATTCTACAGAGAGAGGGAGTTTTAGTCTATGTTGAGGCCCATTTTCTCCTCAAAATATAGTGGCTCTTTTTTTCACCTCATGGGAAAATTTGTCACAGACCTTCCATAATTGGTCGCAGGTACTTATCTTTTGCCTCCTCCTATGAATCTACAATATACTCCTATTCCATAACCTCTGCTGATATGTTTCAGTGCTGTTTTGGCTTTCTACTAGTGGATGAGTGTCTGTTGGTGTTATATTTTTATCTATATGACACTCTATAACCTGGGGAATGTGGGAATCTATGGTTATATATTTATTTATA
Organism: Bombina bombina; assembly: GCF_027579735.1. Taxonomy (NCBI): domain Eukaryota; kingdom Metazoa; phylum Chordata; class Amphibia; order Anura; family Bombinatoridae; genus Bombina; species Bombina bombina. Next base: position 137,760,617 of record NC_069499.1, on the reverse strand, counting down.
TAAACAGCCCTTGGGACAGAATCTATATATTATTCCCCTTTGTTAGACTTTTTTTGGGCACATTAGATTTTTTTGAGGGTGCTTAATTAGTATAAATTTTTTACTGCGCTTCGGCCTTCAGCATTGCGTGCATCGGGTTAGCACTCATGAGCCCTCGTGATTGCGTACGTTCGTTTTTTTTGTGCTCTTCGGTTTTTGTTTAACACACGTCAGGTTAGCACACATATGCCCTCTGGTACGCACACGTCGGGTTTGGTGCACTAATCTCTCATAACATTTGAGTTTTTGCTCTCATCTTCCTTTTCAACTGAATTTTATCCAGGCTTCGGATGTGGAGTTTACTTGTCCCCTGCGTTATTTTTCAGTTTGGCTTAGCCCGCTTCGAGTTCATAAGTTTTATATAGCTTCTTTGGGAGGGCTAAGTTTTCCATTCCTTATTACTTTTTTAAGGAGTTATATGTTATGCTATTGTAGTTCAATGCTATAATAGAGCTTTGTGATTCTGTCCGTAAATCTACCTTAGAAGCTGAGTCCCCTAAACACTTTCCTATTTAAGTGTGTTTATTGTATAACGCTGATCTCCTTCAGCTTATTTAAGTAGCTCATGTTTAAATATGTTAAGGAATTTAGATCAACCTAATGCTGCTCCTTCTGTTTGTGCTTTACAGGTGAGGTCTACAGAGTTCCGCCTTCAAGTAAGTATAATAGATCATTTCAGAATTTACCTTCTACTAGTGCTATGTCTCCTGAGGCCAGGAATACTGTTGTTTCTTAGGAGGGGCAGGTTTCCTGTGATGATGAGGAATCCTCCTCTGATGTTGAACCTGATACATCATCTTTTTTATTTAAAGTTGAACATATCCATTCTCTCTTGAAAGAGATTTTACTTACTTTAAGGGTTAAAGACTCTAAGGGTTCTAAGGATAAGGCTGCTGATCATTTAGATTCAGTTTTTAAAATTTATGTTAAAACCCCTGAGGTTTTTATTATTCCAGATGTTGTCTCTGAGGTTGTTTTTAGGAAATGGTCTAAGCCAGGTATTTTAATACTTCTGCAAGGTTTTTAGAAGTTATATCCTTTACCTTCCTCTAATGTTAAACTGTGGGAAACTGTTTCTAAGGTATATAGGACCATTTCCACTCAGCACTTCTTTTAAGGACCCTTTAGATACGAAGTTAGAATCCTTTATTAGAAGGGCCTTTCTGCAAGCATGGTATTTGTTTAGGCCTGCTATCTCTATTGCTGATGTAGCTTTTGCTTATTCTTACTGGTTTACTAGTCTTTTAGAACAATGTTCTAATGATTCTGCTAGTGAAGATCTTTTGGGTTTACTCAAGTGTGCTAATTCCTTTATTTGTGATGCTGTATTTGATATTATTAAAATCAATGTCAAAAGCATGTCTTTGGTAGTCCTTTCTAGAAAAACCTTTTGGCTTAAGCCCTGGTCTGCTGATATACTGTAGCGTCTAAATCAAGACTTTTGTCTCTTTCTTTTCAGGGAAAGAAATTGTTTTGTTCTGATATGAATTCGATCATTTTTACTGCAACTCTAGTTAAAGGGGCTTTTCTTCCTCAAGACAAGAAGTCCACAGGGACATCTAAAGCTTCCAATAGTTTTAATTCCTTTCATCAGAACAAGGAAGAGAAAGTTAATTTCTCTCAGAATCAAAGTACCTCTGGTCCAATCTAGAGGCCTTTTGGTAATTGGAACAAGTCTAGGCAAGCCAAATAATCCACTCCTACTTCCAAGTCTGCATGAAGTTGCAGTTCCGACCCTTCGGGTCTGGTAGGTTATGCCTTTTTCAGGAAGCTTAGTTTCAGTCTGTTCCAGATACCTGGGTTCTGGATATAGGTACCCTGAGTTATGGTTCTGAATATAGTTACCCTGGGTTATCAAATAAGATTCAGAACAAGTCCTCCCAGAGGTATGTTTTTTCTGTCCAATGTTTCAAGGAATCCCTTAAAAGGCCCAACCCTTTTTTTAGTGTGTTTCAGATATGGAAACTATGGAAGTGATTGTTCCCGTTCCATTTCAGGAACACGGGATGTGATTTAAATTTCTCAATTTTTCCAAAGAAGGAAGATACTTTCAGACTAGTTCTGAAAAGCTCCATATTTTCACACCAACAGACTGTTGTTGTTTCAACAGCATAGTTGGAAGATCAATTTTGAAAAGAGTTCTTTGGTGACTAAGACAAGGATTAGTTTTCTGGGATATCAAATAGATTCAGTCTCCATGAGTCTTTCTCTAACAGATCAGAGAAGGCAAAAACTGGTGTCTTTCAAGATTCAATAGAGCATGCGATTTTAAACAACTTTATAATTTATTTCTATTACCATTTTCCTCATTCTCTTGGTATCTTTTGTTGAAAAGCAGGGACGTATCCTTAGGAGCACTATATGGCAGCGGTTTAGCAAGAATGTTATCCACTTGCAAGAGCACTAGATGGCAGCACTATTTCCTGCCATGTAGTGATCCACATGCCTACCTAGGTATCTCTTCAACAAAGAATATCATGGGAATGAAGCAAATTTGATAATTGATGTAAATTGGAAACTTTTTAAAAGTGGCATGCTCTGTCTGAATCACAAAAGAAAATTTTAGGGTTTCATATCCCTTTAAGAAAAGCCATGTTAATGATTGCTTTGGCATCTACTAGGAAATAAACTCAAAGGGGCTTCTTCAGACAAACACCTGCTTGATTAGACAGGGCTAATATAATTTTGTGGCAGCATTAAAGGGATATTCCAGCCAAAATTGGAAACCACATGGATGCATTTCAGTATTGAACAGAAGCATTTTTGTAATATACATGTATTAGCAAAAATGCTTCTAATAAAAGCTATAACTGTTTTAAAAGAGTATTTACATATGCAACGTGCACCAGCATTTTAACCACAGCACTTGCTCAGAGAGCCTTAGCTGCTTGTGCCATCTGGTAATGATTCAATTTGTTACTTGTTGACATGATACAAGCCCCAGCGATGATCTGAGCAGCTGCTGTATTTAAAATGTTGGTGCAGTGACAATATCTAGCTATACTTCACATGCACGTGCAAAGAAAAATATTAGCACTAAAACAGTGAGAACTTTTACTAGAAGCATTTTTGCTAATACATGTATATTGCAAATATGTTTCTATTCAAATATGTAATTAATCTATGTGCAATTAAATTTTGACTGGAATATCCCTTTAATGTTTATTCCTTTAATCCATTCTTAAAGGGACATGAAACACAAAGTATTTCTTTTGTTTATCCAGACAGAGCATATACTTTTAAAACAGTTTCCTATTTACTAAGTTCTATTATCAAATTGACTTAATTTTTTATGGTAATCTTTGTTGAACAGATACCTAGGTAGGTACTAAGTAATGTGCACATGAAAGGAAACACTGCTGCTGTCCTTGCAAATGTATAACATAGTTATATAAAACTGCTGTCATATTTTGATTCAGTAGCGTGCACATTTTTACATCTTTATAAATGCTTTTTAACAAAGGATTCCAAAAAAAGTAAATTTGGTAATAGAAGTGAATTAGAAAGTTACGGCTAGATTACGAGTTTTGCGTTATGAGTGAAAAAGCAGCGTTATGGGTTATAACGTTGCTTTTTCGCTACCGCTGATATTACGAGTCTTGTCCAAAAAAAGTTGTAACGCACACTTTTTTGGCCGTAACGCAAATTAACTTACACAATTTGCGTAAAGTCTTTTTTCAATGGGACTTCCATAGCGCCGATATTGCAAGCTTTTTCTGGGAGGCCAAAAAGTGAGCGGTACAGCCTACCCCGCAAGATTCGTAACGCAATCTAAAGTCAGTAGTTATGAGTTGTAAGCTACAAAGCTGTAGCATTAAACTCATAACTAAAGTGTTACACCCATAAACTACCTATTAACCCCTAAACCGCTGCCCTCCCGCATCGCAAACACTAAAACAAATTAATTAACCCCTAATCTGCCGCTCCCGACATCGCCGCCACTATAATAAACATATTAACCCCTAAACCGCCGCACTCCCGCATCACAAACACTAGTTAAATATTATTAACCCTGAATCTGCCGCCCCTAACATTGCCGCCACCTACCTACATTTATTAACTCCTAATCTGCCGCCCCCAACGTCGCCGCCACTATACTAAATTTATTAACCCCTAAACCTAAGTCTAACCCTAACCCTAACACCCCCTAACTTAAATATAATTAAAATAAATCTAAATCAAACCTACTATCATTACCTAAATTATTCCTATTTAAAACTAAATACTTACATGTAAAATAAACCCTAAGCTTGCTACAATATAACTAATAGTCACATTGTAGCTAGCTTATGGTTTATTTTTATTTTACAGGCAAGTTTGTATTTATTTTAACTAGGTAAAATAGTTAATAAATAGTTATTAACTATTTACTAACTACCTAGCTAAAATAAATACAAATATACCTGTAAAATAAAACCTAACCTGTCTTACACTAACACCTAACTTTACACTACAATTAAATAAATTACCTAAATTAAAAACAATTACTTAAACTGCAACCCCCCCCACTAAATTACACAAAATAAAAAAAGAAATGATCAGATATTTAAAATAATTACACCTAATCTAATAGCCCTATCAAAATAAAAAAGCCCCCCCCCCCCCGCCCAAATAAAAAAAGCCCTAGACTAAACTACCAATAGCCCTTAAAAGGGCCTTTTGCGGGGCATTGCCCCAAAGAAATCAGCTCTTTTACCTGTAAAAAATTTTTTACAAACAAATCCCCAACAGTAAAACCCACCACCCACACAACCAACCCCCCAAATAAAATACTAACTAAAAAAACCTAAGCTCCCCATTGCCCTGAAAAGGGCATTTGGATGAGCATTGCCCTTAAAATGACATTTAGCTCTTCTTCAACTGCCCAAACCCTAATCTAAAAATAAAACCCACCCAATAAACCCTTAAAAAAACCTAACACTAACCCCCGAAGATCCACTTACGGTTTTGAAGACCCGACATCCAAGCGGCAATAAGTCCTCAATGAAGCAGGGAGAAGTCTTCATCCAAGCTGGCAGAAGTGGTCCTCCAGACGGGCAGAAGTCTTCATCCAGACGGCATCTTCTATCTTCATCCTTCCGATGCAGAGCGGGTATATCTTTAAGACATCCGGCGCGGAGCATCCTCTTCTTTCCACGGATAACGACGAATGAAGGTTCCTTTAAATGACGTCATCCAAGATGGCATCCCTTGAATTCCGATTGGCTGATAGAATTCTATCAGCCAATCGGAATTAAAGGTGAAAAAATCCTATTGGCTGATGTAAACAGCCAATAGGATTGAGCTTCAATCCTATTGGCAGATCCAATCAGCCAATAGGATTGAGCTCGCATTCTATTGGCTGATTGGAATAGTTGGGGGGTTGTTTGTAAAAAAAATTTACAGGTAAAAGAGCTGATTTCTTTGGGGCAATGCCCTGCAAAAGGCACTTTTAAGGGCTATTGGTAGTTTAGTTTAGGCTAGGTTTTTTTTTTATTTTGGGGGGGGCTTTTTTATTTTGATAGGGCTATTAGATTAGGTGTAATTAGTTTAAATATCTGATAATTATTTTTTTTTATTTTGTGTAATTTAGTGTTTTTTTGTTTGTAATTTAGGTAATTGTATTTAATTTAGGTAATTTATTTAATTTTAGTGTAAGGTTGTGTTAGTGTAAGACAGGTTAGGTTTTATTTTATAGGTGAATTTGTATTTATTTTAGCTAGGTAGTTAGTAAATAGTTAATAACTATTAACTATTCTACCTAGTTAAAATAAATACAAACTTGCCTGTAAAATTAAAATAAACCCTAAGCTAGCTACAATGTAACTATTAGTTATATTGTAGCAAGCTTAGGGTTTATTTTACAGGTATTTAGTTTTAAATAGGAATAATTTAGGTAATGATAGTATGTTTGATTTAGATTTATTTTAATTATTTTAAAGTTAGGGGGTGTTAGGGTTAGGGTTAGATTTAGGATTAGGGGTTAATAAATTTAGTATGGGGCGGCAGATTAGGGGTTAATAAATCTAGGTAGGTGGCGACGATGTTAGGGGCGGCAGATTAGGGGTTAATAATATTTAACTAGTGAACTAGTGTTTGCGAGGCGGGAGTGCGGCGGTTTAGGGGTTAATATGTTTATTATAGTGGCGGCGATGTCCGGAGCGGCAGATTAGGGGTTAATAAGTGTAATGTAGATGTCGGCGATGTCGGGGGCGGCAGATTAGTGTGTTAGGTGTAAACATAAATTTAGTTTCCCCATAGGAATCAATGGGGCTGCGTTACAGAGTTTTAAGCTCCTTTATTGCAGGTGTTAGACTTTTTTTTCAGCCGGCTCTCCCCATTGATGTTTATGGGGAAATTGTGCACGAGCATGTAAAACCAGCTCATCGCAGCTTTCAGCAGCGCTGGTATTGGAGTGCGGTATGGAGCTCAATTTTGCTCTACGCTCACTTCTTGCCTGATAACGCCGGGTTTTTGAAAACCTGTAATACCAGCGCTGTAGGGAAGTGAGCAGTGACAATAAATTGCAAGCTAGTACCGCACCCCTCATAACGCAAAACTCGTAATCTAGCCGTTAGTTTTTTAATGTTACCCTCTTTCTTAATCATGAAAGAACGTTTTTGGGTTTTATGTCAATTTAATGTAAATTAAAAATACAATTATTATTGGTAGTTGTTCTCATTAAAAAAACACTTTTAAACACGTTCTCTGTGCTACAGGTATTCGATTAAGGTTTGAAGCTTACAGTGTATTCTTAATGCTATTTTTTGTCAGACTAATTTCAATCTCATCCACAAAGTACAATTTTGAGGAGACATTTAATTACTTTTTACTGGACTCTTTGAAGCATTAGACAGATAATTGTATTAGAGAAAATGAATATAACTCAACCAGAGCTTTTCTGATTGGTTCTGTTCCTCAGCATCTCTCTCAGGAACATATTTGACATCATCTCAGGCTTATTAGATCTTAAGCCCTTAGGGTACACTCTGCTACTGTCACTTTGAAGTTGTTCCCTTACGTAGTTATTCATAAAGTTGGAAATAAGTTATTTACTTTTCAGAAGTCATGAGAACATCTAAAAAAAATATTTCAGGCCTATATTATCAATTAATGTAATGTGCATTTAAAAGAATTTATTTTCTCTGTGATTTCAATTTATTTAAAGGGACATGGAAGTAAAAATAAAGGTTTATGACTCGGACAGAGGATGCATTTTTAAGAGACATCTATTATCAAATGTACTTCATGCTCTTGGTATCGTTTGTTGAGAGGATACCTAGGTTGGTTTTGGAACAACAATACACTACAGGTACCTAGCTGGTGATTGGTGGCTACACACATAAGCTTCTTGTCATTGGCTCACTGGTTATGTTCAGTTAGCTCCCAGTAGTGCATTGCTGCTCTAGAGCTGACATTAAAGGGACATAATACGCATAAGCTAAATCAGTTGAAAGTGATTTAGCATAACTGTAAAAATCATAATTTTACCTTAAAATATCTTCAGCTCACCAGAGTAAGTGCTGTGTGATGTAGAGCTTACTCATTTTTACTGTCATCTGAATGATGAAAAAACAAACAAGCAACAGCTAATCAGCTTTATCAGTGCCAAGCACACACTTTGCTTTACAGTGGTCTCATGGGATTTAAGCTAAATCTCATGAGATTTCATAATAAACATTAAACTTTGGAGGGAAATAAAGTGACTTGTTACTTAGGGCTCGATTTATCAAGCCTCTACGGCTGCAAGTTCTCTCAAGAACTTGATCGCCGTGATTTATCAAGCAGCGGTCACCAGACCGAGGAGATTGACAGCTCCTGCCCGCGTGTGATTGGCTGTGGGCGGGCGGGATTGCACGCGAGCGCAAAATTGCGCTCGTGTGCAATGGCGAATACCTGCGGGTAATTTCGCCCCGCCACAGGCGAGCTGAGGCGTACAGGGGCGCGTATACACGCCCCTGTACGCCTCAGCGTTAAAAAATCTAGCCATTAGTGTTGTTACATAGATAAACTGCATCACTTTCAAGTGAATCAATGTTTGTTTATCATGTCCCTTTAAGTATGTGTTTAATCATTTTTTCAGGGTTTAAAACACATAATTATTTGCAATCAATAGTGTTATAAATATAAATTGCTTTAATTCATAGATCATTTTTGCAATTTAATATCCCTTGAATAAAATATTTATTGCATATTTTATAAAGAAATGAAGAAAGAGAGGGAAAAAGAAAGATAAAATATATGAAAGCGATAGAAATTTATTAAACTGTCATTACTGTAATAAAATTATTTTGAAATATGTTTAATGGGTTTTGTTATCTATATAATAATGATTGATTATATGTAAATAGCCTATGTGTCTGGAAATTCCTTTCTTTTTTTTTCTGTACGTCTGTTTTGCTGTTTATTTGTGTGTTTATAGAATGTACTGACAAGGAGATCTCTGTCATTCTTATTAGCCATTAAGATAATCCCTACTGCTGCTCCTTAAAAAGCGACTTATTGCGAAATAGTTGGCATATTCATCATTCCAGACTGCCTTTGGTGAGCAAAATGTGTATTTCTAAAAATATCTGCACAAAATCTACCCCTAACCATTTTAATAAGCATTAATGAGACACTAAACTCTAAAAATAATATTTTAGAAACATTGTTTCATGAAAAAGGAGTAAGTTAAAGCTTTTAAAGGGATACTAAACCCATTTTTTTTTCTTTAATGATTCAGATAGAGCATGCAATTTTAAGCAACTTTCTAATTGACTCCTATTATTAATTTTTCTTCATTCTCTTGCTATCTTTATTTAAAAAGCAGGAATGTTAAGCTTATTTGCTGGCCCATTTTAGGTTCAGCACCCTTGATAGTGCTTGCTTATTGGTGGCTACATTTAGCCACCAATTAGCAAGCGTAACTTAGGTTCTCAACCAAAAAAGGGCCGGCACCTAAGCTTACATTCCTGCTTTTAAAATAAAGATAGCAAGAGAATGAATAAAAATTTATAATTGGAATAAATTAGAAAGTTGCTTAAAATTGCACACTCTATCTGAATCATTAAAGAAAAAATGTGAGTTTATTATCCCTTTACTTTTGAGTTTGAACATTTGTGGCAATACTGATTCATGTAAAATGAGTGTTGTGCCTACCCGATAGGTAAACTCTCTCCTCCACTTTGCTGGCCGATAAATGGTCACATCGGCATCAGATGGAGGAATTAGATGAAACAAAAAATTAATGCAGTATAGGTGAGTGCTAAATTAAAGGGACAGTCTAGTCCAAAATAAGCTTTCATGATTCAGATAGAGAATGTAATTTTAAACAATTTTCCAATTTACTTTTATCACCAATTTTGCTTTGTTCTCTTGGTATTCTTAGTTAAAAGCTAAACCTAGGAGGTTCATATGTAAATTTCTAAGCCCCTGAAGGCCGTCTCTGCTCTCAGGGCATTTTGACAGTTTTTCACCACTAGAGGGTGTTAGTTCATGTGTGTGTTATAGATAACACTGTGCTCACACACGCGGAGTTCCAGTGAGACAGCTCTGATTGGCTAAAATGGATGTCTGTCAAAAGAACTGAAATAAGGGGGCAGTTTGCAGAGGCTTAGATAGAAGATAATCACAGAGGTAAAAAGTGTATTTATATAACTGTATGGGTTATGCAAAATTTGGGAATGAGTAATAAAGGGATTATCTATCTTTTTAAACAATAAAAATTCTGGTGTAGACTGTCCCTTTAATAGCGTGTTGAGATAAAAAGTGAAAAAGGTATTAACCAAACACTAGATGAATAACTGCTAATAATAGAAATTCCTAATAATGACTTGTAATATGAAATACTGGGGTACAAACACTTTAATATAGATTAAAAATCATGCAATGATAAAATAAAATAATGTTAATAAAAACATACATATAAAACACAGATAGTGCAAAAGTACACATTTTAAAGGGTAAATGCCATAAAACATTAAGGACAATAAAGGTAAATTGTGCACCTCGTTCTGTTTTTGTAAACAAAATGCCAGAAAAAAACTCCAATTTAGGTGAACAAAACAGTCAGTACCTTGTTAGGATAAGGAAACCGGAGGGTTCCGGATCAGAAAAAAAGCTGGTAAACACAAAAGCAGATTTTGCCAATATGTGTGGCGTGGTTCAGATCAAACCTGTATGGTTCCGGGTTTGTTGGAACGTGATTGGATGGTGATCGATGTCAAACAATCCTAGACGTGGGATTGGTATTTTTTCGGTTTTGCTCAATCCAAAGTGTGGTGGAATAAGATGAAACTAATGGGAAAAGTGTAAAGCCAGACAGATAAATTCAGATACTGGATCAGTATAAGAAAATAGAAACTTATCAATCTCGAAGTCAGACGGTCCAAGTAGGTCAGAGGAAAGTGAACAGGCAAAAGTTTAATCCAATAAATCCAAGTCAGTACACAAACTGGAAAAGAGGTATCCAAATTGTCAAGCAAAAACAGCATCAAAGTCAGGTAGGTAGTTGGGAACACCCAGGAAAAAATGTGTTAAAATCAAAAGACAAAAAAAAATCCAAGTTCACTGGACAGGAAATGTAGTACACACAAGAAGTAATCCAATAAACTGTCTAAGAGCACAGGAAATCATGGGTATTTATAGACTGAGATCATTGTTGAGCTGCCACAGTTGGCAGAAACATAGAGCTGGAGAGTACAAAAACAGACGGGATTGGTTTGAAATTAAGTAGACCTTGACTCAATCCCACATTGGGTGGTAGACCTAAACTGAGGAAAAACCATAATGGCAGCATGACAAGAATCTCATTGGCTGATAAGCAAAACTCCCACAGCCCTATTGGTTGACAGTGGGATAGCTTCATAGACAGACAGTCTACTCCAGAATTGTTATTGTTTAAAAAGATTGATAATCCTTTTATTACCCATTCCCCTGTTTTGCATAACCTATACTGTTATAATAATATACTTTTTACCTCTGCTTACCTTGTATATAAGCTTTTGCAGACTGCCCCCTTATCTCAGTTCTTTTGACAGACTTGCATTTTTGCCATTCAGTGCTGACTCATAAATAACCCCATGGGAATGAGCACAATGTTATCTATATGGCACACATTAACTAGCACTGCCTAGCTGTAGAAAACTGTCAAAATGCAGATAAGAGGTGGCCTTCAAGGGCTTAGAAATTAGCATATGAACCTACCCAGGTTTAGCTTTCAACAGAGAATACCAAGAGAACAAAGCAAATTTGATGATGAAAGTACATTGGAAAGTTGTTTTAAATTACATGTCCTATCTGAATCATGAAAGTTTAATTTTGACTAGACTGTCCCTTTAATGGTTGAGAAACAGAAGTGGCTCTATTGATTTCAGTGGACCTGAACTTGCCACATGCTGCTTTAACAATCAATAGTTGTGTATTCAGGAATATGAAATTAAATAGCTACAACTTAAACACTTCTTGCAGAGCTGGCAAATGGCCTGAACAAGACATTCCAAGTCTGTGTTACATTTACATTGCTGGGATGAAGTACTGAGATGGAGTATTGCATTGTATTTGTCCCTCATAGCTAAAACTCATCAGTTTAGTTTCTCTGTTTTATATATTTACTAGTCCTAAAGCCCGTTCACATGGGCCATTTTTTGCAGTACAGCGGTCCCACCCCTTGCTCTCTTTCCCCCCTCTCTTTTGTGCTCTCTCCCCCTCTCTTTTGTGCTCTCTCCCGCTCTCTTTTGCGCTTCCTCTCGCTCCACCTCTCTTTTGCTTTCTCTCTCCCCCCTCTCTTTTGCTTTCTCTCTCCCCCCTCTCTTTTGCTTTCTCTCTCCCCCCTCTCTTTTGCTTTCTCTCTCCCTCCCTCTCTTTTGCTCTCTCTCTCCCTCTCTTTTGCGCTTTCTCCTCCTCTCTTTTGCGCTCTCTCCCCCTCTCTTTTGAGATCTCTCCCCCTCTCTTTTGTGCTCTCTCTCGCTCCACCTCTCTTTTGCTCTCTCTCTCCCTCCTCTCTTTTGCTTTCTCTCCCCCCTCTTTTGCTCTCTCTCCCCCTCTCTTTTATGCTCTATCTCCCCCTCTCTTTTACGCTCTCTCTCTCCCCCCTCTCTTTTGTGTTCTCTCTCTCTTTTGCACTCTCTCTCTGCCCCCTCTTTTGTGTGCTCTCTCTCCCCCTCTCTTTTGTGCTCTCTCTCTCCCCCTCTCTTTTGCTCTCTCTCCCCCTCTCTTTTGTGCTCTCTCTCTCCCCCATCCTTTTGTGCTCTCTCTCTTCCCCTCTTTTGCGCTCTCTCCCCCTCTCTTTTGCGCTCTCTCCCCCCTCTCTTTTGCGCTCTCTCTCTCCCCCTCTCTTTTGCGCTCTCTCTCCCTCTCTTTTGCGCTCTCTCTCCCCCTCTCTTTTGCACTCTCTCCCTCTCTTTTGCGCTCTCAGCTTTTGCGCTCTCTCTCTCCCCCTCTCTTTTGCTCTCTCTCCCCCTCTCTTTTGCTCTCTCTCTCTCTCCCCCTCTCTTTTGCGCTCTCTCTCTCTCCCTCGTCCTTTTACGCTCTCGCTCTCTCCCCCTCTTTTGCGCTCTCTCTCTCCCCCTCTGTTTTGCCCTCTCTCCCCCTCTCTCTCCCGCTGTCTTTTGTGTTCTCTCTCTTTTGCGCTCTCTCTCCCCCCTCTTTTGCGCGCTCTCTCTCCCCCTCTCTTTTGCGCTCTCTCTCCCTCTCTTTTGCGCTCTCAGCTTTTGCGCTCTCTCTCTCCCCCTCTCTTTTGCTCTCTCTCCCCCTCTCTTTTGCTCTCTCTCTCTCTCCCCCTCTCTTTTGCGCTCTCTCTCTCTCCCTCGTCCTTTTACGCTCTCGCTCTCTCCCCCTCTTTTGCGCTCTCTCTCTCCCCCTCTGTTTTGCCCTCTCTCCCCCTCTCTTTTGTGGTCTCTCTCTTCCCCTCTTTTGCGCTCTCTCTCTCCTCCTCTCTTTTGCATTCTCTCTTTCCCCCTCTCTTTTGGGCTCTCTTTCCCCCCTCTCTTTTGCACTCTCTCTCCCCCTCTCTTTTGCTCTGTCTCTTTCCTTTTTTTTTTTGCTCTCTCTCTCCCCCTCTCTTTTGCTCTCTCTCTCTCTCTCTCCCCCCTCTCCCCCTCTCTTTTGCTCAATCTCTCCCCCCTCTCTTTTGCTCTGTCTCTCTCCCCTCTCTTTTGCTCTCTCTCTCCCCTCTCTTCTGCACTTCCCCCCCTCTCTTCTGCACTTTCCCCTCTCTTCTGCTCTTCCCCCTCTCTTTAACTCTTTCCTATCTCTCTCCCCCTCTCATTCTATTTCTCTCTCCTCTCTGTTGCGCCGACCGCGTCCCCGCCATGCCCGGCCACACCCCTGACCATGCAGGTCCCGTCCGGCCCCACCCAAGGTCCCGTCCGGCCAGGTGTGTTTGTCCTCATGTTGTCTCTATTGTGCATGCAAGCTTCGGACAAACACACTTTGCCTTTGAAACAATAGGTATGTATCCTTTATGTTAGTTTTAATGCATTTGTTTGCAATAAATACATTTTTACTCACTGTCCCGTATAACAGTATCTTATATATTTTCGCATTTACAGAGTGGACACTCAGCCCAGGAAAAGGTTCCCTTAGAGTAATCTAGAATATGGTACAAGGCTATTTGTTAGGTATTGATGTGAACAAACTGGTTTATGCACAGAAAGACAGGCAATGTCACACAAGATGTTACTGGCCCTTTAACAGCTTTTATGTGCACAGTATATTACTGTGCATGTGAGAGAGAATCCAGTTGCTCTGCTCTTTACACAAGAGTGCATATACATAAGAAAAGTCATAGCAACCCCCTGTATTTAAACACATTGCTTTGCTTGGCTCAAACTTGAAATAAAAAAAAAGCAAAAAAGCAGCAATAAGAAAGTGAATTCCTGCATCTCCATAGACGCATATTTAACATATTATGGTATCATTACAGCAAGTTATTGGTGGGGGGTATTTTAGCCATTTGTCTCACCTTAAAGGGACAGTCAACACTAAATTGTTATTGTTTGAAAAGATTGCCCAACCAACATTGCTATATTAATAAACTTTATAACATTTAAACCTCTAAAGTGCTGCCTGTTTCTAAGCCATTGCAGACAACCTCTTATCACCTGCTTTTTTTATTAGCTTTACAGAACAGGAGACCGCTAGTTCATGTGGGCCATATAGATAACATTGTGTTCACGCCGTGGAGTTATTTAAGAGTCAGCACAACACAGTACTAATTGACTAAAATGCAAGTCAATAGATAATAACTAAAAAGTCATGTGATCAGTGTCAGAAGAGGCTTAGACACAAGGTAATCACAGAGGTAAAAAGTATATTAATATAACTGTGTTAGTTATGCAAAACTGGGGAATGGGCAATAAAGGGATTATCTATCTTTTTAAACAATAACAATTATATTGCAGACTCCCTTTAACATCCAGAAATCTAGTGATTGAATTCTCCTAGGCAAAGCATTCATTTATTATTTTTAAGTTTGTAAGGAACCTTGTAGAATTAATAGATCTCAACATGACGGCACCCATTACTATAGGGAGATAGGAATCGCAATACTATGCAATATAATGTATTTAGGGTCAGACTACAAGTGGTTCAATAACCAATATTTTACCCATACTAACCTGCGCGCATTTTACAAGTTGAAAGTAAACATGTTCACTCGAGGGCAAACTAAATTTGCGTGCATCGGGTTAGCACGATATGAGACCTAGTGTAAAATAAAGTGCACCAAACACAACATAAATACATTCAAATAAAAGTTAAACTCTGATATATACACTATCTGATAAAAGTTTTTTATAGAAATATTATTAAAAAATGTATATATGACTTAAAATGTAAACTCTCTAAGACTAGTAACATGGCTATGTTATCTCTTGTTTGTCCCACCTGACCCTTTCGTCACTGGGGGTGTATCTGATTGGTTGGGACTGTATAAGTACGTTAAGATAAATATTGATGAGTATGCGTGTTTGATACAAACAATAACATTCATATGAAGAGTTTAAAAGCTAGACTTTAGTGAATAATGCGATAAAGTTACGATGTTTAACTGTACACTATGAAATATAAGATCTCTTTATACAGGTATGTGAAAGGTTGTAATTGTTTAAAAAACGAACACTATGGGGCCTATCTATCAAGTTCCGTATGGAGCTTGAGGGCCCGTGTTTCTGGCACTGCTCCATAACCTGTTCTAAGGAGGCGGACAGACATCGCAGCATTTCAACCCGATCAAATACGATCGGGTTGATTGACACCCCCCTGCTAGCAGCCGATTGGCCGCGAATGTGCAGGGGGCGGCGTTGCACCAGCAGTTCACAAAAGCTGCTGGTGCAATGCTGAATGCGGAGAGCGTATTGCTCTCCGCATTCAGCGAGGTTTGTCGGACATGATCCGCAATGTTGGATCATGTCCGACAGGCCTTTCATAAATAGGCCCCTATATAAGTATCAGATTACCAGGCGTAACAGTATGTCTATGAATAAGGTGTCCATCGCCGAAACACGTAAATCATGTTCATCCCGTTGATCTTTTGATGATTTTAATGTTTTACTTCTTTTTCCATGATTGAATAAATATACATTTTTATACAGTGTCTTGAGGTTTGCTGGGTTTCACTGACTTTTTGATGAATATACTTACCACCCAGCTTGAGCTTTGACCCATCGGACACAGAGGAGTGATTGTTGATTGACATCTCACTAGGAGGTAAGATTCGATACCCGTTGACCTATCAGATAGCAAGCAGGAGCTGGGTGAGAACGGCGTTTGTCATACTTCTCAAGTACTGCTAGGAGGCGGCTGCAGAGACGCTGGCTCAAGACCAAGAGCTGAGCACTATTACATAGAAAAG
The DNA here is from genome assembly GCF_027579735.1 of Bombina bombina. Lineage (NCBI taxonomy): Eukaryota > Metazoa > Chordata > Amphibia > Anura > Bombinatoridae > Bombina > Bombina bombina. The sequence continues at coordinate 137,744,764 of NC_069499.1, read as the reverse complement.
GAGGTCCAGATCGGTAGTCCTGCCTGTTTATGGATACAAGGAATCAGACCAGAGAATAATCCTCTGGATGCGAACATCTATGGTGAGTCGAGCGGCAGCCGTGAAGAAGAGTGAGTCTTACCTCCCGTTACTTTGGGACGTACATTGTGTCCGTCATATATCACACGCCTAGAGCAACACATAGGGAAGGGGTTCTATGATTGGATTAAAATGTATATGGTATATGACAAGGTGTTTGATTGGAAAGAGCTATTTGTTGTATATAAATATATATATATATATATATATATATATATATATATATATATGTGTGTGTATGGGTGTATATATAAAGGTATGTGTATATACATGTGTATTTATGTATTTTTATATATATATATATATATATATATATATATATATATATATATATATATATATATATATGTATATTATATACATTATTACACATATATGTACGATTTGGAGCCCTTTCCACTCATATTTTACATTCCAATGTTCTTCACATAGTAATAAATAAAAAGAACATTTTCTTCTATGTAAAGAACATTGGAATGTAAAATATTCATAACAACTTTCAGGTTTAGCACTGTAGGTCTAACATAGTGTCAAGTTAGCGCACAAGCAATAAGTGAGTTTTTTTTAAATGCACACTCCATTAAAGGGACAGTCAACTCAAAAATGTTTATTGTTTAAAAAAAAAATAGATAATCCCTATATTACCCATTCCCCGGTTTTGTATAACCAACACTGTTATATAAATATACCTTTTTCCTCTGTGATTACCTTGTATCTAAGCCTTTTTTTGACAGCCCCCTGATCATATGACTTTTCATTTATTATCTATTGACTTGCATTTTAGCTGTGTTGTGCAGAACCCACGGGCGTCAGCACAATGTTATCTTTCTGGCCCACATGAACTAGCAGTTTCTTGTTGTGAAAAGCAAATAAAAAAAGCATGTGATTAAGAGGCTGTCTATAGTGGCTTAGAAACAGACAGAAATTTAGAAGTTTAAATGTTATAAAGTATATTAATATAACAGTGTTGATTGTGCAAAGCTGGGGAATAGGTAGTAAAGGCGTTATCTAACTTTTTAAACAATAACATTTTAGTGTTGACTGTCCCTTTAAAGTCCATGGGGAGAAGTAGTTAACTTGGTCACGATATCCGAATTCTAGAAGTTAGTGTGCGTCGGGTTTTGCTTGCATGCAAACAATTTACTTTCAACTTGTAATACGCCTATATTATACCCTAGATGTTTTTTATTACTACTGTTTTTTTTTTAAACAATACAAAATCAGTCTGCTAAAGTCTTTTTAATTTAGCCACCGCACTTTCCCTCTGCTGTCATTGATAGCTAGTAAATGTCTGATTACGGACATAAAGTTCCGCATGGAACACTTCTCTGCTGTTTTAGCAATCAATGGTTATCTTTGTCTTCTAACCTTGGCATGATTTCAGAATCCTTTGGATTGGGTTAGGAAACAATTTTAGAAATAAATGCCCAAGCGTGCTAGTCTTTGATTAATTAAATGTGTATTCAACAATGGTCTATTGAGAAAATGCTTCCCTCTAACTTTGCTTACATGTTAACTCCATAGGGAGATGTCTAAGCCCTGGTTTTACTATGACCTCTGGCTGTATTGACAAGTTAATTTCATGTCACTGCATGTGTTTAATCCAAGTTTTGTTTTCTAACAATGCTCATAGCAACTGACTGAAATATGAAGACTAATTATCTAATTAAGTCAAACATTTTAGATCTGTTATGGTCCACATTTGATTTTGGTTGAAAGGAATTCAAGAAAAAAAAAATGTTTTTCTATATAAAAAGTTTCTATTTAAATCTTTTGTTAAATTCTTATTAAAGATTATATTTAATTCTTGTCTATAAAAAATAATAATATAATAATTACTAAAGTAAATTATCTTTCTTACAACTTTACTGTGCTAAAGATATAAGATGTAAGATATTTAAAGGGACATTCTTATGTAAGATGCCATGTTCTAATACATTTGTATTACCTAGATAACTATGTATTTTTCCCATGCAAAGGTGGTAAATAAATATAAAAGCTACAAGCTTTGCAGGTCTCAAGCAGAAACTGTCCATTGATTGGCTGGGTTAGTACAACTGTTGCTTCTGATTGGTTGGCCGACATAAGGCCACCCAATCAGAAGAAACTGTCCATTGATTGGCTGGGTTAGTACAACTGTTGCTTCTGATTGGTTGGCCGACATAGAGCCAACCAATCAGAGAGCTATAATGTTGCTGCTCCAGAGCAGGACCATTGCAGCACAATATAGAGCAACCATTTTGTTAACATTAGGAAATCCCTTTATTCTTCTACCAATTAAACCAATTATAATAACCCACTGTTAGAAGTGATATAAACTTCTAGGACACATTTGTCTTAATATAATCAGCAATGACAAGATTTTAGTTTAAAAGGGAAGGAAAAATTAAAATAACCCTTCAGCTGAAATGATTGGAGGATCTTTGGTAAATACTTTTTCTAAGTTTCATACAAATGCAAGTAAAATGTTAAAAAAAGATAAAAAGTCAGTTTATTTTGTACAATATTGACAGAGTAGCTTCTCTAATACATAAGAAATAGTAAACTTGAAGTAATAAGGAGTCTGGATCCAACTTGAGTCTGTAGTGTTTGACTTTCTAAGCATTGGGACTACGACCTGGGAACACTAATAACTTTTTAGAATGACAAGTTACAGGCTCTTGGTCTTGTATTAGTTCTGCTTGAAACAGTTGTTTATAATAAATAACAAATAGTGTTTACATTTACACTGTGAAGCTGGTCTAATTTAGGTCTGTGTGTCTGGGTTCAGAACAATAAAGTTTATTTTGAAGAAGAAGCAGGAAGCAAGAGTGCAGCCATTCAATAACACATTGATAAGCTTCACCTTACTGAATTCTAGGTTATGAGCTCTCTGTATTGTAATAAGTTATTAGTAAAAAGGGTCCAGCTTCCTATTACACGAGTCATTACAACTGCCAGCTGGGCTAAATTGTGTTAAATGAAGAGGCGGGCCAAACCCTTCCGCATAAAGGCAAAACACACATTTGTCCACAAAACTCAGAAAGGTTATTACAGTGAGTATAAGAATTAATGTCCAATAAAAATAGTCAAATTGTCACGTCACCTGGCCGCCGCTTCGTCTGTTGCCATGGCCATTTCCATTTACACTGTGGTGAGCTTCGGGTGCCGGCGATGATGTCATGAACGCCTCTCTTCCTGATGCCAGGCTGGATTCCTCCTATGGTACGAATCCTGCAGCTATGTAAGTACCTCCCTTACATTCACCTGTGCTGGATTGCCATACTGTTATTGAACTCTGCCTGTCTGTATTGGGTACTTGTAAAGCGCAGCTAATCACCCATAAGGGACTCAAGGCGCTGCTCATTTTATCGACTTAACAAGGATGAAAGGCTGAGTGGACCTCACCAGGGATCGAACCTGCAACCCTTGGGTTGCTACTAGGGATGGGCAAATGTTTCGCAACATTCGAAAAACGGCACGAATTTTAACACATTTGTTCGTTCTAATCGAATTTTGAATTTATACATAACATTCTAACATTCGATTTTCGAATGTTCGGTTTCGAATTTTATGATTACATTTGAAAATATTCGAATTCGAAAAATTCGAATTTAGATTGGAATAGTATTTCTAATGCTTTTTCTTTAAATGTAATATTCGAATTATGCAATATTCGAATTCGAAAAATTCGAATTTAGATTGTAATAGTATTTCTAATGCTTTTTCTTTAAATGTAATATTCGAATTATGCAATATGTGTATTCGAATTCGAAAAATTCGAATTTATGTTTGTAATAGTATTTGTAATACTTTCTTTAAATGTAATATTCGAATTATGCAATATTCTATATGGAAACATTCGAAATGATATATTTGTATCTATTATGTATCAATTTACTAAATTCCCACCCTACCACATGAACTATTGAACTTCTGAATAGTATTTGTTAAATAGAATGTTAAATTCGAAATTTCGATTGGGGACATTCAATATAATTATAAACATTCGAATTCGAAAGTGACATTCGAAAACTGTAAATAACATTTGATTTTCGAATTTTTAAGAATATTCGTTCTTATCGACATTCAAATTTAGAATTCGAATTTCGGTAATAACATTCGTTCTACATTCGAAATTCGAAAATTTACACATTCGCCCATCCCTAGTTGCTACAGAGCTCAGCCACAGTGCATTAGCATGCTGAGCTATCTGTCCGGCATGTCTGACAACTCTGCTTGCCTAACCCCAGAACTGCTGGATTGCCATACTGTTATTGAACTCTGCCTGTCTGACCACTCTGCTTTCTTAACCCCTGAACTGCTGGATTGCTATACTGTTACTGAAAACTGCCTGTCTGACCACTCTGCTTGCTTAACCCCTGAACTGCTGGATTGCCATAATGTTATTGAACTCTGCTTGTCTGATCATTCTATTAGTTTAACCCTCAACTGCTACACTGCTGGATTGCTTTCCTGTTGCCGGACTCAGCCTGTCTTGACCATTCTCTACCTTTTTATTATCGCCCTGAAGGACTACCCTGTCTACCGTGAGTACTGCTTACCTCATTACACTAACTCTGCTCTGGGATATTTCCTATCATTCCACTTGACGCCGGGATAAAAAGACTACTGGCCAAGTTTGGTCTGATAGAGAGATATCCCACAAGCATTACATTATACTTGGCCATCAACCCAAATGAGGTAGCAAGAGCAGTCACTCTTCAGGGACAGATGCTGGGAACCCATACTATACACTTGCAGAATTTGGATTCTAAACTAAAGGCTATATCCGCTATGCTGAAAAGAACGCTACTCCTGTTGTTGCACAGCCATTCCTAGCTGCCAGTGCTGCAACGTCTTCCCCTGCTTCTGGAAGTATACCCCGGATACCTTTGCCTGACAAGTATGATGGTTCTACTGATTGTAGGGGTTTTCTCAACCAGTTCACTTTCGCAATGATCCTCACACCTTCCACTCTCATTAGTCAAAGATCACTTTTATCATTTCTTTATTGAAAGACAAGGCCCTGGCCTGTGTCTCTCCCCTTTTGGAACAGAGAGCTCAACTCCTGAACAATGCTGATGCTGTCAGGATACTGTCTCTTTAAGAACGACATTACCTGCTCTTAGCTACGACAGAATAAACAAGCCTAAAGAGATGGATCCAGCCTCTATGGCTACTGAAATAGCTACTTTAAATCAAAAAGTAGACATCCTGGCACAAGGTTTAAATGAGTTAAAAAATGAAAATAATACACTTAAGAGGTTAATAAATGATTTTTTTTCTCAGAAAACAACAGAACATCCAGAGCCTCATATTAACCCTCCTCCTATCTTTTCTGGCATACGTTCACGTTTTCGTGAGTTTAGAAACGCATGTATATTGTTGTTCACAATGAAACCGAAAACGTATCATACTGACAGAATAAGAGTATGTACTGTTATTTCATATCTTAATGGAGAGCCCAGATCATGGGCAGACAGGTTCTTTGAAACCGCTGATCCTATCTTGGAGTCTTTAGATGAATTTTTTAAGGCTATGTCTGTTTTATATGAAGACAGTAATACTCAAATCACTGCCGAGAATAATCTGAGGACTCTGAGACAAGGAAAAAGACCAGTGGAAGATTATGTAGCAGAGTTCCAGTTGTGGGCCACAGACTCACAATGGAATTCTGTGAGTCTAAGAAACCAATTTAGATAGGGACTCTCAGAACATTTAAAAGATGAATTGTCTCGTATTGATTTTCCAGAGTCCTTGGACACTCTCATTAAGATATGTATTCAAATGGACCGTAGACATAGGGAAAGACGGTCTGAAAAACAACATACTGACCCTTATCCCAAGAAATATACAAGTAACCACCCTGACAGAGGTGTCACAGCACCAGTCCCTATGGAGATTGGCACCATCAAAGGTCCGCTTTCTCAAGAGGTAAAAGCTAGACGAAGACTAGCAAACCTATGCATGTATTGTGGTCAAAAGGATCATACAGTGTCTAATTGTACTATCCTGAACCGGCAAAAACGGGGTAAGATTTTATCAGTTAACCCTAAAACTGTACTTAGTTGTGATACATGCATAACTATACCATTGTCTTTGCAGTGGGATCAACATCTTCTCAAGAACGTGGCTATGATTGACTCCGGTGCTTACGGAATGTTCATCGATAAAAACCTTGTAAATATAAATAAAATACCTTGTGTGCTAAAGCAAAACCCCATATTTGTGAAAGTGATTGATGGTTCCACTTATTTAAAAGGGCCTATAACACACCACACAATACCTCTCTTAGTTACAATTGATAAAAACCACAAGGAGTATATCACATTTGACGTAATCCCTAGCTCACTACACCCCATTATATTGGGATTCCCATGGTTACAAAAACACAACCCGAAAATAGATTGGTGTAAAAACACTTTCATCTTTGATTCACCTTACTGTTCCACTACATGTTACCCATATGTAGAGATAAAGCATGCTCAAAAACAGATACCCTCAGAATATTCTGATTTCTCTGATGTTTTTAATCTCAAGGAAGCAGAAAATTTGCCCCCACACCGTCCATACGACTGTCCCATTGACACCAAACCAGGTACCACTATCCCATTTGGCCGAATTTTCCCTTTGTCTCAAAAGGAATTGACATATCTGAGGGATTATCTCGATGATAATTTAAGAAAGGGATTTATCTCTACTTCGACCTCACCCGCTGCCGCTGGGATATTCTTTGTAACCAACAAAGACGGCTCCCTTAGACCTATTATTGATTATAGAGGTCTAAATGCAATCACAATTAAAAACAGATATCCCCTCTTATCCCTGAATTGCTAGAAAGGTTGACAGACGCCACTGTTTTCACCAAGTTAGACCTCAAGGGGGCGTATTATCTTATCAGAATGCGAAAAGGGGATGAATGGAAAACAGCCTTTAGGACACTCTACGGGTTATTTCAGTATAACGTCATGCCGTTTGGCTTAACAAACGCCCCCGCCACATTCCAATTTTTTATCAACGATATTTTCAAAGATCTAATGGATGTGTGCGTAGTTATATATATAGATGATATCTTAATCTTTTCTAACAATATTGCTGAACATCTTAAGCATGTACGTTGGGTCCTAACAAGATTGAGAGAACATCGTTTATATGCCAAAGCAGAGAAATGTGAATTCCATGCAAAAACAATAAAATTTCTTGGCTACATCATCACTCCAAGCGGAATCCATATGGATCCCGACAAGGTTGAAGCTGTTTTAAAATGGCCAACCCCAACGACGCTTAAATCTCTACAGAGATTTTTAGGCTTCTCGAATTTCTATAGAAAATTCATACAAGGGTTTTCAACAATAGTCCAACCTTTAACTAAACTCACTGGGAAACAAAAATTCAATTGGACAGAGTCAGCTCAAGAAGCGTTTGACCAATTGAAGAAAAGTTTTTCTACTGCACCAGTTTTGCAGTTACCAAACCCAGATTCTCAGTTCACTTTAGAAGTGGATGCTTCGAATGTAGGTCTTGGAGCTATTCTATCTCAACAACGCAAAGGAACTCAAGACCGTCATCCAGTTGCTTACTATTCCCGATTACTTACCACTGCTGAAAGAAATTATTCAGTTGGTGATCTTGAACTGTTAGCTATAAAAAGTGCCCTTGATCATTGGAGACACCTACTGGAGGGAACAGAAGAACCTTTTCAGGTATTAACTGACCACAAGAATTTACAATATCTAAAAAGAAACAAGACTCTTTCTTCAAGACAAGTACGTTGGTCACTGTTCTTTGATCGTTTTAATTTTCAGCTAAGTTATAGACCTGGGTCAAGAAACGTTCAGGCAGACGCTCTCTCAAGATCCCTAATTCCACACTATGAGTCAGAGGAACTTAGGCCTATCATTCCTCCACATAAAATCTTAGCAACTGCAACCACTTTTTTATCAGACTTGCACAGTGCTCAAGATTTGGACAAATCCATACCAGCTTCGTGCACGAAAGATAACATTTCAGGGTTATTCCATTTCAAAAATCTCATATACGTACCGTCAACCCTACGCAATGAACTCCTTCAACATATTCATGACTCCCCGATGTCTGGACATCCAGGTATGTCTAAAACCCACAAATTATTAAATAGACAATACTGGTGGCCTCATATGAAGCAGGATGTCATTCGTTATATACAAAACTGCGATGCTTGTGCAAGAAACAAAAAAACACACCATAAACCTTTTGGGTTATTAAACCCTCTGCCTGTACCAGAAGTTCCATGGACCATGATAGGGATGGATTTTATTGTGGATTTACCTAACTCACAGAACTTCACAACAATAATGGTAGTGGTTGATCATTTGACTCGTTTGGCACATTTTGTACCTCTAAAGAAGATCCCCACTGCAATAACAACCGCTAACGTTTTCTTTTCAAATGTTGTTAAACTACACGGTCTACCCACATCCATCGTTACTGACCGGGGAACACAGTTCACCTCCAGGTTTTGGAAAGAACTTTGTCATCTACTTAAGATAACACCCAGAATGACCACAGCTTTCCACCCTCAATCAAATGGCTTAACGGAGCATCTTAATCAAACCTTAGAACAATACTTGAGATGTTACGTTTCACATATACAAGACGACTGGGTAGACTGGTTACCCATGGCGGAATTCTCATACAATAACCCCTTTAATTCATCCATAAAGATGTCTCCTTTTTTTGCCACGTATGGATTCCATCCTTTTACACTACCTAAAGCATCTGAATCATCCTCCAATCCCTGTGTTGAGGATCATCTTACTAACATCAAATCATCCATGATAACATTGAGGAAACATCTTAATGATGCAAAAAATACCCAAAAGCTTTATTTTGATAAAAAACATAAAGCACCTCCCTCCTATAAACTAGGAGATCAAGTGTGGCTCTCTACAAAAATCTTAAACTTAAAGTACCAGCTAAAAAATTGGCAAATCAATTCATTGGCCCATTTAAGGTTATAAAGGTCATTAATACTAATGCTGTAACTTTACATTTACCGTCAACATTGAGAATCCATCCATCTTTTCATGTCTCCCTGCTTAAACCATACCTTGGATCGAAATATCCATTAACTCTGATACCATCTCTGTTGTTGACGATCAAATCGAATACGAAGTCGAGAAGATTCTTGACTCACGACTGCGAAGTAATAAGTTAGAATATTTGGTTCATTGGACAGGTTACGGTGTAGAGGAGGATTCCTGGATACCTCTAAAAGATATTCATGCCCCCCGACTACTTACTGAATTTCATAAAAATTATCCTTCCAACCCAGCTTTAAAAAGACGGTACGCCCCCTCCTGAAAGGGGGGATCTGTCAGGATACTGTCTCTTTAAGAACGACATTACCTGCTCTTAGCTCACACCCCTTAAAAGGGTTGTTCAGCACACCTGTATTTGCTTGTTTATTGAACTCACATGCTGATTACTTTCAAGTCAAGCAGAAGTACCTTGTATGCAGATTTGTTCCCTGGAATCTATCCTGTGATCTGCCTTCCTGCACTAAAACTACTAGTTATTGGAACCTGGACTTTCACTCAGGTTTGATAGCTCTCCTGAAAAGGGCTATTTTTTTCTTCAAATCGTTACGGCTGCACAAGCTAAATTGAAACGCTGAACTGCTGATGTCATCCTCCTGTGTGTCAGTACAGAGAGCGCCTTCCATCTCATGCTGCCGGATTCCTCCACCTCTCTGCAGCTCCAATCTACAGCTCCACGCTAAACAGCTGACAGACAAGCAGCGAACATCGGATTATCACAGAGGAGACTGTTACCATTTGATCCGCAAGTATTTTGGTACACTTTTACTCGAAACAAAGTAACTTTCTAAATCAGTAATCTATATTACTTACCTCTGGATTGTTTGTGAACTTTAACTGTTTATGTTGCCACAAGACTATTATCTTTCTGATATGCTCTCATGAAACGCTAGCAGTAATTACTAAATACGTTGCACTGATACAACCAACCACAGAAACACAGTTACGGGTTGTTTATTTGCTAATATTCAGTTTTCCTGGATTTGGTTGCTGTCCTGGCTCAACTCTATTACCTCTTACTTTAATCCTTGCAATTGAAGATCTTTCAGTTGTGTAAGAACGTTATATGTTATTTGTCTTTCATGAACTGCTTACTAGTTTGAATATCCACATATTATGCAAACAAATATATGCTGGAATTTCTTACTTAAGCTACAAAACCTCATTTTTATGAGAACTGAACAATCAATTTACTAAATTTACTCAGCATACGACAGATGCCTTCATTTCTGCATTATCTTCTGTGTTTGGGAATTTTGGCCGTGCTTCTGCTGCAGAGTACTCTCTCTTGGATCTCCACCAGAGCAATAGAACTGTGGCACAATACGCCATCGAGTTTCGCACCTTGGCACTTGAGACCAGTTGGGATGGCAGTGCTTTTAAGCGGCCTTTTGTAGAGGCTTGCATGAGCGCATCAAGGACGAGCTTACTTATCGTGATGTTCCTTCTTCTCTGGATGCATTCATAACTCTTTGTATCAGTCTGGATTCTCGCTTTCAGGAGAGACAAGCTGAGAGAGACAGAACTCATAGAATCTCTCCCTCTCGTCCTCCTACCCGTCTGGTCTCTAGACTAACCTCTACCCCTTCAGCACCTCCAGTTACCTCTGTAGAGGAACCCATGGATCTCTCCTCCCACAAACCCACAGAATCTGAAAGACAGAGAAGAAAGAGATTGAGACTGTATTTCTATTGTGGTTCTAAATCACACCAACTTAAGAAATGTGATATTCTGCTGGGAAAAGCCAATGCTTAGAGTAGAAAACTGGGGTACCTCTAAGCATGGTCACTACCAGAAAGGATGATGAGAGAGAAAGAGGTTGATTGCTCTTTAATAAGACATTGCTTGATATTGCAAGCATTCCAGTATTTAAGAGTATGATTGACTTATATGTGGTATAGAAAAACAGCAAATCAACTTGCAATCATTATTTTCCACAGTGAACTAGCGTGTTATTAAAGGGAAATTAAACTCTTGATACATTTTGTAAGCCTAGCATTAAGGTTATTCCCTGCCACCCTCTAATAGTGGGTGCCACCATGTTGAAAGCTGTCTTTCACTACATTCCATTGCTGACCTGTTTGCACATATGTAGCAGCTCTCCTTCATATACCTGCAGTGTAACCTAGGTTTCAAAATGGCATCAATCATGATTAGAAGGAGGTGCATGAAAGGTGTTTAGTGTTTAATGTCTCTTTAATCCTAATGGATTTTATTTAAGGCTAATCACAAAAGTATGGACAGAATAAAATTATCATTCTGGGATGTAAAATGTAAATGAGATGTCAATAGGTCATGGGGCAATAGATATCCTCTTTTTACTTTAGTATTCAAAGATGCCAATGAACTGACTCATACAAAATCACTTGATTCACTCATGGGGGCCAATTTATCATCGGTCTGTCCGACATGATCCGCTCAACGGATAATGTCCGACAGATATCAATGAATGCCGACAGCATACGCTGTTGGCATTTAACATTGCGCAAGCAGTTTACCAGAACTGCTTGTGCAATGCCGCCCCCTGCAGATTTGCGGCCAATAGCAGGGAGTGTCAATCAGCCCGATCATTTAGGATCAGGCGAATTGATGTCCGCAGCCTCATAGCAGGCGGGCAAGTTATGGATCAGCGGTCTTTAGTTTGATAATTCGGCCCCATGGAATGTATTGCATAGTCAGTTATCTTTTAAATTTATAAAAAACATCAGAGTGGCAAGGTTGGGCAGTCATTAGTAGTGTATTTTCCTATCAGCTGGATAGCAGATCCAGTGCCGTTGTTATTGCACAGTAAACAGTGAGCTATGGGGGTATTTGTACACGTTGTAACACTCACGATAGAAGACAGCTAATAAATATTTCCACAACAGCATTTTTCCATGTGCTTGAGAAGGTTTATGTGATTTCTTTATATATTTTGCACTATCCAGGAATGTTAAATGACACAATATAGAGGCCTAAATTACGAGTGGAACACAAAACTGCGCTTATACAAGTGCAATATTTGCACTCCTCTTGTAAAGCCAGGGCACTCAAATGTGCACTTGTATAACTAGTTAATCGCGTTTGCGTTTGCATTGCATGAAAGCTTTGCGCTTGAAAAAGCATGAGATTTCCTTTCAAATTACATTTCAAATGGTGTTGGGGTTTTTCTACGACTTAAGGGAGCTAAGATTTAGGGTTTTGAACACAAATTGTTTTACCGAGTTCCCTTAATCTCTCTTCTGGGTTTCCAACACTTGGTGACTTCACCACACACATGTATGATGAAGTCACTGGTATCCCTGGATTCCCCAGGAGGTGTTGGAGCCCTAGACCACCAGGCAGTGTAAGTGCAGGGGTACTGCGAAAGCATCTCTCTCCAGATGACAACATGTGTTTGCCAACCACAGTAAATACATTGTGCAGATGACTACCATTGTCTTCATTAACACTTATTTAAAGTGTTTTTTAAAAGAAAAAAATTACCACCAATTCATTAAATTTTGATGACTGCCTTATGAGTTTAAATGCAGGTTTTAAAAATTATGAAATTAAAATATGAATTCAGGGTGTGTTTAATTATGGACGTCCAAATAATTTTGCATTATTTGTATTGATACATGGAAAAAACATCTTGTGTTTGATTCTTCATGGAGTCTTGGATACTTTGTATTTCACTAAGGATTTCAGTGTTCAAGGAACCAATCCATTTTATGTCCCTGCGCTTAAGCTACCGACGTCTGGATTCGATCAGCTTGCTTTGGCAACACGATTTTGTATGGAATGCCTTTCACGGTGAATTTGTGAGCCTCCCATAGATATGTGAGGTTTTATGTGTCATGGAAATATGTTTAAGGTCTGACCAAGCAGTATGGTGTATCTTTGAATTGACCACATGAGCAAGACCATCTTAATATAATGAAATAGAATTGGGCATCAAAGAAGTTTGGGTTGAATGTGAGTAAAAGGTATCATAAACAGAGGAGAGATTTAAAAAGCTCCAGGTGTTAATGATGAATACTTGCACAGGTATACTAAATGATTCCTCTGAACTGTCCACTTAAAGGGACACTGAACCCAAATTTTTTCTTTTGTGATTCAGATAGAGCATGACATTTTAAGCAACGTTCTAATTTACTCCTATTATCAAATTTTCTTTATTCTCTTGGTATCTTTATTTGAAATGCAAGAATGTAAGTTTAGATTGCGGCCCATTTTTGGTGAACAACCTGGGTTGTCTTTGGTGATTGGTGGATGAATTTATCCACCAATAAGAAAGTGCTGTCCACAGTTCTGAACGAAGAAAAAAGCTTAGATGCCTTCTTTTTCAAATAAAGATAGCAAGAGAACGAAGAAAAATTGATAATAGGCGTAAATTAGAAAGTTGCTTAAAATTGCATGCTCTATCTGAATCATGAAAGAAAAAATTTGGGTTCAGTGTCCCTTTAAGTAAATAAAGGGAGCTTGAATCCCCAACAATTATAAGAATTCATCTTCCTAATTCGATACCATAATCTAACCCATGATCTTGTTAATAAATTAATATTGGTGGAAAATAGGTACTTATTAATTATTGTGCTGGGTCTACCATATAATATTTTGAATAAACCCAATAAACTGCCCACTATTTCATTTGTTTTATCATCTGAAATAGGATTCTTTCATGAATGCAAAAGGTCTAATGATTGTCAGGGCTGGAATTAAAGCAGCCCTACAAGCTTTATTTTTTTTTTTACCAGCTTTATTTTTTGTTAAAGGGATACTAAACCTATCTGAATCATTAAAGAAAAAATTTGGGTTTAGTATCCCTTTAAGTCCGTAGAATGTACACACCCTATTTTTCTCAAGGGGATTACTGGGCTACTCCTTTCCCCAATATTTTTGTCATAATTTAATTATATTAGTTTGTAATAGTGATGTCGCGAACCTAAAAGATTGGGTTCGCAAACGGCGAACGCGAACTTCCACAAAAGTTCGCGAACCGGGCGAACCGCCATAGACTTCAATAGGCAGGTGCATTTTAAAACCCACAGGGACTCTTTCTGGCCACAATAGTGATGGAAAAGTTGTTTCAAGGGCACTAACACCTGGACTGTGGCATGCCGGAGGGGGATCCATGGCAAAACTCCCATGGAAAATTACATAGTTGATGCAGAGTCTGGTTTTAATCCATAAAGGGCATAAATCACCTAACATTCCTAAATTATTTGGAATAACGTACTTTAAAACATCAGGTATGATGTTGTATCGATCAGGTAGTGTAAGGGTTACGCCCGCTTCACAGTGCGCAGTGTAGGTGATATACCTGCCCTGACCATGCTTTGCAGACCAGGTATCAGTGGTCAGATGGACCCTTGCCCCAACACTGTGTGCCAGACATGCCATTATAGCAGACTTATATGGCTTTGGCATTGCTTTTTGGTAATTAGAAGGCTGCTAAATGCCACTGCGCACCACACGTGTTTTATGCCCAGCAGTGAAGGGGTTAATTAGGGAGCATGTAGGCAGCTTGTAGAGTTAATTTTAGCTTAAATGTAGTGTAGTAGACAACCCAAAGTATTGATCTAGGCCCATTTTGGTATATTTCATGCCACCATTTCACCGCCAAATGCGATCAAATTTAAAAAAAAAAACTTACATTTTTTCGCAATTTTAGGTTTCTCACTGAAATTATTTACAAACAGCTTGTGCAATTATGGCACAAATGGTTGTAAATGCTTCTCTGGGATCCCCTTTGTTCAGAAATAGCAGACATATATGACTTTGGCGTTGCTTTCTGGTAATTAGAAGGCCGCTAAATGCTGCTGCGCATCACACGTGTATTATGGCTAGCAGTAAAGGGGTTAATTAGGTAGTTTGTAGGGAGCTTGCAGGGTTAATTTTAGCTTTCGTGTAGAGATCAGCCTCCCACCTGACACATCAGACCCCCTGATCCCTCCCAAACAGCTCCCTTCCCTCCCCCACCCCACAATTGTCCCCGCCATCTTAAGTACTGGCAGAAAGTCTGCCAGTACTAAAATAAGTTTTTTTTTTAGCATATTTACATATGCTGTGATGTAGCATCCCCCCTTAGCCCCCAACCTCCCTGATCCCCCCCAAAACAGCTCTCTAACCCTCCCCAGCTGCCTTATTGGTGGCCATCTTGGGTACTGGCAGCTGTCTGCTATTATTTCACAGTCAAAAAAGTGTTGTTTTTTTTAAATGTACACTACTGTTACACCAGATATGAGTGGTGGCACTGGGCAAGTGGGCACAGTATACGCTGTGAGTCTGACACACACGCTGGCAGGCAGGCAACTGCAATTAGATTACACAGGAAAAAAAAAAAAAGCAGACTGATGTTCTAGCCCTAAAAAGGGCTTTTTGGGGTGCTGTCCTTACAGCAGAGATCAGATGAGTCCTTCAAGACTGTAGTGGACACTGAATGCACTAGCCTAGCTATCGATTTCCCTATTAAATCAGCAGCAGCTACACTGTCCCTCCTCTCACTAAGAATGCAGCTTCCAAATGAATCTAAAATGGATGCTGTCCAGGAGGTGGGAGGGTCTGGGAGGAAGGGTCTGCTGCTGATTGGCTGGAATGTGTATTCTGACTGTGAGGTACGGGGTCAAAGTTTACTCAATGATGACGAATAGGGGGCGGATCGAACATCGCATATGTTCGCCCGCCAAGGCGAACGCGAACATGCTATGTTCGCCGGGAACTATTCGCCGGCGAACTATTCGCGACATCACTAGTTTGTAATAAAAAAATTCCAGAATGTCATTGTACGGGCACACTACATAATCCATGGCACCCTTTAACAGTGGGAAAATGATTATCCATAAGGTGACCTGGAGATACTTAAAACATTGGATCTCTTTCTCAGAGTGCGACTTGACTAGAAACCATTTAAAGGAGCTTAATAAAAAGTTACATAGTCTAGAAAAAAAACTTACAAGGAAAAACTTTGCGACGATATTTGAATAAACAATAGTTTGGCAAATATCTGTTTTTGGAGCTGTTGACAATTTACGTTTGTTAAAATTTTGAAGCATTGTATTTTACAAATCTATTGGTAGCCAATGGTGAAGGTGGGAAGAATATAGTTAAAATGTGACATATGACATAAAAGGGAAATAATTTTTGAAAGGAAACAAAAAAGGGAAATTAGCATTAAAGGGACATGGAAGTCAACATTAAATTATGAAACAGTTAAAATTAATATTACATTTACTTCTATGGTCAAATGTATACCTTTTTTGGCATCCTTTGCTGAAACATAGCTCCTTTCCATGAGGGCATACTGACATAGGTTCAGGAATGTGCACGTGTCTTTAACACTATCTAATAACTTTCGGCTAGATTACGAGTTTTGCGGTACGGCTATTAACAATGAAAAATTAGCCGTTACGCTGGAATGGCCAGGAAGGCATATTACGAGTCGCGGCGGTATAGCTATACCGCAAGCATTTCTGGGCTGTTCAAATCAGCCAATAGGATTTCAGTAGCTCTCATCCTATTGGCTGTTTTGAGCAGCCAATAGGATTTCAGAAGTTCTCATTCTTTTGGCTGATTTGAATTTGAAGAATTAAATCAGCCAATAGGAATGCAAGGTGCGCCATTTTGAAACGGCTACCTTGCATTCAACTTCAGTGTACGGCGGTGACAGTATAAAGAGGATGCTCCAGGCAGGATGTCTTCGCCGTCCAGGGTAGCTCTGCTCCGTGCCGCCAGCATGAAGATAGAAGACGTCCCCGAGATGGATGAAGGTGTCGCTGCCTGGATGAAGACTTCTCGCCGCCTGGATGAAGATGGATGTCCAGACTTCAGGAACCATGAGTAGGATTTATGGGGTTAGTGTAAGGTTTTTTTTTTTTTTTAAATTGGGTGTTTTTTTTTTTTAGATTAGTGATGGGCATTTATAAAAGAGCTGAATGCCCTTTTAAGAGCAATACCCATACAAATGTTCCTTTAGGGGCAATGGGTATTTTAGGATTTTTTAGAGTTAGGTTTTTTATTTTGGGGGGTTGGTTGGGTGGGGGGGTTTACTTTTAAGGGGGACTTAATAATTTTGTATGTAAGAGAGCTGTTTAACTTAGGGTAATGCCCTACAAAATGCCCTTTTAAGGGCTATTGGTAGCTTATTGTAGGTTAGGGGGTGTTTTTTATTTTGGAGGGGCTTTTTTATTTGTATAGGGCTATTAGATTAGGTGTAATTGTTTTTATTTTTGATAATTGTGTTTATTATTGTTTTGTATTCTTAGACTTTTTTTTTGTAAATTAGGGTATTATTTTTTGATTTTTTAATTTTTTTTCGTAGTGTTAGGTTTTTAAACTTGTAATTTTGATTTTTTAATTGGTAGTTTTTTTATTTATTAGAATAGTTATGTTAGGTTAATTTATAGTTTAAACTTAGTTTTTTTTTTATTCACAGGTAACTTTTTATTTATTTTAAGATAGTTATATTGTAATTTTAATTTAAAGTTAGGGGGGTGTTAGGTTTAGGGGTTAATAGTTTTAGTTTAGTAGTTACAATGTGGGGGGCTGGAAGTTTAGGGGTTAATAGGTTTAGTTTATTAGTTGTCATGTGGGAGCCTGGAGATTTAGGGGTTAATACTTTATTATAGTGTTTGGAGAGTGCAATAACGCACATTTTTGGCGTTATTTTCACACCCTGTTTAGCGCAAAACTCATAATCTAGGTGATTGTTACAAATCTGAGTTATTACAGTTTAAGGGAACTTAAAAGGTAAAATTAAAGAAGGAGAAACACATGGAAACCAAATGAAAACTAATAAGAAAGGATTTTTCCAGGACTTATTTTAAGCAAAACATACGCTAATTCAAATTTGTTTGAACACAGATTTTTTTGTTCACTTAGCTATTTGTAGCAATTCATGGCATATGTGCAATTCAAATTTTAATATAATTTTAAATACATTTATAAATATCATATTTAAATTGCAATTATAAATTACCATTTAGATGATCTATTTAACTTTTGCTTATGACCCATAGTTTAAAAATTGACCAGAGCTATATATTTGCAAACTGAGCATGTGCAATAGCTTTAATGTGCTAACAGCCAATAAATACCACTTAAAATAAATACAAAAATATGTTTTCAACACATCCAAGGTGATGAATTGTAAAAGTTCAAGAATCTGTCTCATTGACTAATATACTGCTGTCAGATTTTCAACCTAGAAGGTAAATAAGGGAACATTAAGCATTAATGTATCTGAGAAAAGATAAATGGGTTATCATGGGAGTTTTGAACATTTTGTAATGGATTTGGATTTGAAAACCTCCATGAAAAACCATGTTATGTTCTTTGCAAGGAATTATTGATTGGCTTAGGGATCTTTGAAAGATAACAGGAAAGATAGCAGTAATCAGTAGTTTAAAAATACAGTGTGGAGCAGAAAAAAACTCTCAGATTTACACAAGTCTTAAAGCAATCTGAATATACTTCTCCCCCAGTCCCCAGATACAAACAAAGCAGACAGCAGTTTCCTTATTTTGATTGTTTATCATGCAGAAGGAAAGTCTTCCGTGTATTAATTAGTGCTTAAATTAGACAATCTGTCACCTTTACCCAGTTTTGAAAGTATCCCAAATGTTTTCTATATGCATTAAAAAACAATAAGTAATAAACTGCATATTTATTGTAGCAACCTACTTTTTATATTAAAGGGACATGAAACTCAAATTTTGTTTCATTATTCAGATAGAGCATACAATTTAAAAAAAAGTTTAATTTAATTCTTTTATCAATTTACTTTGTTCTCATGTTATTTTTGTTGTTGTTGAAGAGATACCTAAGTAGGTAGCGTTCACATAGTGCTGCAGACACGCACACACTCCTGCTTTTCAACAAAGGATAACAGTAAAATGAACAAAGTTTGATAATAGAAGTAAATTGGAAAGTTGTTTAAAATTGCATGTTCTATCTGAATCATGAAATACATTTTTTTTATTTTGTTTTTGTCCCTTTAAAGGGCCATTAAACATACATTGGAAGTTGTATGAAATTGAAGCTCAATAATAGTAGAGATTTGTTCTGTCAAATGATAATATTTAGACCTGGCTTCTTTCACCTCCAAAATTAAAGGCTCACAATAGTGTAGCAAGTTTCAAACAATATGGTATTCGCACAAAGAGGTTATACTCACAAGATTTCAGTTAAAATCAGCCTTTTATTAAAAACATCACAATGTTGTTTTCAGATGTAGCGTCAAGGTTTATTAACATACAACTCAACGCGTTTCGGCTAAAAAAGCCTTTAACAAGAGCATAAAATCAAAGCAATTTCAGGAACAAGTTGTAGTTAGCCTAGCAGTGTTCACAAACATATTTATAGTGACTAGTCCTGCCTTCTTCAAGCCACACCCATCCACAGGTGTGCTGAGTCCAGTTTACATCAAGGCTGTTGTCAATACCTATCCCATTCTGTCAGGAAGTGTCAAAATAAAACAACAAATTAGAATTATGTCAGTAGATATAAATACATTTGAATGTTCACATTTCATGGCAGAAAAGGCTTCCAATCTCATCCCCACAGACAGAAAAAAAATGATAAATTTGTAAAATTTCGACATGTCTTGTTTAATTCAGTATATCAGAGGTTAATCTCCCCTGGGGGTGACACAGCACCGCCAATTTCAATATTTCTTGTCTCTATATACGGTCTTGGAGAACCGGGGCTGGCAGCGAACACCTGAAGGAAAGATTGCTTCATACTTCTTATATCGATAAAATGAGAATATTTGTCTGCTTTTTCTTCTTACTAACATCCCTGTCTCCCAGGACAGAAGACCCCTTGCTAACCAATCACTACATTGTACATACAGTATATGGTGTTTAATATATATTGTTGTTTACACATGGATAATAGAAGTCCTTTCCCTCTTGTCTTCTCTCAATGTAGAATAGCATTGATTCTGCTAACCAATCAACACAGCACTGTGCATTTATACAATGTAAATAAGCATTGACTTTGCTGACCAATCACAACACTGTACATTTATATGGTGTATGAATATGCATTTTTACACATGTATAGCAGATGCCCTTCCCACTTGTTTTCCCTTAATGCAGATTAGCATTGCTTATGCTTTGATAATTAATTTTAATTTATTAAACTTTTTTTAAAGGGACACTGACCCCAATTTTTTTTTCGTGATTCAGATAGAGCATTACATTTTAAGCAACTTTCTAATTTACTCATATTATCAAATGTTCTTCATTCTCTTGGTATCTTTATTTGAAATGCAAGAATGTAAGTTTAGATGCCGGACCATTTTTGGTGAACAACCTGGGTTGTTCTTGCTGATTGGTGGATAAATTAATCCACCAATAAAAAAGTGCTGTCCAGAGTTCTGAACAAATAAAAAAGCTTAGATGCCTTCTTTTTCAAATAAAGAAAGCAAGAGAAATTTGATAATAGGAGTAAATTAGAAAGTTGCTTAAAATTACATGCTCTATCTGAATCATGAAAGAAAAATTTGGGTTCAGTGTCCCTTTAAACAAGCAGACGAAAACTGATTTCTAAAATCGACTCTATAACCATCTTCCTTCTTAAAGGGACAGTCAACACCAAACATTTTAGATAGGATGAGCACGTTATCTACATGACCAAACAGTACATGTTATTAGCTATTCACAGCCAGAGAGGGAGATAACATACCATCAGATATATATAGAAATATGTATAAATTAATAAATAGAACATATTATTCTATGTGAAGAACATTAGAATGGGAAATATTAATATTTTCATGTAGGGTTAACACGTACATGAGAATTTGAAATTGGGTTTGCACGTGAGTTGGGTGTTTTTTTCCCCATATTTTGCTTAATAAACTTCTATAGGGGAATACGTGAACGCAGTCACGCGATATTCTAACTTCGTTTTATTGCGCTTGTCTGGTTAGCGTGAGTGAAAACAGTTTACTTTCAACTCATAATATGAGCACAAGCACAGTTATCGCTTGAGAGGGAGGGTTAAATAGCGCTCCACTTCAAATTGGACCCTAAATTGGCAGAATGCAGAGTAAATACTGTACATATATTACCTGAAAGCTGGCACACATCAAACATTTGTATTAAAAAAAGGTTAGCATGGGGGGGCGGAGCCATCTGCCAAAGCAACAAGACGTGCTATTACAAAGCTCCTGAAGGCAGTTCACTAAAATATATATTTTGTCATGATCCGGTGTACATGCGCTCAGGACACAGACCCTCGGGGCAGTGGTAGGGATTTGAAGACACCGACCCCTGACCCGGGGAAGAGTATCCTGGACGTGGATAGATGATATTCTGTGATTCATAGTTGCTAGAAGTTATTGAAGATTTAATGGAGCGTGCAACATTTTTATATAATATAATCTGGCTTCACTGTGACTTATAGTTAGTTAATAGGAGTAGCTGCAGGATTCAATGAGTGGAAAATATAGCAATGTGGAATGTTCAGGCTTCAGAGTAAACTGGTAGAAGATTGACACTTAGATGCAAACTAAGGTTTGTTGCAGGTTCACAGTACATAATATTATAGAAAGCTGTATGTCAGAGTTAAAGCACAGCTGCACAGGTATTTAGACAAGCTGCAAGTTTAGGCATTAATTACTGTTTGTGCATATATATGCAAACTAGGTTTGTTGCAGGTTCACAGTACATAATATTATATAGAGCTGTATGTCAGTAATTAGCATAGCAGCACAGGTGAAAGTTAAGTTTAAGGCATCAATTACTGTGTGTACATATATTGGAGAATCACATGAAAGCTTTTAACTGAACATATAGATGCAGAGTTCTGAATATGTTAACATATTTGCAGCAGGATATTTCAGCAATGACAACTTGAAGCAGAGAAATAGTTATAAAGTTCTGAGTAATATGCTGTTGTTATTAGAGAGTGATGATAACCAAAAGCATACTTGTGATTTATAATACAGTTCAGAGTTTGTTAAGTAGCAGAGTCCAGGAAACAGAATGAAATTATTAGGATACTTGCGATTTGATGATTTTAAGCATAGGTAATGGAAAATGCTGAAGCTTGGATACGTTGTTAAATTCATGCAGAAAACAGTCACAGACCTCTGTTCGGGATCACAACTTCAAAGTTAATGCAAAGCACATTAAACCTGAGAAGGCTTAAAAAGAGTCTGAGGGAATCAGGTGCATGAATGATTAATCAGGCAGGCAGGCAAGCTGAATGTGTAAATACTGCCCAAAACCAGCAGTCAGGGAAGGAAGTCTTAAAGGGATAGTGACATTAGGCTGAGATATGTTACATATTTATGGCGTTCTAAAAGCCTGAATACTTGATATCTTGTTCTTGGCATAACACTAAGATATGTTTTTTTACATTTGGGGTCCAAGAGAAAACTTAATGGATATATTGCCAACACAGAGATCCACCAGCCAGCTGAAACTGTAGCAAGGACTATGGCACTAAAATCGACAGATACCCATACGACGGACTAGCCCACTCTCTGGCTTCCCACCCAGCTAGGTAGCAGCACCTCTGCGTTTTCCATAAAATGGAGGAGTATTCAACATGCCTTATTTCGCTACTGGAAGGTCTAAGTAGTAAAGCCGACAGACACATTCACAGCTTACGGGCTTCCATTTTAGAACTGCGCAACCAAGATGGCATCTCTCCCTTACCCTCCTATGACACTTATGTGGAAAACAAGATAGAAGACTCCCCGTCTGCTCTACATCTTCATCAATGCACACAAGAAGGGCAACCCGGACGAGTCTTAACAGGCATCTTACAAGAGACATTAGGTTGCGACTCGATGCGGCCACTTTCTGATGATTCGCTCCATATTGCGGCTGTAATATCGGATTCCATAGGACCCACCCTGACCATTGCCGGGCACCACCTCCAGATCTTTTCCTCTCCCTACCTGCGCTCCCAAATAGGCCTAACATCTAACATCTTCAAGAAGCTGGGAGATGCAGGCGAATACTATGGGCATTTGGCAGAGAACCTCCACATACTAACTAAGGTACTTACAGCATGGGAGAGAAAAGTCCGGATTGCAGATCTGTCTTGTACACATGGATGGAATGTCCTCCATTACTCCCTCTCGCAGATGTCTCACTCTACTAGCGGAGTTCACCCAGAGACTAGCCGGGATCCCCAAACTGATGATAAAATCGGGGTGGGCTAGAGAGGACTCTTATACTTCCACAAGGATCTCCCCTCTGGTTCTCAGGGACATACGTTTAAATGCATGTTTCAGACTGACCCTTACAATAGTAGTTTGTTACTGATACTCTATCTTATTGGTTTTATTAGTGTATATTATGTGTTCCCAATTAGAATTCCTGACATCTTAGCTAGTGTTCAGACAGGTTGTTTACTGTTTATCAGTTTTCTTTTCAAAGTTATTGCTATTGGGCCTGAGTTTTTATGCAGCTATTTCTATTGTATATAAATGTTATATACCTTTCTGTCCCTAGAAGCTGGCGCCTGGGTAAGTTCGTATCCATCTCCTGCTTATGTGCATATTAATGGCCCCAAATTTACATGTGCCCACAAGTCTGATAAAGTATACCAAGCCTATCTTAAATTTTAATCTTCCCCGTACTGTCCCCTTAAACTTACATCCCACTTCAATAATGTTACTTCTTTAGGTGCCAGCACTTCCTATCGTAGCTGAGATATGTGTAGTTATTTAGTACAGCTACTCACTAACTTCATACCACATTAGGCTATACTTGCTCTTATTTTGCTCAAATATTATAACCCTATATCATTAGAGCTTTTTTTAGACATGACTTCTCTAAATTGTTTATATATGTAAGCCCCTATATAGGATGGTACCTAAAGTTTATATGTCTTATTTGTAAGTGAATCTGATGAGCCAGATGACTCTCAGCTCTGTTTAGGTATATTTCTTTTTACAAAGCAGAACACAGGAGATAGTACTGCTTAGAGCAACCCTAGCTAGATGTTTCAACATGTTACTACGTAACTCAGAGTAGTTCAGCCTTCATCTCTCAGACTCCTAGAGGTACAACCGCGACCATTTTTACAGTCTCCTGCTAGCTATAAGAGTATAGTATAACACCTCCATCACCCATGAAGTAATGTCACGAGCCACAGATTTAGGGTCACAATTACATCACCTTAGTTACTTATCCGTATTGATGAGAACTCTTTCCCATCAGAATTTGCTGACGATCCCATCTGTAGGGAATATGCTCCCAGTTAAAACTTAGCCATATCTGGATAGATTAACTAGAGAGCTCAAGCTGTTTTCTTTTAGACACTTAGACACTAAACCTCTTACTACCCCTGACATGGATCAAACACCCTGGAGGCATGTTTGTATGTTAACTAGATGTATTTTGTACTTTATGTTTTTATCTTTGTATAGGTGTCAGTTTTGCTATACTGCCTAAATTTGAGTTGAAGGGGATAACTTTAAAAGGGTATCTTTCATCTATGTATTACTTGGCCGGTGATATGAGTTAATGATATGATGTGGGATAATTGTTATATGTTGGTCGCTGTAATTATTACTTCTTGTGCTCTCTCCTCCCATGCTTTACACAGTTCCTCTTTAAAGCCTTAATTTAAGTTATAAAGGCGTAACATTACGTGTAGATAGCTACTTTGCAATAGATATATAGACCTGGTCTTGCTACAGAAACCCACCCCCTTACCAACATATGAGAATTATAACCTTCAATACCAAATGCCAAGGACCCCAGTGTATATATGCAGTTCAAGTGGTCTACCATGTTATTAACCACGCTATTATGGTTTGCAAGGTATACCCCATCTCTTTGTATTATGGATCTTTTACAGATACCAACCAAGTCACCAATTTCCGCCAAGCTTATAGCCCATATTCAACTTCTATATGGGAGTCTTGCAACATACTTGATCCCCGGAACCCCTCACTATATACGCCACGACAGGTAGTTTGAGAAAGATATCTTTAAAAGCAGTTTGTTTATGTGTTCTAACCACTTTGAATAGCTCACAGCACTTTATGTTTCAGTTCTTCTATCTCATTAAGGCAAATAGTTATCTCCATGTACTTTCCCAGTAGTCACCTAAACAGCACGTTACTCCTTATAGAGTCCATCCCTGTAACTATATAATATGCCCTCTATTGGCCCCCTCCACATTATTAATTTGGCATTTTAGATAGCTCCGCCCCTCACCCCCCTCCTTATTTCAATAAAAGCGGCTCTGGCCCGCTGCACTCCCTTTCCCTCTTCTTGACTAACTTGGTCCAAGAGCGACCAAACAAATATTATCCCACACTTGCCCCAATTCTACTAGAATAAATAATTATATAAACTCTCTACACAGTACGGCGTGGGCCCCATCTCTTATATATAAAATATAAAACTGAGGTTCCATTATTTTATGTACAAACTTTTTTTCCTTTACTAACATCCCTGTTTTGCATGGTTAGCTATAGCAATCACAGATGCCTCCTATCTGTTGCAAATACCTTCCTTTTCCTAAGGGAGTTATGAAAACGGGACATAGATGTATATTCCATGATTATTGTACTCATCTTTCTCCAAAGACGCACAGAATTTATTCCAAGAGCTGTTACTTCTCTAATTTATGGCTATGTTTATGTATTGAGGATGAGGATGTTCCTTTCAGAATTATGCTATCTTTGCTATCGGATGAATATGTTATGTAACTTTTCTTACAACCTCAATAAAAAATATTAAAAAAAAAAAAAAGGTTAGCATGTCACTTTATTGAATTTAAAGACTGTCTACTCTACTTCTTCTTTGTTAACGAGGATAAAAGTCCAAATGTAACTTTCATGGATCATATAGAACATGCACTTTTAACAAACATTTCAATTTACCCCTGTTATTAAATGTACTATATTCTTTTAATATTCTTTGTTAAAAAGCAAACCTAGATGGGTTAAAGAGCAGCAATGCACTACTGACTGCTACCTGGTGATTGGTGGCTACACAAATATGCCTCATGTCATTAAGTCACCAGATATTTTAAGCTAACTTCCCAGTGGTGCATTGTAATGCATAGTTATATGCAAGGAATATTGCAATTATAAATTCCTCTGCTCTAGCACAGACACAGTAGCTACGTTGCTTTCTGGGTTAAAAAGGCAAATGTTTAGTTAGCTTTCAAGAATTGTTTGTTTTTCTCTTCTGTTCTCTTTTATCTCTGAGACCAATATGTCCTCTATGAACTGGATTCTATGTAATGAGCTTGCCTGGATTTACACTAATCCGTGTGCTATATTTATATATATTGGGCACATTTTGGAGGCAATTTTGCACAATCAGATAAAGATATAACTTAAACTTTGTTGTCTTCTGCTGAGGTTTCTAAATCTGAAACTGAAATGTTAGACTCTAATGCACCTTTGTCTTTTGAACCTAATGCTGTTGTTATGAAGACTACTAGAGAAATGTTAATGGTGGAAATTCAGCCTTCAACTTAATCTGATTGGTTTGAAGAAAAATAAAGATTAGATATAGCCAATCTTTAAGATGCTTCAGAAACTTTATATGGAACAGGTTTTAAAGTATGCAAAACATTGGTTGGCCGTTTTCATTATCAAATTCTTTATGTTCCTTGTTCTCAATTTTACCTAAGTTAGACCTGCTATAACCAGTCTTTCTAGCAAAATGATATAAGTATATACTAGAAAAGGAAAAGCTATATTCACACTTTCCCTGATATATTATTGGTTGCAAGATTACTGTAAATTGGATTATTAAAAATTGAAAGTAATACTACTGTGTAAGGTAAGAAAGTTGTACGTTTGTTTGTTGTTTTTAAACCTATTTACGACAAGTCATGTCCTTTTATACTAAGGTTGTGAATGGGCAGCTGAAGTAGAATACCAAGAAAACGTAAACTACTAATCTGTGTTGTTTGTGGAATAATTAAATAATTTAAAGGGTGTGAGCACAATGTAATCTATATGGCACACACAAACTAGCACTTTCTAGCTGTTAAAAACTGTCAAAATGAACCAAGATAAGAGGCGGCCTTCAAAGGCTTAGAAATTAGCATGTGGGCCTACCTAGGTTTAGCTTTTAACAAAAAATACCAAGAGAACAAAGCAAATGTGATGATAAAAGTACATTGGAAAGTTGTTTAAAATTGTATGCCCTACACTCTCGAGATTTGAGTTCCGGTGGAGGAGGAGCTGTACAGGTGCTGCACAGGTGTTGCACAGGTCGCACAGGTGCTGCCCAGCTCGTATCTCCAGCCCTTTGGATATTGGCGGTGGATTCCCGCGTCAGCCTCAGGTTTGGGGCTATCTCCCTGGTAGCTAACATAGAACTGCTCCGGAACCCTACAGTGGCATGTCAGCCCACTGTTGTGACCCTACATACTAGCTGCCTGCTTTTTGGAAGTATAACTCTGAAGGCACCGGTTTCTAAAGTTCGGAACTTTCTCTAAACACTGTCTCCGCCTCACTTCACCATCTTAACCTCACTCTGAGCTCTGCTACCCCAGAGGAAAAGAACTCTTCCCCCCTCCTGGCGTCTGACACTTTTTGACAGTCTATCTTCAACTTTGGGCTGCAACGCTCTAAAGCTTACCTCCCGTTTGGCTGCCGACCTGCCCGCGGACCTTGCTGGCTGGACCTCGCCCCCTCCCTCCCCCACCGGTGCTGCGCGGGAGGGAGCTTGGCTGGGGAGGCTGGTCGAGTCAGGTGTGCGTGTTCCTGTGCTGCCTCGGTCGCCGGTGCGGCGTTGCCCTCTCCCCCCCCCACCGGTGCTGCGCGGGGGGAGCCGGGTGTGAACCTTGGCTGGGACAGAACTTTAAAAGTATATGCAGCAGCTCTACTGGTCAAAATCAGCCCACAACAATTGGAGCCAGACGGTCAGACTCTGCAGACGACAATCACCTGAAAAACGCAGGAGGGGGTGAGTTTTTTCAGAGGTCACTTTATTGTCTGCCATATCACAGTGTTATTTCATAAACCTCAGAAGAGGACACGGCCATTACGGGGGAGCAGTGGAAACATTACCTAAAACTGGTGATTGTTAAAATTGAGAGGCTTCGCAAGCAATCACTTTAAATCTAGAGAGACACACTTCTTTTTTTACTGTCGGTGCTTGGTAAAATAATGGGGACACTGAACTAACACACTTGTCTTGCTACTATCCTTAAATCGAAACAAGACAGATCAACTACTACACTATTACAAAAAAGGACTTAACAGTCTTCTACGTTTATGGACACTTTAAATTTGTCTCATAGAATGGTGAATTCTGCAATCAAACAATACTGTACTTTGTATCTTGCCTTCTAATGCCTTTATTAGCTAAAAGAACCATTTAATCTCACTCTAACTGTTTATATAGCACTTTGTTGTACCACTAGCCCTAGCTCTTGTTATATGTAACTGGCCCCTGTAAAGAAATGGCCTACAATATTAGCCTCTGGGCTTACCTTAACTCATAATCTAGTTTGGGGCTTCGGGTACCAGCTATACATTACAACACTGAGTGGTTGAATTAAATGACTGTAATTAGATCCAAAAGAATTTAAAATATTACTGGTTTGTTTCTTATCTAACAGTGATTCCAAGCTAAATTCCTGTTTTTCCTGCTAATCTCTAAGAAACCAGAATCCTTTCCTTGATTTTTCCTTTTGCCCTAGTCACTCTACAATTGTCTGATAAAAATTGAAATCTTATAGGAAAAGTGAAAAGGTGGGGACTGGGGAGGAAAGAAAAAGTTCATTACCTATACAAAGAATAAACCTCATAAGCTGAGCTAGGATTGGTTGTTAAACTGTAGACAGAAATTTAAAAAACATAGATACTGTGTTATATGTTCATGGTACTTGACTGACCCACTTGGTTCTCTGCGCAATATATAGTTTAGAACTCATTAGACAGTAACTGAAAACAAAGTAATTGTTTCTCCCTTTTATATATATTGTCTTATAGCTGAACCTTGCAGAGTATTATACAGACCAAACCTTCTCTAGGTCTCTTTCCAGTTCCTAACAACTATTTACAGAGCAAGGGTGGTTTGTACCCCTCTGCTCTTCCCATTTTTCTCTCCTCTTGTCGCCGTTGCCGACTCATCGGGGTGAACGAGCCCTATCACTTGGCCTTCGCCCCTAAACTCTTTTTTCTACCCCTGTGTTTTCACCATTAGTGTACAATAGATTCACTCCCTCCCTGGACACTATCCCTTCACTTTCTCTCACTCCCTATCTCACTTCCCTTTTTTTTTCTCTCCCATTTTTATTAAATTAGAGTCACAGAGAGAAATCTCCCTTAACTAAGTCAGTGGGCTTTATTCTTTTTTTTCCCTCACCTTGCACATGGATAAATTTTTCCACACTCACGTTAGGACTCCTTCACCAACGATGCCGGCAAGGCAAAAAGATAGAAGAGCAAAGGTCTCGGCAGACCCCCTTACTGAGACCCAAGCAACATTTGCTACTATACCCTCTGTAACTGATACTCTAAATATGCAAGTTTTGGTTACGAAAATCTCACAGGCCTTGGCACCCAACTTCGATGCACTTAAAACCGAGATCAAACAGGATCTCACATTACTCTCTCAAGAGGTTAGACAATTCGCTAATAGAATCAATGAACTCGAACAAAGGGTGTCAGATCTGGAAGATCTTACCACATTGCAGACCACCAACATTGAAACAGTCAATCTATCCGTAGCCACAATACAGGCCAAATTAGAAGACCTCGAGAATCGTTCTCGTAGGAATAATATCCGTATAATAGGAGTCCCCGAGAATGGGACCTATGAAAATTTAAATATTTTTGTCTCAGAGACATTACCTCAGCTTCTTAAAATGCCCCCCAACCACTCTCAAATTATAGTGGAAAGAGTACATAGGATAGGTAAGCCCTGGCCAGACAATAAAGGAATATATAGACCTAGACCCGTGATTGCAAAGCTTTTAAATTTCCAAGATAAAATTTCACTATTGCAATCCTTTCGCAAGAATCAGCGACTTCTCAGTGGAGACTTTATCCAAGAGAAGGGCTCTTGCCCCAATCTGCACCAAATTAATTCAGCTAGGACATCAGGCCACCATCATTTATCCTGCAAAATTGAAAATTATAGATGGTGAAAGAACCCGGGTCTTCAATTCTATGCCAGAGGTAGAACTCTTCCTAAAAAACTCCAATATTTCAATTAAATAACTCTCAAGTTAAAAACAGGCTGCTAGTATTCTCTTTTTTTTTTTTTTTTTCCTATGCTACCTAAATTTTCTTTTTTTATGTTTGTGGACACAAGTTATTTCTCCCCTCTTTTCCCACCCTGTCCCCTCCCCCTTCCCCCTTTTTTTTTTTTTTTTCTTCCCTCCCACTCTTCCCCTCCCCTCCCCCTCCCCTCCGCTCCCCTCTCTCGCCCTTCCTTGGACAGCGGACTCCCCTTTCTTCTAGATGGCAAATCTTAAAATAGTTTCTTGGAACGTGGGGGGAATCTCCACCCCTATTAAAAGAAAATCCATTCTTACACATCTAAGGAAACTCGGCACCAACATAGCATTTATACAAGAGACTCACCTGACAGCAGAAGAATCTTTAAAACTTAGATCTACATGGGTGAAAGAAATCTTTTTCTCTCCAGGGCTGGGTAGGAAGAGAGGGGTAGCCATATTGCTAGGGAAAAAAAACAATTTAGAGGTTATCCATAGCGAAGCAGACCCTGAAGGCAGATTTGTCCTGGTAAAAATAAAAACATTTAAAGAGATTTTTACCCTATGTAACATCTATGCTCCCAACAGGTTGGACCCAGGTTTCTGGAGTAAGATAGAGGCTAAGATTCTCTCAGTTCAGGAGGGTCATCTGGTTCTTGGGGGTAACTTTAACATGTCCCCCCATTGCCCATTGGATTGACTTAGGCAGTCAACAAAAATGGCCAAACAAAAAAGAGACAACTTAGAAGAAAAATTAATGAAGTCAATTATGCAGAATCTTGCAATTAAGGACATATGGAGACTCCAGAACCCGGACGTCAGGGATTTTACTTGCCTATCCAGGGCCCATAAAACCTTGTCCAGGATTGACCTATTTCTTATTAATAATAATATTTCCAACTCGGTTGTAAAATCAGGTATTCTTCCCATCTTCCTATCAGATCATGCCCCGACCTATGTTGACTTTCAATTGAACCATTTTAAAAATAAACCATTACGCTTCATCTTTCCGTCATTTCTTGCCTCTGACCTCAAATTCAAAAATTGGCTGAAGCTCAAGTTTGCTGATTATCTCCAACATAACCATTCACATATAAATTCTCCTCTGATTTTTTGGGAGGCTGCAAAGGCAGTTCTCCGAGGTGAAATAATAGCCTATACCGCCCTGAGACTTAGGAAAATAAGGTTAAGAGAAAAGGAAATTACCAAATCAGTAATCAACTCTTATAACTCTTTTCTCTTAGAAAAATCGCCCAGCAATTGGGCGAAATACTTCAGAGCCAAGAATGCCAGAGACACCTTTGCGATATATCAAGAAACCCAAAGAGATTTAAAGCTTCAAGCCAGATTATACAGATTTGGGAACAAATCTGGTAAATTGCTGGCTAACTTGGCTAAAAAGGAGAAAAAGTCATCCTTAATAGAGAACATCCAGCGGGACGGTACCTCCCTTAAGAAACCTGAGGAGATTGCAGAAACATTTGTAAGTTATTATCAGAACCTCTACTCCTATAAGATCTCGGACCTTGATCAAGCGAGGCAATTCTGGAGCGAAATCTCCTACCCTAAAATTTCATCCGACATGATTGATACGCTTAACGCCCCAATAAGGGAAACGGAGATTGTAAAGCTCATTACGAATCTCCCCTCGAACAAAACACCTGGTCCAGATTCATTACCGAATGAATTTTATAAAATCATGTCGGGTGAGATTGCCCCTTATCTTACCAATCTTAACAATAGTATGTATATCAAGGGAGACCCAGTAGCCACCTCTTTTTCTGCCTCTAACACTGTTTTGATCCTGAAGCCTCCCTTAAAGAATCTTACAGACCCATAGCCCTATTAAACGTAGATTATAAAATTTTAACCTCCATAATTGCTCAGCGCTTACAGTTATCATTGGCTCATATAATTCACTCAGATCAGGCAGGATTTCTACACAAAAGAAATTCTTCTGCAAAAATCAGAGAGGCACTGACCATAACTGAATATTTCAGGACTGCTGGAACGTCGGAGAGCCGGGGGGAGGAGGATGCCCCTGACCTTGCCATTGTCTCAATAGATGCAGAAAAAGCATTCGACTCAATTCATTTTGACCATCTTTTTGCTACATTAACTAATTTTGGCTTTAAGGGAGAGTTCCTGAGATTTGTTATTAACCTATATAAAGAACCATATACAAGATTGATTGTAAACAATATTCTTTCTCCGCAGATAACCCTTGGGAGGGGAACTCGACAGGGATGTCCTCTTTCCCCCCTGCTCTTCGACGTATCAATTGAACCCCTGGCAATTATGGTCAGACATTAGTTAGCGGGAATCAAAATAGGTAATTTAACCATAAAAATTGCTTTGTATGCAGATGATGTACTACTCTATCTTTCCGATATTCAAACTAGCATACCAAAATTTTTGGACATAGCTGCCCGTTTTGGATCATTCTCAGGTTATAAGATCAACGAAGCAAAATCAGAGCTGTTATGGCTCAGGAAGAATAATAATTCCCCCCCCCCCCAACATTCCTTTCACCGCGGTGAAAGATTCTCTTAAATACTTAGGAATCTCTATTCCTTATATACCAGGCGAACTATACGACCGTAACATCACTCCAATCCTAACAAGTGTAAGGGGGAAAATGAAATCCTGGCAGTCCCTCCCACTGTCTATTTCTGGAGGGATAGCTCTGTTTAAAATGGTTTTACTGCCTAAGCTTTTATATATACTCCAGAACACCCCATTAATACTTATGGAAAAAGATGTTAGATCACTTAACAGCGCAATTAGCAAATTTATATGGCAGGGGAAAAGACCAAGGATATCCCTGAACAGGCTATCCCTCCCGAAAGAGAAAGGTGGCCTTGCACTTCCTAATATCCGCTTCTATAACTATGCCTTCCTAGTGCAAGTAGTGGCGGATTGGATTTTCCATAGCGACTACGTAGCAAACAATTTACTAGAGGAATCCATATGTTTCCCGTATCTCCCTTTAGCATTAATCCATTGCCCACCAAAATAACTACCAAGAGAAATTAAACTACTCAAAACATTTTCTAATCCGCTGCAAAGCTTCACAGCACTTAACACTACTTGGAAACCCGAAATTCCCAGCTGGCCTGAACTCCACTTTATTTAAGACCTGGCATAATCAAGGCCTTAATAGGATCTCATATTTTATAGATACAGAGAGAAAATGTGTCAAATCTTTTGAAGAATTAAAAAGAGAATACAAAATTAATAATAAGGAATTCTATGCATATTTACAAACTAGACATTTCCTAATAGACCTCATGAACGAATCAGACTGGCCCTGGTCTTTCGGTACATTAGAAAACTGGTTAACGCTTTTCAAAAATGGACACAGATCTATCTCTCTGTGCTACCAACTGATCAACATCAGTAAACTCGAATTAGAGCTAGAAAAAGTTTTTGGAACCAGATGACACCCCATTTGAACATTAATATCGAATCTATCCAACTATCAATTCAGAAAGTGGCTCAGGTCACCCTATCAGCAACCTGGTGGGAGATGCATGTTAGACTTATTCATAACTCATATTTCACCCCCAAAAAGGGTTCTAGAATTTATAATCTTGATTTCAAAAAGTGCCCAAAATGCTCGCTTCCAGCAGCTGACTTAATGCATATGATCTGGGAATGCCCTAAGATAAGGCATCTCTGGTTGAAGTTGGAATTTTGGCTCAGCAAAACGTTGAAAATTCCGTTTGAGAGTCTAACACAGTTACAAATTATATTTGGTTTAACACAACATACAGATGAAAAAGTAATTCTCCTGTCCATACTTGCAACCAGATACCTTATCTTCAAAAAATGGAAGTTGAAAGCAACACCATCTATCCCAGAGATCAAAAACTGCCTAAAAAAACAATGTTTATTAGAACAAAGAGATACTAATCTAGACAATGAATCAGACACTAGACAATTTTTTGGTAAATGGTCTTTATTTATTAGGTCATTTCCCGATACGGAGATATCTGACTTAATTTTTCCATTTAGAAATTCTGAGCTGGTACTCTTGGGAGCCTGGTAATAAAAGGGTGAGTAGGGATGGAGTTAGCACGCTTTCCTGAGCATAATTCACGAGCTTCTGCTGGGCATGAATTCAGAGGGAGTGGACGGGAGGGAGAGAGGTCCCCCTTTCCCCTCCCTTCCTTCCCCCCCCCCCCCCACCCTTTCCCTTTTTTTTTTTTTTTCTCTCTCTTTTTCCTACCCCTTTGTTTCCTTTTTCTTTTTCTTCTTCTTCCTCCAGCTCGGCTGGGGCCTTCTATAAAGTAAAAATTCAGCCGAATGTAATCCCATACTTCGATTGTCTCCCCTAATCCTACGCTGCACGCCTTTCCTAAACTGGAAGTAAATAATCTGGACAGGGGAACTCAGAAATGCTAAAGAAATAAACAGGTCCATATTCAATAACCATTGTACTTGGTATAGCCAGGACTTATTTTCTGCCAACTGATCTTTATATAATCATCTGTTAATTAAATTGTGATTAATTTAGGTAAAATTATCAAGTTAGTCAAGTCCTGACTTAATTCTTTTGTTGATGTTAAAACTGGGCCTTGCATGGTCTAAATAAAATGTTGGAAATTATTTTGCTGAACAATAAAAATTAAAAAAAAAAAAAAAAAAAAATTGTATGCCCTATCTGAATCATGAAAGTTTGATTTTGATTTGACTGTCACTTTAATCTCAAAGAGAACTGTAGTTTTTATTTGCCTCAAACATATACTCCTAGAAGATAACTCTCCCTTTGCAATCATAATATGGAATTATGGAAGCCATATGGAGAAGGGCAGAGGATGTGCTAGACCTTCCTTATCACATAACAGTAAGACACAACAATGGTGCTTATAACCAAATGCTTTATGTAGGAACATGTTTGTTCCTGTTCAGAACCATTTATTTACAGTCAGCCATAGTCCAATAGGCTCTGAATCTCTTTCAAGAGGTACCAACAAAAGTAAAAAAATCCATCTAATTAGACATGCTTTGCTCACTTGTCAAGACCAAGATGTTGAGGCCCATCACAATCCTTCAGAAAGGTTTATCAAATTATTTGTCTACAAAATTCTTAAATCGTGGATTTTGAAGAATAATCACTAGATACAATTTACTAGAGAGCCAAGGATTTTGTGCAACTCTAATTCTTAAAGAGATATGAAACCCATTTTTTTTTCTTTCAGGATTTAGGAAGAACATACCATTTTAAACAACTTTCTGGTTTACCTCTATTATCAAATTTGTTTTGTTCTCTTGGTATCATTTGTTAAAGGAGCAGAAGTGTACTGCTGGTTTTTAACTGAACACATAGGTGAGCCAATGACACTCTGTATATTATTATTATTATACTTTATTTATGCGCCAACATTTTTTGCAGCACTGTCCATGGGTACAATTCACTTAAATAAACCAATGATATAAAACTTGTAAGAGACAGAACAAAATTTGACGAACACATACAGAAGAAATTGAGGGTCCTATTCCTTTGGGAACTTACAATCTAGTTCTGGTTTATATATGCAGCTGCTCCTAGATAAACCTTTGAGCAATGGATAACAAGAGAAGGAAGCAAATTAAATAATAGAAGTAAATTGAAAAGTTGTTTAAAATTATATGCTCTGTCTAAATCATGAAAGTCTAATTATGACTTCATCATTTCCCCATCGCCCCAAGTCAAGTTACACTTGACTCAAATCTATCCTGTCAGGGTTTTTTCCCTGTTTTGTTTGCCATGTGCTGCTGGCAGCCATTTTACTCACCTCTCTTGCTGACTCTGGTGCATACTGTGTGATGCTGCTCATTTCCTGCACTTCCTTTTATGGCCAGACTGGTGTACATCATCCGTGTGAGACAGGATGCCGTCTCAGAATTATGATGTCATCACTTATTAGTTAAAGGGCCTCTGTTCAGTATGCTTTGCCCTTGCAATGTCTCAGACCTGTTTGTGAGAGCTCCTGTGTATTACCTGGCTGTCTGATATCCCTCCTTGTTCCTGATCCCTGGCTTGTTCCTAACTCTGCTGTTCTCCCTGTTCCTGATTCCGGCTCGTCTGACTACTCACTTTGGCTCCTGACTCAGCTCGTCTGACTACCAGCTCTGGTTTTGATTCCTGGCTTGTTATTTGACTTGTGGACATTTTATTATTTTTTGCTATTAATAAAGGTGTGATTATTTTTGCACTTCTCGTCTCAATCTGATTCC
Organism: Bombina bombina; assembly: GCF_027579735.1. Classification (NCBI taxonomy): domain Eukaryota; kingdom Metazoa; phylum Chordata; class Amphibia; order Anura; family Bombinatoridae; genus Bombina; species Bombina bombina. Next base: position 137,708,273 of record NC_069499.1, on the reverse strand, counting down.
TGGCACCCTGATATTACGCAAGGGCCATGAATCCTGATGGTGCTAATAATCCACCTTTACCTGCCATAATTTCCAGGATGGATGAACAGGATTACCGCTTGGATCAATTTGAACTAGCCCTGCAAACCCTGCTGACTCGCACTGCACATTTGGACCAAAGTGTCCCACAAGTTATGGCTGCTCCTGTTTCCGCTGTTGCACCTAGTCCTACCAGTAGCATGTCCGGTTCTGCACCTCTACCTCAGTGTTATGGAGGCAATCCTAATCAGTGCAGAGGGTTTTTGAACCAGGTAGGCCTTTACTTTGAGATGTTACCTCAGGCATTTCCCTCTGACAGAGCTAAGGTGGGATTTCTCATCTCGTTACTCTCTGACACAGCTCTTGCCTGGGCTAATCCCTTGTGGGAGACTAATAAACCTGTGATTTCTAATTACCCTGAATTTGTGGCCTCCTTTCGAAGGGTATTTGATGTTCTGGCTCGATCCTCCTCTGCTGCTAAACGATTCATGTCCATTCAGCAAGGTACAAGATCTGTTGCTCAGTATGCCATTGTTCCATACGCTTGCAGCAGAGGTAGGTTGGAACAATGAAGCCCTTGTTGCCACCTTCTTTCATGGGCTCTCTGATGTGATTAAAGACGAAGTTGCTGCCAGAGATTTACCAGAAGATCTCGAGGCATTGGTGTCTTTTTTTATCCTAATTGACATCAGACTAAGTGAGAGGCCCTCTTTCAAGGAGCGCTTGTGGAAGCCTCCTGTTCCGTTGTCTCCTACATGTTCGTTCCCACCCATGCCTCCCTCTCCTCCAATGCCTCCTGGTCCCGAGTCACCAGGTACTGATGACCCGATGTTGTTGGGATTCACCCGTCTCTCCGTGGTGGAGAGGGCCTTTAGGAGGAGGGAGGGGCTCTGCCTCTATTGTGGGTTACAGGGCCACCTGTTGAAGTCTTGTCCTACATGGCCGGGAAACGCTCACACCTAAGGTCCTATCGGGTGCAGACCTTGGGTGGTTTATCCTCGTCCCCGGAACCGCTAAAGGAGAAACCTTTGGTCACAGTTGTACTTTCCTGGTGGACTCCTCCATAGTCACCCAGGCTCTTGTTGACTCCAGTGCTGCGGGCTATTTCATTGACAGTGCTTTTGTATCAAAGCACTCCATTCCTGTTTTGCCTCGGTCCATTCTGCTTGCTATTGAGGCCATTGATGGCAGGCCCCTTCAGCCCACACTCACAAAACTGCTCCATTGTCCATGGCTGTTGGGGCTCTCCATTTTGAAACCCTCCAGTTCCACGTGATAAACTCTCCGCATTCACCGGTTGTTCTGGGTTATCCCTGGCTCCAAAAGCACAATCCCAGTCTCGACTGGCGCAGGTCCGAAAATTTGTTGTTGTCTCCGCAACGTATTTCCAGTTGTCTTCGGAAACCAGTTAAAGTCTTGTGCACTTCTTCGGTATCTCAATTGCCAGAGGAGTACCGAGAGTTCGTAGACATTTTTGACAAGGTGCGTGCTGGTACGTTGCCTCCTCAATGGTCTTACGATTGTGCCATAGACCTGCAACCCGGAGCCATTCCTCCTCGGGGCTGGGTTTACCCTCTGTTGCAGAGAATTGTGCTATGGAGGAGTATGTTGCCAATGCTCTGTCGCGGGGGATCATCCGCAAAGCCTGCTCTCGAATTAAGACCGTGCATCGATTATAGGGGTCTTAATCATCTTACCACTAAGAATGCTTACCCTATTCCGCTCATTACGGAACTCTTTGACCACCTCAAAGGAGCTACGGTCTTTACTAAACTTGATTTGAGAGGAGCATACAATCTTGTTAGGATCAAGGAGGGCCACGAATGGAAAACAGCATTTAACACAAGGAGCGGGCATTATGAGTATCTTGTAATGCCCTTTGGCCTATGTAATGCTCCTGCTGTTCTCCAGGAATTTATTAATGATGTCCTACGAGATATGTTGCAACAGTGTGTTGTGGTGTACTTGGACAACATCCTCATACACTCACCCACACTTGAGGCTCATCGTTCTGATGTTACACGGGTTCTTCAGAGACTACGTGAGAACGGCCTGTTTTTGTAAACTCGAGAAATGTGAGTTCCATCAGATTCATGTAACCATCCTAGGTTATGTTATCTCCGTTGCAGGGTTCTCCATGGATCCTGACAAGTTGCCTGCAGTTCTGCAGTGGCCTCGCCCAGTTGGTCTTCGGGCTATTCAATGTCTTTTGGGGTTCGCCAATTACTATAGAAAGTTTATTAAAAACTTTTCTTACTTGGTCAAACCTATCACAGACATGACCCGTAAAGAGAATGATCCACTCCATTGGTCACCTACTGCCATTAAGGCCTTTGATAGTCTTAAGACTGCCTTTGCTGCCACTCCAGTTCTGGCTCATCCTAACCCTGTCCTGCCTTTCGTTCTTGAGGTTGATGCGTCTGAGACTGGAGTAGGTGCCCTCTTGTCTCAATGTCCTACGCCTGACGGTTCCTTGCATCCGTGTGGTTTCTTCTCTAAGAAATTTTCTCCAGTGGAGTGCAATTATGAAATTGGCGACAGGGAATTACTGGCCATAATTTTGGCACTTAAGGAATGGAGGCATCTTCTTGAGGGTACTAGCGTGCCAGTGCTCATTCTTACTGACCACAAGAATTTAACTTATCTATCTGAAGCAAAACGTTTGTCGCCCCGACAGGCCAGATGGGCGCTATTTTTCCCCCGGTTTATTTATGTGGTCTCCTACCTGCCTGGTAGTAAGAATGTTAGGGCTGATGCTCTCTTTCGACAATTTTCCCCTCTGTCCAAGGAGGAGTCTGTACCTATTCCAGTTATACCTCCTGACCATATTTTGGCTACAATACGAACTCATTTAACTTCTCCCTTGGGGGAGGATATCCTGGCTGCACAAACCAACGCACCCCCTGAGAAACCTAGTGGTAAGTGTCCTAAAGCCACAGGTCACCCAGGCAAGAACCAAATGATTTGGTCTGTCACTTGACAATTCTGGTCGCCAGGTCTTCGTTCTGATGTTGCTGCGTATGTTGCCTCCTGCTCAGTTTGTGCACAGAATAAGACTCCTCGACATCTTCCTGTGGTTCTTCAACCTATTGCTAATGGTGAGTGTCCTTGGACACATCTTTCCATGGACTTCATTGTCGAGCTCCCTGTTTCCAATGGCAATACTGTTATCTTTATGGTGGTTGACAGTTTTTCTAAAATGTCACATTGCATTCCTTTGAAGAAGTTACCTACTGCTCAGGAGTTTACATGGGTTACCCAAGGAGATAGTGTTGGGCTGGGGTAGCCAGTTTGTCTCCAGATTTTGGCATTCCTTTTGTGCTCAAATGGGGATCCAGCTTTCCTTCTCCTCGGCATATCACCCTCAATCCAATGGGGCTGCGGAACGGTCTAATCAAGCTCTGGAACAGTTCCTCCATTGCTATGTCTCAGATCACCACAATAATTGGACTGAACTGTTACCTTGGGCAGAGTTTGCTCGTAATAGTGCTATTAATGCTTCCTCCAAGTTATCACCGTTTATGGCGAATTATGGGTTTCAACTATCCTTGTTGCCCGATTCATTCATGTCTCCGGCATCTCCGTTCCATGTGGGTGCAGATTCAGGATTGCCTTCATCGTTCTATGCAGTGCCAAAAGTTCCAGGCTGATTGTAGGCGTCTGTCCGCACCTTCCTACCAGGTTGGTGAGAGAGTTTGGCTGTCTTCCCACAACTTGAATCTTCATGTGCCTTTCAATAAACTGGCTCTCCCTTATGTTGGTCCTTTTCGAATACTCCGACGAGTCAATCCTGTGGCCTAGGCTCTTGACCTTCCTCCTGCAATGGTCATATCCAATGTTTTTCATGTCTCCCTCTTGAAACCATTGGTTTGTAATCGGTTTACCACTGTTTTGCCTCATCCCCGTCCTATCTTTGTTGACAACCATGAGGATTATGAGGTCAGCAGCATTATTGACTCTCGTATGTTCAGGGGCCGCGTACAGTATTTGGTTCACTGGAGGGGCTACGGTCCGGAGGAGCGTTCATGGGTTCCCTCCCCTGATGTTCATGCTCCTGCCCTTCTCCGTGCCTTCCATGCCCATTTCCCCAATAAGCCTTTTGTCCTGCCGTGGGGGAGGGGTCGTTGAGGGGAGGGTACTGTCAGGATTTTTTCCCTGTTTTTTGCCATGTGCTGCTGGCAGCCATTTTATTCACCTCTCTTGCTGACTCTGGTGCATACTGTGTGATGCTGCTCATTTCCTGCACTTCCTTTTATGGCCAGTGTGGTGTACATCATCCGTGTGAGACAGGATGCAGTTTCAGAATTATGATGTCATCACTTATTATTTAAAGGGCCTCTGTTCAGTATGCTTTGCCCTTGTGTTGTCTCAGACCTGTTTGTGAGAGCTCCTGTGTATTACCTGGCTGTCTGACATCCCTCCTGGTTCCTGATCCCTGGCTTGCTCCTGACTCTGCTGTTCTCCTTGTTCCTGATTCCGGCTCGTCTGACTACTCGCTTTGGCTTTTGACTCGGCTCGTCTGACTACCAGCTCTGGTTTTGATTCCTGGCTTGTTATTTGACTTGTGGACATTTTATTATTTTTTGCTATTAATAAAGGTGTGATTATTTTTGCACTTCTTGTCTCAGTCTGATTCCTGGCACCCTGACATATCCTTTGTCCTCTATATCCAATTGCTTTCTACATCCTGCCGCAACCATCTACGCAATATTTCCAAGATTCGCCCTTTCTTAATGCTAACACCACAAAGCAAATAATCCACTCCCTTGTTATTTCCCGACTTGACTACTGCAATAACCTACTTACTGGCCTTACTCTTTCCCGCCTCTCCCCCCTACAATCCATCCTAAATGCCTCTGCCAGGCTAATCCACCTTTCCCGTCGCTCTGTATCTGCTGCACCTCTCTGCGAGTCCCTTCATTCACTCCCCATTTACAGCAGAATTAAATTCAAAATTCTCACCCTTACATACAAAGCTCTCACCAATGCCGCTCTCTAATCAACAAGTATACTCCAGCCCGCCCACTAAGATCCAACAATGACCTGCTCCTCAGGCTTTGCCCTAATCTTTCTTCCTTTAAATGCTCACTGAAGACTTTTCTGTTCAGGGAAGCCTACCACCCAACTCAATAATGAATTCATTTCACTTACCTAACATTTCCCTCATCTAACTCTGCATTAACATCTTTCTCAATCTAGCAGTCCTCACCTCCTGTTTCTCAACCTCCTACCCTTCTAGATTGTAACTTCCCACGGAAATAGGGCCCTCAATTCCTCCATTATGTGTTTGTAAATTTTGTCCTGTCTCCCATAAGTCTTATATCATTGTTTTATTTAAATGAAGTGTACCCATGGACAGCGCTGCGGAATATGTTGGCGCTTCATAAATAAAGTATAATAATAATACTAATGACTTTACTGTATCTTTAACTGTGATGTCAAAAAATGTTGTTGTCATTTTTTGGGGGATATTGTTTGTAATGGGGTGGTGGTGACATTGCAGTAATTCTCAATTTCCCTTCATGTGGTTTATTAAAACTATTTATTTTAGTATTTAGTAGGCAACACTGAGTAAACTAAAATATATTACATATGCTGATCTGAAAATCAAAATACAGATGCTTAAATATAGATGATATAATAAATCCAAATAATCCTTATTTTATTTAATATTATAATTTAAGCATCTGCTACTGAATACAATAATTTTTGCCCATAGGGGAAGTCATTTTGATAACTTTATCATTTTAGAACTGGGATCATTCTAAGTAATTAGACTTTTTTTCTTAAGTAGTGAATAAGATTTTAGCTGTAAAAGAAATAATTTCCTATAAGTGTTTAATCTCCTTCAGACCTCAGGAGCTTTCGTTGACTTTGGATAAATGAATACAGCTTACTTATAAAGTTATCTGGGATGTATGATTGCTGCATAAAATGAATGGTCTCAAGGTCAACATGCCTTGTTTTATGACAAACCTGAAGAATGATTTTCCTCTGTTGTATTTGATACCATTTGGTTAAAAAAAGTTAATTTTATTGTAATTCCAAAGTAGGCATAGTTGTAAAATGCATACACCTAGATTTAGAGTTCTGCGTTAGCTTTAAAAAGCAGTGTTAAGGGGTCCTAATGCTGATTTTTAACGCCCGCTCGTATTACGAGTTTGGCAGGTACAGGTGTACCGCTCACTTTTTTTTCCGCGACTCGAGGCTACCACAAATCCCCTTACATCAATTGCGTATCCTATCTTTTTAATGTGATTTGCCTAATGCTAGTATTACGAGTCTTGGAAGAAGTGAGCGGTACAGCCTCTACCTCCAAGACTCCTACCGCATAAAAAAGTCAGTAGTTAAGCTCTTAACTACAGTGCTACAAAGTACACTAACACCCATAAACTACCTATGAAACCCTAAACCGAGGCCCCCCCCATGTCGCAAACACTATAATAAAATGATTTAACCCCTAATCTGCCGGCCGAACACCGCCGCCACCTGCATTATAGCTATGAACCCCTAATCTGCTGCCCCTAACATCGCCGACACCTATATTATATTTATTAAACCCTAATCTGTCCCCCCCAACGTCGCCGCCACCTACCTACACTTATTAACCCCTAATCTGCCGACCGGACATCGCCGCCACTATAATAAATGTATTAACCCCTAAACCGCCGCACTCCCGCCTCACAAACACTGTAATATATTTTATTCACCCCTAATCTGCCCCCCCAACGTTGCTGCAACCTACCTACAATTATTAACCCCTAATCTGCCGACCCCAACATCGCCGTTAGTATAATAAAGTTATTAACCCCTAAACCTAAGTCTAACCCTAACCCTAACACCCCCCCCTAAGTTAAATATAATTTAAATAAAACAAAATAAAATTACTATAATTAAATAAATTAATCCTATTTAAAACTAAATACTTACCTATAAAATAAACCCTAATATAGCTACAATATAACAAATAATTACATTGTAGCTATTTTAGAATTTATATTTATTTTACAGGCAACCTTGTATTTATTTTAACTAGGTTCAATAGCTATTAAATAGTTAATAACTATTTAATAGCTACCTAGTTAAAATAATTACAAAATTACCTGTAAAAAAAAACCTAACCTAAGTTACAAATACACCTAACACTACACTATCAATAAATTAATTAAATAAATTAACTACAATGATCTAAACTAAAATACAATTCAATAAACTAAACTATATTACAAAAACAAACAAACACTAAATTACAAAAAAATTAAAAAATATTACAAGAACTTCGTCCGATGGGCCAGAAGAGGACATCCGGACCGGGAGAAGGCTTCATCCAAGCGGAGCATCCTTTTCTTTCCACGGCCGACGACTGAATGAAGGTTCCTTTAAATGACGTCATCCAAGATGGCGTCCCTCAAATTCCGATTGGCTGATAGGATTCTATCAGACAATCGGAATTAAGGTAGGAAAAATCTGATTGGTTGATTTAATCAGCCAATCAGATTGAAGATCAATCCGATTGGCTGATTGGATCAGCCAATAGAATGCAAGGTCAATTCTATTGGCTGATCCAATCAGCCAATCAGATTGAAGATCAATCCGATTGGCTGATTCTATCAGCGAATCAGATTTTTCCTACCTTAATTCCTGGGTGAACACGGCTCAAGGTAGGATGATCTTCAATGGGGTAGTGTTAGGTTTTTTTTAAGGGGGGATCGGGTGGGTTTTAGAGTAGGGGTGTGTGGGTGGTGGGTTGTAATGTTGGGGGGGTCTTGTATTTTTTTTTTTACAGGTGAAAGAGCTGATTACTTTGGGGCAATGCCCCGCAAAAAGCCCTTTTAAGGGCTGGTAAAAGAGCTGTAGGGAATTTTATTATTTTGGGGGGCTTTTTATTTTATTAGGGGGCTTAGATTAGGTGTAATTAGAATAAAATTCTTGTAATATATTAATTTTTTTGTAATTTAGTGTTTGTTTTTTTTGTAATATAGTTTAGTTTATTGAATTGTATTTTAGTTTAGATCATTGTAGTTAATTTATTTAATTAATTTATTGATAGTGTAGTGTTAGGTGTATTTGTAACTTAGGTTAGGATTTATTTTACAGGTAATTTTGTAATTATTTTAACTAGGTAGCTATTAAATAGTTATTAACTTTTTAATAGCTATTGTACCTAGTTAAAATAAATACAAGGTTGCCTGTAAAATAAATATAAATCCTAAAATAGCTACAATGTAATTATTAGTTATATTGTAGCTATATTAGGGTTTATTTTATAGGTAAGGATTAATTTATTTAATTATAGTCATTTTATTTCGTTTTATTTAAATTATATTTAACTTAGGGGGGTGTTAGGGTTAAGGTTAGACTTAGGTTTAGGGGTTAATAACTTTATTATAGTAGCGGCGACGTTGGGGGTGGCAGATTAGGGGTTAATAATTGTAGGTAGGTGGCGGCGATGTTAGGGAGGGCAGATTAGGGGTTAATAAAATTTATTATAGTGTTTGCGAGGCGGGAGTGCGGCGGTTTAGGGGTTAATACATTTATTATAGTGGCAGCGATGTCTGGCAGGCAGATTAGGGGTTAATAAGTGTTGGTAGGTGTCGCCGATGTTGGGGGGGCAGATTAGGGGTTAATAAATATAATGTAGGTGTCGGCGATGTTAGGGACAGCAGATTAGGGGTTCATAGCTATAATGTAGGTGGCGGCGGTGTCCGGAGTGTCAGATTAGGGGTTAATAATATAATGTAGGTGTCAGCGATAGCGGGGACGGCAGGTTAGGGGTTAATAAGTGTAAGGTTAGGGGTGTTTAGACTCGGGGTTCATGTTAGGGTGTTAGGTGTAGACTTAGAAAGTGTTTCCCCATAGGAAACAATGGGGCTGCGTTAGGAGCTAAACGCTGCTTTTTTGCAGGTGTTAGGTTTTTTTTCAGCCAGCTCAGCCCCATTGTATCCTATGGGGAAATCATGCACGAGCACGTTTTTCCAGCTTACCGCTACTGTAAGCAGCGCTGGTATTGAGGGTTGAAGTGGAGCTAAATTTGGCTCAACGCTCACTTTTCTGAGGCTAACGCAGCCATTCAGAAAACTCGTAATACCAGCGTTGTCTTAAGGGTGCGCTGGAAAAAAAGGCTTGTTAGCACCGCACGGCTTTACCGACAAAACTCCAAATCTAGGCGATAGATTCCAGATTGACCACATGTGTGTGTATGTGTGTATGTGTATATATATATATATATATATATATATATATATATACGTATATATATCTGTTTTAAAAAAATATAAATGATTTGCCAAACTACCTAAAAACATTGGTATGCATTGTGATAATTTCCATCTGCTATTCCTTTAAGAGGAGGAATATTTATTGTCAAGCACCATATAAATTACCAGCACTTCCTTTTTTTCTGTGCTTGGTAATTCTACTCTCAGATGTATCCAGCCTCACTGACGTGAATCCACTTTAAACAAAGTAATTGTGTTTTTGGACCAGTTTGTTACAATTACTTTCTCCTGCATTCTACTTTTCAGCAACCTCCTTCTACGGCTCACTGTATCGCTGCCCTAGCTGTGACGTCACATGCCGATGGGCCGACACAGACTCCGCCATGGATTCCAACTCTCTCCGTCCACGACTTTGAGCCAGGAATTTCTACTTCTCATATCCCCCACTATTCAACTCATTACGTGAGTACAGAACTTTAAACTTACCTGATCGATATTACCGAGTCATGTCCTAAGAGATCTTTTATATTACTACAATTGTTTCTTAACCAGCCTTCAACTACCAAAGGCTTATGAACAGCTAGCCTTACTACTGTGCGCAGTGTAAAGTGTTTATCTATTTTCTCCAAAATTCAGTAATCACTTAGAGTTCTCATTTTGCACATTTAACCTTTTTCTCTCATATACCGCTAACTTAGCTTCACCAGTATTGTACTATGTACAAGCTATAGAGTGCAATTACATTCACCTACCTAAGATTGTCTTGGAGATTCCCTGCAGCTCTGTATATGTTGCAGGTGTTAGATTAATTTACTACACACCATACCAGATTATAGGTTTATTCGCTATAGTTACTATTTAATGTGCAGTTGTGGTTCAACCTACTTTACATCTCTTATAGGGAGATTTATTCCTCACATGTATATTTATCTTAACTTTAGGTCTAACTTTAAATTACTTTTTCCACTGCTCTAAGCAATCCTAGTGTGTAGCTGGTAGGCCTTTTTAAGTATTTTCAAGTAAATTTAGGCTATAGAATTTGCATTTCAGACATGCCACCTCAGATTAAATTTTTTATATTGTTTTAGATTTATTGTTTTTTTTTATAACATAAACCTCTTTCTGATTATTGGCCAAGACAATTCTTTCACAAACAATATAAAAGTAAAACAATTTAAAAAATTAAAAATTAAAAATGACTGAACAGTAATTTCTGAGATTTTAGAGGTGTTTTCAATTTGTCAATTGTGTTTACTGGCTTTTTTCTTGGCTTCTGAAATGTCTTTTTGTTCAAATCAGAATGATCACAATCCAATTACTAGCACCATTTTCTTAGTGGAGAAATATTGTAATGGATATCAGAAAAGTCATCCACCCGACTTTGTTGGTCACAATCGACCCGGCAACAAGTTAAAAACTACATAATGGACACAAAGGCACTTGGTAAATGCTCAGTAGTACCCACAGATCGATAACATACATTGGTCACCGATCTGCACATGCTTGGACCCAAAAAACAAGATGGTGCTGCCCATGCCAACAACTTAGATGGCCCTTTTTGATGACATTTCAATCATGACAAATAAAAAACTACACTGGATACATTATTATCATTATTATCATCATCAATAAAATGTAAAGCACACACAACAGTTGTGAAATTGATACAAAAATCAATACCAACGTATATTCATAAGTAAATGTAATTAAAATAATTTTATTAAACACTACTCTACCCAGTTATTACCTCATTAACCTATTTCATTTTTTGGGATTGACAGCCGTTATTGGCTGATAATAATGTTGTTGTGGGGAAATGGAGATAACATATCATGGGAATTATCAACCTCAGCCGTGTTTGACTCAGAAAGATTGTGATTGTTTTGATAAATAATGAAAAATAAAATCTTTAGCACTTATTACACATAGCTTTGTGAGAGAAAGGTATTTCAGATGTTCTTCCTAAGACCTAGGTGACTTTGTTATCAACCCTTTCATTGATATTCCTCATGCACATGTCACCTTGAAAGTATAAAAGAAAAGAAGGTTTATATACTCTCCAAAGAGGTCCTCTTGGTTGTATATGAACTGAAGTAGATAGAATGAGGATAAAATATATATAGAAGGGGGAAGCAACCTTGAAAACGTTGGGAATTATTTCTGCTCTTACTCCAAGAGGAAAGAGGAAGCACCACAAAAAGTACCTTAATATGATATTGTCACTTTAAGTGTAAAGTAATTGATTTATCAGTCAATTTAAATCTTGTTTTTGTGCACCAGGAAGCAGACGCACAACAGTACATTATTTCCTACAGAGTGTGGTACAACTCATGCTTGAACCGCTGTATTATAATACCATGATAAGCATTTTTTGTAGCCTTCAGATGATACATTTTTCAAAGAAACAAAAATAGCATTTACAGTGATGGTAAATTTTTAATGATTGTTTCATCAAGTTTTATTCTACTATTAATTCTAAGCTAAATCACCAAGGCCTAGATTTGGAGTTCGGCGGTAAAAGGGCTGTTAACGCTCCGCGGGCTTTTTTCTGGCCGCACCATAAATTTAACTCTGGTATCGAGAGTTTAATCAAATGCTGCGTTAGGCTCCAAAAAAGGAGCGTAGAGCATTTTTACCGCAAATGCAACTCTCGATACCAGAGTTGCTTACGGACGCGGCCGGCCTCAAAAACGTGCTCGTGCACGATTCTCCCATAGGAAACAATGGGGCTGTTTGAGCTGAAAAAAAAACCTAACACCTGCAAAAAAGCAGCGTTCAGCTCCTAACGCAGCCCCATTGTTTCCTATGGGGAAACACTTCCTACGTCTGCACCTAACACTCTAACATGTACCCCAAGTCTAAACACCCCTAACCTTACACTTATTAACCCCTAATCTGCCGCCCCCGCTATCGCTGACACCTGCATATTTTTTTTAACCCCTAATCTGCCGCTCCGTAAACCGCCGCAACCTACGTTATCCCTATGTACCCCTAATCTGCTGCCCTAACATCGCCGACCCCTATATTATATTTATTAACCCCTAATCTGCCCCCCTCAACGTCGCCGACACCTGCCTACACTTATTAACTCCTAATCTGCCGAGCGGACCTGAGCGCTACTATAATAAAGTTATTAACCCCTAATCCGCCTCACTAACCCTATCATAAATAGTATTAACCCCTAATCTGCCCTCCCTAACATCGCCGACACCTACCTTCAATTATTAACCCCTAATCTGACGACCGGAGCTCACCGCTATTCTAATAAATTGATTAACCCCTAAAGCTAAGTCTAACCCTAACACTAACACCCCCCTAACTTAAATATAATTTACATCTAACGAAATTAATTAACTCTTATTAAATAAATGATTCCTATTTAAAGCTAAATACTTACCTGTAAAATAAATCCTAATATAGCTACAATATAAATTATAATTATATTATAGCAATTTTAGGATTAATATTTATTTTACAGGTAACTTTGTATTTATTTTAACCAGGTACAATAGCTATTAAATAGTTAAGAACTATTTAATAGTTACCTAGTTAAAATAATTACAAATTTACCTGTAAAATAAATCCTAACCTAAGATATAATTAAACCTAACACTACCCTATCAATAAATTAATTAAATAAACTACCTACAATTACCTACAATTAACCTAACACTACCCTATCAATAAATTAATTAAATAAACTACCTACAATTACCTACAATTAACCTAACACTACACTATCAATAAATTAATTAAACACAATTCCTACAAATAAATACAATTAAATAAACTAGCTAAAGTACAAAAAATAAAAAAGAACTAAGTTACAAAAAATAATAAAATATTTACAAACATAAGAAAAATATTACAACAATTTTAAACTAATTACACCTACTCTAAGCCCCCTAATAAAATAACAAAGCCCCCCAAAATAAAAAATTCCCTACCCTATTCTAAATTAAAAAAGTTACAAGCTCTTTTACCTTACCAGCCCTGAACAGGGCCCTTTGCATGCCCCAAGGATTTCAGCTCTTTTGCCTGTAAAAAAAAACATACCATACCCCCCCCAACATTACAACCCACCACCCACATACCCCTAATCTAACCCAAACCCCCCTTAAATAAACCTAACACTAAGCCCCTGAAGATCTTCCTACCTTGTCTTCACCATACCAGGTTCACCGATCCGTCCTGGCTCCAACATCTTCATCCAACCCAAGCGGGGGTTGGCGATCCATCATCCGGTGCTGAAGAGGTCCAGAAGAGGCTCCAAAGTCTTCCTCCTATCCGGCAAGAAGAGGACATCCGGACCGGCAAACATCTTCTCCAAGCGGCATCTTCAATCTTCTTCCATCCGGTGCGGAGCGGGTCCATCTTGAAGCAGGCGACGCGGATCCATCCTCTTCTTCCGTTGTCTCCCGACGAATGACGGTTCCTTTAAGGGACGTCATCCAAGATGGCGTCCCTCGAATAGGATTCTATCAGCCAATCGGAATTAAGGTAGGAATTTTCTGATTGGCTGATGGAATCAGCCAATCAGAATCAAGTTCAATCCGATTGGCTGATCCAATCAGCCAATCAGATTGAGCTCGCATTCTATTGGCTGATCGGAACAGCCAATAGAATGCGAGCTCAATCTGATTGGCTGCTTGATTCTGATTGGCTGATTCCATCAGCCAATCAGAAAATTCCTACCTTAATTCCGATTGGCTGATAGAATCCTATCAGCCAATCGGAATTCGAGGGACGCCATCTTGGATGACGTCCCTTAAAGGAACCGTCATTCGTCGGGAGACAACGGAAGAAGAGGATGGACCCGCTCCGCACCGGATGGAAGAAGATTGAAGATGCCGCTTGGAGAAGATGTTTGCCGGTCCGGATGTCCTCTTCTTGCCGGATAGGAGGAAGACTTTGGAGCCTCTTCTGGACCTCTTCAGCACCGGATGATGGATCGCCAACCCCCGCTTGGGTTGGATGAAGATGTTGGAGCCAGGACGGATCGGTGAACCTGGTATGGTGAAGACAAGGTAGGAAGATCTTCAGGGGCTTAGTGTTAGGTTTATTTAAGGGGGGTTTGGGTTAGATTAGGGGTATGTGGGTGGTGGGTTGTAATGTTGGGGGGGGGGTATGGTATGTTTTTTTTTACAGGCAAAAGAGCTGAAATCCTTGGGGCATGCCCCGCAAAGGGCCCTGTTCAGGGCTGGTAAGGTAAAAGAGCTTGTAACTTTTTTAATTTAGAATAGGGTAGGGAATATTTTATTTTGGGGGGCTTTGTTATTTTATTAGGGGGCTTAGAGTAGGTGTAATTAGTTTAAAATTGTTGTAATATTTTTCTTATGTTTGTAAATATTTTATTATTTTTTGTAACTTAGTTCTTTTTTATTTTTTGTACTTTAGCTAGTTTATTTAATTGTATTTATTTGTAGGAATTGTGTTTAATTAATTTATTGATAGTGTAGTGTTAGGTTAATTGTAGGTAATTGTAGGTAGTTTATTTAATTAATTTATTGATAGGGTAGTGTTAGGTTTAATTATATCTTAGGTTAGGATTTATTTTACAGGTAAATTTGTAATTATTTTAACTAGGTAACTATTAAATAGTTCTTAACTATTTAATAGCTATTGTACCTGGTTAAAATAAATACAAAGTTACCTGTAAAATAAATATTAATCCTAAAATAGCTATAATATAATTATAATTTATATTGTAGCTATATTAGGATTTATTTTACAGGTAAGTATTTAGCTTTAAATAGGAATCATTTATTTAATAAGAGTTAATTAATTTCGTTAGATGTAAATTATATTTAAGTTAGGGGGGTGTTAGTGTTAGGGTTAGACTTAGCTTTAGGGGTTAATCAATTTATTTGAATAGCGGTGAGCTCCGGTCGTCAGATTAGGGGTTAATAATTGAAGGTAGGTGTCGGCGATGTTAGGGAGGGCAGATTAGGGGTTAATACTATTTATGATAGGTTTAGTGAGGCGGGTTAGGGGTTAATAACTTTATTATAGTAGCGCTCAGGTCCGCTCGGCAGATTAGGGGTTAATAAGTGTAGGCAGGTGTCGGCGACATTGAGGGGGCAGATTAGGGGTTAATAAATATAATATAGGGGTCGGCGGTGTTAGGGGTAGCAGATTAGGGGTACATAGGGATAACGTAGGTGGCGGCGCTTTGCGGTCGGAAGATTAGGGGTTAATTATTTTAAGTAGCTGGCGGCGACGTTGTGGGGGGCAGGTTAGGGGTTAATAAATGTAATACAGGGGTCGGCGGGGTTAGGGGCAGCAGATTAGGGGTACATAAGTATAACGTAGGTGGCGGTCGGCAGATTAGGGGTTAAAATTTTTAATCGAGTGGCGGCGATGTGGGGGGAGCTCGGTTTAGGGGTACATAGGTAGTTTATGGGTGTTAGTGTACTTTAGGGTACAGTAGTTAAGAGCTTTATGAACCGGCGTTAGCCAGAAAGCTCTTAACTCCTGCTATTTTCAGGCGGCTGGAATTTTGTCGTTAGAGCTCTAACGCTCACTTCAGAAACGACTCTAAATACCGGCGTTAGGAAGATCCCATTGAAAAGATAGGATACGCAAATGGCGTAGGGGGATCTGCGGTATGGAAAAGTCGCGGCTGAAAAGTGAGCGTTAGACCCTTTAATCACTGACTCCAAATACCAGCGGGCGCCCAAAACCAGCGTTAGGAGCCTCTAACGCTGGTTTTGACGGCTACCGCCGAACTCCAAATCTAGGCCCAAGTTTTTTTTGTAAATCTCTTATTCCTATATATAATAATAATGTATTTTACATACAGAGCATTACTGCTCCTTGCTCCGCCTTGCCATTACTTCCGTATATTTTATTCTTCTCTGTGAGCGAGCTGAACCCCCCCTTTCTACGTAATAGCATAGGTAAGTAAATCTTGTTAATTCGCTCTTATACAATATTGCAAAAGATGATCTTGTCAATACAATGTTTCGGATAGCAGTGAATAAAGTTTGGGCATGCGCACAAATAGATGATTTGGCCGTCTAAACAAGCAATAGAAGGTGTAGGGCATTCGCATAGCATAAGTATTGAGGGGCGTATTTTCTTGGAGGACTGTCGCCGACTGGCCTGGTCTGACATTGGATACAAAAAAACCTGACCAGGCGAAATCAATGTTGGCCGATGTATGGGAGAAGGATGGGATTGAAAATGTTAACATTATATTCGCAAGTATTATAGAATATGGAGCGAATTAGATAAATCAATGAATTAAAGTGACATTATTTTTTACTTTCATATACGAGCGTTATTTGTAATACGGCTGAGTTTACCATCTCTTTAATTATTTTAAAACCTACTAATTTAAATGTGTGAAAGAAAATTTCTGTTTGCAGGTAAAGGTTTATTTACTGGATGTAGCATGATTCCAAAAAAGAAAATGAATTAGAAGAGTATGAAATAATTTTTTTTACTTATATTTTATATTTGGTGAACTGGTAACTTTTACTCTACTGACTAGTAAACAATAGTATTTTGTTCCTACATATTAAAGGGCTTCAAGATTTTGAGATTTTAATACCTAAAGGAAACAATTATTGCTTGCTATGTATTACAAAATACATACAATTCTATTTATTGTGCGTGTGTGTGCGTGCGCGCGCGTGTGTGTATATATATATATATATATATATATACAGTATACAACAGAAGTGAGTACACCCCAGTGCAATATCACTTAAATATCAAATGATTAAAAATTGTATAATAGTAACTGCATTACATCTATGTTTTACAGTAGGGTATTTGCGCTTATGTAAAATAAAAACTAACAGTTTAGATTTAATCAGGAAATCAATGCAACAAAAGTCAGTGCACCTTTCATTACTGAGATTCAAATCTTTTATTTTTTTCAATACTTTGCATGTTCCCGTTTATTTTTGATGACTCAATCCTCCTTGGCATGGGGGAAACCAGTGTTGTACAAATTTCTGGAGAGATGTTCTGCCCTTCTTCAGAGATAATTTATTTCAGCTGCTCTTTGCTGGAGGGGTTGTGTTGCTCTACCATTCTCTTTAAAATACCTCAAAGGTGTTCTACTGGATTCAAGTCAGGTGACATACTTGGCCAGGTCATAGTTTTCACTTGTTTCTCCTTTAGAACCCCTTTGTGATTTTGGCAGTGTGCTTTGGATTGTTATCATGCTGGAATATTCGTCCTCTGCCAAACATCAGAAAACTGGGAGTCATCTTGTCAGCCAGTATTTTGGTATATTGCAGGCATTCATGGTGCCATCTATAAATGTCATCTCCCCAACACCTTTTGCAGTCATGCAGCCCCATATTGTCACACTCCCACCTCCATGATTCACTGTTGGGACTATGCAGTCACTGTAATAATCCTGACCAGGTTCACACAAAACATGCTGCACCCTATCTGAGCTGAAAAATTGTATCTTGGTCTTGACCATCTTACCAAATAATGTGCTCCAAGTATTCATCAGTTTTTCCATGTTGTTTAGCAAAGTTTAATCTTGCAGTTTTGTGCTGAAGAGCAAGCAAGGGTTTTTTCCTTGGATGCTGTCCATAGAAGTTGATATTATGCAATGTCCTTAGCACTGTCTGAGCTGTCACAGAAACTTCAATTTCTATCCATAAACCCTGAGCTAAATCTGAAGCAGTTGCCTTGATTCAAATCTGAAGCACTTGCCTGTTTTTCAGAGCTAGTTTGTGCAAGTAGTGAACTGTCTGTGGCGTCATTTGAGCAGGATAGCCACTGCAGCTCTGATTTTTGGCACTGTGTACAGTATTGATCTATACCTCCTGATTACTGCTGCAACTGCGTTTTGAATGATTTTTAGTTGGTCACCAATTTTCCTGTATCCTTTTCCATCTTTGTGTGTATATATATATATATATAAATATATATATATATAAATATATATATATAGCTATACCTGTAAATATTCATAAAGATAAATAGATATAGATAGATATATTTTACCAAAAAAATAATCTGATATATATAGAAATATAGATTTAAAAATAAATTGATTTTTTTTTTATGTGAAGAGCCTTAGAATGTAAAATATGACTAAGCGCCACTAGGGGCGCGAAACGCGTCAGGATTTTGCTGTCCTTGTCTGCCTGCATTAACATGCAGTTTTTACCTTTACTCTAAATAAAGATTTTTCTACTTTTAATACTCTGCCCCTGAGTGCTCAGAATTTTGCTTTTTTTGTAAAATATGCATAGCTACATTTGGGTTTAGCCCAGATGGTCTAATGCATTTCGGGTTAGCGTGTAAATTATAAGTGTTTTTGTTTTTTAACAGCACACTCTATTGAAGTCTATGGAGAGAAGAAATTCACGTGGTTGCAATATCTGAAGTCCTGAAGTTAGCAGGCATCGGGTTCCGCTCACTCACTTACTTTTTAATTTCAATTTGTAATACATGCGCTAACCTGCGTTAAAACTTTACTTTCAGTTCAGTTAACGAGCGAGCACCTAAAAATAGGTTAGCGCGCCACTTGTAATCTAGCCCAATGTAATTTATTAATATAATTGGCTACAGAGAAATTATTTAATTATTTATTTTATAATTTACAAATATTTTAACCTATGTAAATATCAATATTTCATTGCCTTTATATAAAATGCTTTTATTACAAAAACAAATATTTCCTACAAGAGTCTCTCTCTCTACTATCCCATAATATAATATTTTGGATGTACCAGTGGTTTGTTTAGTTTCTGTGCTGTCATAGGCACTAGGAAGTCTGCAACTCCAGACTTATTAACTCTAGCTCATATGTCCTTCGTGTATTTCAATGGGACTCATAGCACCTGCGCAATTTTTTTAACCCCTGTATATACTGTATGTATGCTTGACCCTTACGTTTACGTCCTTATTAGTGTACATATAGTATTGAAATCTGGATTTCCATTATTTTGCAGTAGGCAGTTCAGGGTAATTATAACTCTTGGTATGTGGCCCAGAGACTGATTTCAACAATTAGTTTTCTAGTTCAAACACTAACTGACTAATTCAAGGCCAAATGGATCAGTTCTCAACGGGGTACTGATATCAAATACATTTGAGACAACTGTAAAAATCCCCTTATCATACCGTATTTGTAATCTGGCAGTAGTTATGCTTTCACAAAATATTGATTGACTCTGAAGGTCATAACAAAGTACATAGTTAAGGGACACCAATGATGAAAATCCATATGTTTTCCTGAATTCTTTGGTTATCACAATAGAATGAGTCACAATAATGTGATCAACATTCCTAGGGTATGCAGTAAGCACCATCTTCAGGCAAGGTTGTATTACCGTAGGCCATATTAGGCAGTTGCCTATGGTGGTTATTAATTTGATACCCCTTTATTGGTGGTCAATTTATTGCTTTGATAATTTAGTTTGTGATTAGGAATTTCACGTTTTTTTTCTTTGCATGTGTGAGCCTATTTTTTTACTTTTGATTTACTCATGGAATTTTAATTTTCTTCTATGTTTCAAGGTCCAAGGAAATAAATATTTGAATTTGATGGGTCCTCAAACACAAGATTAGGATTTTTTAGGTCTCAACCTCAAAATTAGGTCTAATTTTGAGGTTGAGACCTAAAAAATCCTAATCTTGTGTTTTGAACCTGCAAAATCCTAATCATATGTGGCAGTGGTGCACATACCTGGGACATTTAGGTGTAAATGTGCCATGCTTTATGTGATTGTAAAAATTACGGGAAGGGTTGAGTTCTCTGCGGAGATAAGGTCCAATATAGACTGTATTGGAATCCTAAGGAAATCACAAACATGATATTTACGCCTTTTATCTTGTGCTGTGTAAAAGTAGTTTTTGCACGTTCAAGCAGATTTTAACTTTAGACATAAGAGGGTTTACTCATGAAAATGTATCTAATTATTGTTCCGTGTCACACAAAGCATGAAGATTTATTGGGTAAAAGCAGTGTTTCCCACACCCAGTCCTCAGAACCTTGAACAGGCCAGATATTCTAAATGTAGCCACCAATCAGCAAATGCTACTCAGGTTGCTGAACCAAAAATGGGCTTGCTCCTAAGCTTACATTTCTGCATTTTCAAACAAAGTAAAAGGAGTAAATTAGAAAGTTGCTTAAAATTGTATCCTCTATCTGAATCCTCTATTTGAATATATCCCTTAAAAACTACACTATTGCAAGACATTTTGCAAGGTGAATAACATTAAAAAAGATTGTTTTTGCTTTTTTCTTATTAGTTAAAGGGACAGAAAAGTCAAAATTAAATATTCAAGATTCAGATAGAGCATGCAATTGTAAACAACTTTCCAATTTACTTCTATTATCAAATTTGGCTTGTTTTTCTGGTATTTTTTGTTAAAAAGCATACTTGGGTAGACCCAGAAGCTGTAATGTACTACTGGAAGCTAGCGGGTGATTGGGGGCTGCCCATATATATCTCTTGTCATTGGCTCACCCAATGTGTTTGACTCACTCGCAGTTGTGCACTGCTGTTCTTGTACCTACCTTGGTTTACTATTTAAAAACAAATACCAAGAGAACAAAGCAAATTTAAAATAAGTAAATTGCAAAGTTGTTTAAAATAGCACGATCTGCCCGAATCATTAAAGCTTAGGGTTGACTTCACTTTACCTTTAATTAGCACCCCATGCATGCGATGCATGCACAGTACATGAGGAATACCCACCAATCAGCACCTATTTAAGAGCACGGACATAAATCATGTGCAATATGCTTAGTAGTATATTCTGCACTGTAAGTACAGCCCAGCATACATTATTAAAGGGACAGTAAACCTAAAAAATAATGTTATATAATTCTGCACATAGTGCAGAATTATATAACATTATTTTACTGCTATAGTTATAAAACCCTTTTTTCCCTTTTAATATTTAAAAAACATGCAGCTTTTACAGACCCGCTCTCTGCTCTCTGCTGAGCGGGTCTGTTTTTTTTAGTCAGCGCATCGGGCCAGCTGTATAGTCATAGCCTGGCCCGACCGCGCCATAAGATTAAGTGCAGCTCGCTCCTGCTGTCAGACAGAGCAGGAGCCAGCTGCACTTAGTCTTATGCTGCACTTAGTCTTAATTATATAACATTATTTTTTAGGTTTACTGTCCCTTTAAGGTTTTTTCCTTTTTGCTTTTTTTTCTTTTAGTTGTTTTATTTTTTTTATCTATGTTTTGTTGTAGATGTTGATTTGGTTATCACTTTTTTGTTATTTTCCGGATGGTCAACAACCTACAGTACTAGTTCTATGTGTGCCATGTGTAACCACACTCAGATTGCTGCAACATGGGGTGTGACATTTTTTGAGCCAGTAAACCCCCATTTCCCCCTTCCCTCTGCACAGGCCACTTGTCTGGTGCTTGTGAGACATCACACCACACACTGGGGAAATCAAAGTAGCAGAGAGCATTTGAGTGGCCTAGGACAGATGTGGTATGGGGCTAATATAGAGACTGCAGGGTCAGGTCTGATTTGAGATATGGCATGCCATTTTAAACAACTTCAACATCAAATTTGCTTTGTTCTCTTGGTATTCTTTGTTAAAAGCTAAACCTAGGTAGGCTCATATTCTAATTCATAAGCCCTTGAAGGCTGCCTCTTATCTCAGACAGTTTTCACAGCTAGACAGTGCTAGTTCATGTGTGCCATATAGATAACATTGTGATCACTCCAGTGGAGTTATTTATGAGTCAGCACTGATTGGCTAAAATGCAATCTAATTAATCTTTAATAATCAGTGGTAATTAATTTCACAATCCCTTTTGATTTTTAAAGTGCCATTTGAATTTCATAGAATCTGTTAATGGGATATGAAACCTAATTTTTTTCTTTCGGCTGTATATAGCAAGAAATTGTTATTTTTATTTTTAATTGTAAACATGAACAATAAAATATTCGTGGAATGGGATCATCTTTTTACTTCACTGTTAGAATTCGGCTTCCCTGAGACAATAGTTAATTTAGTTAAAAATATTTACAAAAAAACCTTGTACTGCACTTTTAATAAATGGTGAGATATCAGAAGGTTTAACACTAGGCAGAGGTACCCGTCAGGGATGTCCCCTCTCGCCCCTATTGTTTAACATCGTAATAGAATCACTTGCTATTATCTTAAGGGAGAAAATACAAGGGATTAAGGTGGGCAACTATCAATGTAAAGTATCCCTATATGCAGACGACCTGTTATTATATGTACGTAATCTTAAGGAAAACATTCCATTAATACTTGAAATAATTAAAGACTTTAGTTCTTTCTCAGGCTACAAGATCAATCTTTGTAAATCTTAAGTGATGATAATTAAGGGAGATAAAGATATAAGATTGGAAAATTACTTCAAAATTGCCCAAGAAGGTATAAGATATTTAGGAATCTTGATCTCAACTAGAGAGGACACATGGTATAGTATGAATTATACACCACTACTAAAGAAAATAAAAGAAGATTTAAAAGCTTGGACCAAGCTACCTATTTCAATCACTGGTAGAGTCAATCTCTTTAAAATTATTATCTTTCCGAAAATTTTATATTTAATCCAAAACATTCCGGTGATGATGTTGAAAAAAGACATAAGAGGAGTGTTGTCAGACGTAAGGCAATTTATTTGGAATAATAAGAGACCTAGAATCTCATTAAACAAACTTTACCTGCAGAGAGGTATGGGAGGATTAGCTCTACCAAATCTGGAATATTATAACTGGGTAACGCTAAGCAGAATAGTGTTGGAATGGATAACAGGGGCTACGTACTATACAATACCAGAGGCTGAGAGAAACTTTTTTAAACCGTACGATTTATTGAACATTATACATAATCAGTGGCAGAAACGTCCGGTTAATATTACGAATACAAAAACCATAGCTAACCCGATAAAAGCCTGGCAAAAACTTTGCAAGAAAATGGGCGTTGAATTTGGTATGTCCAAATATTTGTCTATACAGAATAACTTGGTATTTCCAGCAGGCATTAACTTGTCTCTATTTCAAAACTGGGAAGGAAAGGGGTTGAAATTTATTCATCAAATACTAGATACAGAAAGAAAGGCTGTTAAAACATTTGATTTATTAAAAAGGGACTTCCTAATAGATAATAGAGATCTCTATGCTTATCTACAGGTCAGGCACTATGCGAACCAACTTATTAAGGAAAATGGATGGGACTGGGGGTGGGATAAGGTTGAACCCTGGTTAAAAATGGTTAAACAGGGATTTTATTCAATCTCACCATGGTATAAAATTATCTTTGTCCAGGAAGGCCAAAATAACCTAGATAATTTAACTGATAAATGGAGACCCTACATTACAGAAATTAATGAGCCCATTGAAAGGTTAAGCGAGTCAATTTCGCAAGTAGCAAAAATAACAATATCAGAAACATGGAGAGAGGCACACTTGAAACTATTATACAGAACGTATTACACCCCTAAGAAAGGAGCAGATTGGGGCAATACACAGTTAAATAAATGTCCAAAATGTAGTAAATACGCAGCTGACTTGATACATATGATTTGGGAATGTCCCTTAATTATACAATTTTGGCTTAAAATCAAGTATTGGCTGGATAAGATTCTAAAGAGACCTAGTAACATTGAGTTAGAACAAGTGTTGTTTCTTCCAAAATCTAAAGAAATAGGGAGAGACTGGAAACTTATATATATCTCAGGAATTAGCGGCGAGAAGTATAATTTTTAAAAACTGGAAAGATAGTAAAAAACCTAGCTTTGTAGAATGGAAGAACTTCCTGATAAAACAGGCAGTTATTGAACAATATGATGTACAGAATACCAATGAGAATGCAAATATAGAATACATGAATAAATGGGGGAAATTGATACATTCATTGTCTGTTACTCTGCAGAAACAGTTCTTATAGGAGAGGTTTTGGAAATTTTTGGAGTGTAGGCGCAAATGAATGCTTATACCCCTGTCTTGATTATTCAGTATCCTTATCTAAGTGGATTGTATAAAAGATTTGACACTTGTTTGAATAACAAATATATTTATTTGAAAAAATAAGAATAAGAAGAAAAAATCTCTTTAAAAATTCCAATAGGACTTTGTGACAAGTGGTTTACAAGTACTGATTGAGTTTTAGACGGATATGTCTTGTAACCAATATGTGAAGTCTATGACTAGTGTTTCAAGATTAATGGTATAGGTGTATAGTAACAATATGTTTGGTGACAATATGTTCATATGAAATACAATGAAACAACCTGTGTGTTTGGAAAATGTTTTAAAAATAGGACTCGATAGAGTGTTGTACCTAGTGCATTGAAAACCTAGTACAAGTCTAAAAAAGTCAAATATACAGTTTGAAAGGGATCTTTATGTTTGTGGAGTTTTGCTATTCCAAATATTTCTAGTGTTACTATATATATAGAAGAATATTCTTGATCTGAATGCTTGTTCCTGGTATCAACAATTATTAGCTTTCACACAAATTACTGTCATATGAGAAAGGAAAGGAAAATGTTTGAACATTTGTTGCTTAAAATCTTACAAATATTTTATGCTTAAAATCTTACAAATATTTCATAAAACATATATTGTAAAAAATGTAAAAATGTATATTTACGGTTAAAACTGTATTTCTGCAATTTATAAACTTGCTAATAGTCGGCCGACTAGTGTATGGCAATTTGAATTGCACAGGAATTTTTGTATTCGTTGGTAACCCAGTGTCAATAGTAAAAGAAAAAGAAAACCACCGGTGGATTTTGTTGTTTAAAAGTCGTTTTCTTAAAAGCTTTCTTTGGATAATTTGTGTCAGTTTATATTAGACACTCCTTTTTGCATCAGTATCCTTGAGTGTTAAACACTGTCAATATGTGTTGAGATAAGAACTATATTTACCAAAGCTCTACGGTCTAAGGAAGTAAATAGAGTAAGGAGCGTTTAGACTTACTGTACTCCTAACCGATTCTGGAGCCTGGTTCGAGTTGTTGCGCTCTTTTTTGCTGGAGGATGTCGAGTTCCGCTGACTGTGTGCAGCTCCGTATCCCTCTGATGTGGGTAGTCTTTGTAATGGTCTGCTGGTATAGACTGAAGTGCTGGAGTTGATTTTCTTTGAAGGCTTTGGTCCGTCTTTTACCGCTTGTACAAAAAGCGGGAGGTGTAAAAAACTGGGCTTGTATCAGGTATTGTTTATAGCCTCAGTAGGTGAAATCTTTTCTTTGTTAGTACCACAGTATTTCGCTACGCGTTTCGGCTGTTACACTGGCCTTTTTCAAGCTGTAATACTGTGTGTTGGTTTGGCGGTCTTTTTATTTGCACAATTTCTTCAATTAGATACTTAGTATTCAATCATTCAATTTTTCAATTTATTTTTCAATGGATGGGCATGCAGCTGTTTTGAATTGTCTTTGTAGTTACATTTTGTAGCAATATTCATTCATAATTGTAAAATATGAATGAATATTGCTACAAAATGTAACCACAAAGAAAATTGCCTACATTTTTATAATTAGGAATGAATACTGTCACATCTATGGGTAATACACAAAATGTAACTACAAAGACAATTCAAAACAGCTGCATGCCCATCCATTGAAAAATAAATTGAAAAATTGAATGATTGAATACTAAGTATCTAATTGAAGAAATTGTGCAAATAAAAAGACCGCCAAACCAACACACAGTATTACAGCTTGAAAAAGGCCAGTGTAACGGCCGAAACGCGTAGCGAAATACTGTGGTACTAACAAAGAAAAGATTTCACCTACTGAGGCTATAAACAATACCTGATACAAGACCAGTTTTTTACACCTCCCGCTTTTTGGACAAGCGGTAAAAGACGGACCAAAGCCTTCAAAGAAAATCAACTCCAGCACTTCAGTCTATACCAGCAGACCATTACAAAGACTACCCATATCAGAGGGATACGGAGCTGCACACAGTCAGCGGAACTCGACATCCTCCAGCAAAAAAGAGCGCAACAACTTGAACCAGGCTCCAGAATCGGTTAGGAGTACAGTAAGTCCAAACGCTCCTTACTCTATTTACTTCCTTAGACCGTAGAGCTTTGGTAAATATAGTTCTTATCTCAACACATATTGACAGTGTTTAACACTCAAGGATACTGATGCAAAAAGGAGTGTCTAATATAAACTGACACAAATTATCCAAAGAAAGCTTTTAAGAAAACGACTTTTAAACAACAAAATCCACCGGTGGTTTTCTTTTTCTTTTACTATTGACACTGGGTTACCAACGAATACAAAAATTCCTGTGCAATTCAAATTGCCATACACTAGTCGGCCGACTATTAGCAAGTTTATAAATTGCAGAAATACAGTTTTAACCGTAAATATACATTTTTACATTTTTTACAATATATGTTTTATGAAATATTTGTAAGATTTTAAGCATAAAATATTTGTAAGATTTTAAGCAACAAATGTTCAAACATTTTCCTTTCCTTTCTCATATGACAGTAATTTGTGTGAAAGCTAATAATTGTTGATACCAGGTACAAGCATTCAGATCAAGAATATTCTTCTATATATATAGTAACACTAGAAATATTTGGAATAGCAAAACTCCACAAACATAAAGATCCCTTTCAAACTGTATATTTGACTTTTTTAGACTTGTACTAGGTTTTCAATGCACTAGGTACAACACTCTATCGAGTCCTATTTTTAAAACATTTTCCAAACACACAGGTTGTTTCATTGTATTTCATATGAACATATTGTCACCAAACATATTGTTACTATACACCTATACCATTAATCTTGAAACACTAGTCATAGACTTCACATATTGGTTACAAGACATATCCGTCTAAAACTCAATCAGTACTTGTAAACCACTTGTCACAAAGTCCTATTGGAATTTTTAAAGAGATTTTTTCTTCTTATTCTTATTTTTTCAAATAAATATATTTGTTATTCAAACAAGTGTCAAATCTTTTATACAATCCACTTAGATAAGGATACTGAATAATCAAGACAGGGGTATAAGCATTCATTTGCGCCTACACTCCAAAAATTTCCAAAACCTCTCCTGTACACCTAAGTAAGATATTTTTTGGGGAAAATATCCTAGGAGTAAAAGGCTTACCCCATTAGGCAGCGCAAAAAAGTTTTATACTTCACTCACAGAAACAGTTCTTATACTCTTATAGGAATTTAGCTGAAAGTTGAAGCTTAGATAGAGGGTAGGTGGGAATGGCAAACAAATATTTTTATCTATTTTGTTTTGGTTTGGTTTGGTTTTGTTTTGCTTTGTTTGGTTTTGTTTTGTTTAGTTGTGGTTTTTTAGGTTTAGCCGTTGACATAGCTTGTCAGCGGCATGGGATTAGGTGGAACTGAAATTCCAAAAATTATACGATCAGAATATAGGACGATTTTGTACAGTATTGAATGATGGTCGATAAAAAGAACATAATGAAATATGCTTAGTTTATGAAGGGCCTTATGTTATTTATGATTGAAAGGTGCAAAACACCCTGCGAGGTGGAATTATGACCCAAATGAGAGGTCAGTAATTGCTTATTTTTCTTTTCTTTACTGTATATAAAAGGTAAAACATCCTGCGAGATGAAAGGGAAGCCCGATTGAGTGGCGTATTTATATTTTTTGGATCATAAATAAAAATTAAAAAAAATAAAAAAATATTTGTATTAAAATGTTATTACAAAAACACTAAATCACAGTAAAATGCTAAAGACACCGGTGTCTAGGTTGAATACTAACAAACTAAATCCTAATATATTAAAAAACAGTGACTTCAGTCTAATTAATAAAGCTTGACTCTAAAATAACACAAGCATCCATATATGCTACAAATTGATTATTCTGATGTAACTAAATAATTGATGCTAGTAATACAAATTATAGCAATCGTATAAATATATGTAGTGAACACATAAATAAATGTACAATACTCAACGGATACTATAAGAAAAAAGTCCACAGATTAATGTTGGTGCTCTTTTTGCTGTTATAATTAGCCTTTTGTATGTGATATGGGAAGGTAGTGATTGCACTAGTGTGCGTATCCGCTTTGTAAGTGGTGGTAAGGTTATGTCCAAATAGACCAATCGGAATTCTAAGTTAGATGATGGTCTATTTAAATTATATTTCGTGTTTCAATGTACATGTAATAATCACCTCCTTAGAAAGAGTTATGGTATTCACCTCCTCAGGAAAGAGTTAGAATCAATGCCCCTTTTTTTTTTTGTGCAATCACAGCTTACCTTGTCGGCTGTTGTATTTGTTAACCACAATTGGCAAAGTGAATAGATTACTTCTGATGTAGGATCCAACTCACCTTACTTGCTGAATTCATCTGCTTCTGGAGTTCTTACTTGCTGAATTCATCTGCTTCTGGCGTTCTTACTTGCTGAATTCATCTGCTTCTGGCGTTCTTACTTGCTGAATTCATCTGCTTCTGGCGTTCTTACTTGCTGAATTCATCTGCTTCTGGCGTTCTTACTTGCTGAATTCATCTGCTTCTGGCGTTCTGCTTTTGGCGTTCTTACTTGCTGAATTCATCTGCTTCTGGCATTCTGGTTCTGGCATTCTAACTTGCTGAATTCATCTGCTTCTGGCGTTCTTACTTGCTGAATTCAACTGCTTCTGGCGTTCTTACTTGCTAAATTCATCTGCTACTGGCATTCTTACTTGCCGAAATCATCTGCTTCTGGCGTTCTCCGCTTGTCAACTGTTGTATCGCTTCTGGCGTTCCTCGCTTGTCGAATGATGTAGACAACGGGAGCTGCGTCAGGGTTTCTCTCCCAACCAATCAACTTTTAGGTCCTCAGTGCACGCACTAGTTTGAAGTAGTATAAGACGGATGTTTCCAAACCCCCTCCTCTTTACCAGTTTACCTTCCTTGATTTGCAGAGTGCTTCGTTTTTGCTGAATAAAAACAATGAATTTCCAATCACAGTTCATGGAGCTATAGGAAACAATATCTACGCGAATGGAAAAGGGAGAAGAGAGTGAACAGAGGTAGAGGAAAGGGAGAACTAATCATAAAGAGACAAACGGACGAGACACAAATTAAGGGAATCTTTAACATCAGTGATATACCTATTACTTTAGAACAAGAAAAAATACGCAATAAAGGTTTATCCTTTGCTCCATCCACAAAACTTAATACATTTGAACATTTGATTAACATCAATCAATTAATTAGAAAATAAACCTTAAAGAAATATTTTTTAAAAATTCCGACAGTCCAAAATAGTTCAAATTGTCAGGCTCAAAATAGTCAAGTGAATGCCAATCCGACACAATTTTTCAGCAATTACAGCATTTAACCTTATACATAAGTCCGTGGGTTAGGCTATTGCTGTTCTAATAAGACTAGTTCATAAGGCACTCTTTTTTATACCTCATTTTTTTCCTTTCATGATTCAAATAGAGCATGAGATTTTAAACAACTTTCTTATTTACTTCTATTATCAATTTTTCTTTTTGGTATCTTTTGTTAAAAAGCAGGGAGTATTATATGGCAGCAGTTTTGCAAGAATGCTATTCATTTTTAGGATCACTAGAGGGCAGCACTATTTCCTGCCATGTAGTACTCCAAATGCCTACCTAGGTATTTCTTCAACACAGAATATCATGGTATGATGCGGTTACTGCACATACTATATAAAAAAATGTTACACAGCATATATCGTTTGAAGCCATAACTTACAAAACAATTTAAGTTATAGAATGCATACAATGAACCATAAAACATACACTATGGAATGCACAGAGGTTTGACTTACACCCTTAAGTACAGTGGCATATTGTGTAAATGGTATAAGGACCGGGACCAAATGTCCAAAAAGTGATGTACCCATATACATGCAGCTGGAAAAAATGTGTTAAATACAGACATACAGTCAATTAGTGAATAATGCATTGACATATTTGTTGCAGCATCCTGTATTATACCCCAAACATATGGGAACACTAGCTTCCTGGAAAACAAAATCACCTAATCCCACAGGACCATTTAAACAAAGAATAAATAATTTTCTCAAAAATCATCAAACCCCATATCAAGAGGATACTATAAAAAACAATGCAGGTCAAAATTGGTATTTAAACCCATAGGTACCAATGTCTCCAAAGTGAAAATCCATCTGGATTTTCTTTGGAGAAGTATTTTGGCCCTATTGCCACCCCTGACTGGTGCCAGGACATGATCAATAATCATGTATCGAAGATCAGATACATTGTGCTTATGTAACAAGACCGGTAGCACATATAAGGTGGTAAGTGTATGTATTCTGTATGTCGGAGTACGGGCTCAGGCCCAAAAACGTTAACTGTATGCTTTATATTCAGTAAAAAACTGTTTTGTTAAAACGCCAGTGAGTGCCTACCTTTGTGGATTATTGTGTACTGGAATTTGGCTGGCACCCTGGGGGTGGGATCAGTAAGTGAGTGCTGGGTTCCTTTGAAGATTTGTGTGTATGTATAATTATATATATATATATATATATATATATATATATATATATATAAAACCTTCCTCTGCAGCAATGTTAAGTACTTTTTGTAAATAGCAGTACTTTCAAGCATGTCCCAGCACTTCACAGCATTTCACAAGTACTTTGTCAAAATAATGTCCTTTATAGTTCACAGGGACAAATGTCTTTAAACACACACACCAGCTTCTCCAGCTGGGTAGTAACTCTCTCCTAGGCTTAAGTTAGGCTCCTATTTAAACCCTCACAGCTTCTAAATTAACCACACCTGTGATTAGCTGCTTAATCAAAACAACCTGAACTGGACAGCTTCACAGCTGTCTGGGATAATGGCCCACACTCTCTCCAATTATCCCAAACCCTAGGGACCCAGAAAACTATTTACCAACTGCGTAATCAAATACACGCTCTCTCTCCCTGGGGTTTTAACTGAAAGGAGAAATACCATGTACAATGCTTGGTATTACATATCTTCCATTTGTAACCAGGCCTTGCTTTCTGTCACATATCCTCCCCCCAGCTCATACCCAGTGGGTTGAGCGACCATGGACATTAACAAATGTATCCGAGACAAACTATCAGCATTGCCCTGCAAAAGACCAACCCTGTGCTTAACAGTAAAATTAAAGGGTTGCAAGCTAAGAAACCACCTAGTAACCCTTGTATTTGTTTCCTTATTCTGGCTCATCCATGTGAGAGGAGCATGATCTGTTATTAATTTAAATTTTCTTCCCAACAAATAGTACCTAAGGGTCTCTAAAGCCCACTAAATGGCAAGGCATTCTTTTTCATCTATAGAATAGTTATTTTCCTGTGGGATAAGTTTTCTGCTTAGGAAAAGGACAGGATGCTCTTCTCCCTGACACTCCTGCGAGAGAACTGCTCCTAAACCAACATCAGAGGCATCTGTTTGTACAATAAAATCTTTAGAGAAATTGGGGGTTACCAAAACTGGATGGGCACAAAGGGCATCTTTCAAATGCTTAAAAGCTTGTTCTGCTTCTGGAGACCATTTTATCATAATTGGG
The DNA here is from genome assembly GCF_027579735.1 of Bombina bombina. NCBI lineage: Eukaryota > Metazoa > Chordata > Amphibia > Anura > Bombinatoridae > Bombina > Bombina bombina. Next base: position 137,676,569 of record NC_069499.1, on the reverse strand, counting down.
GCCCTTGCTTTTGTGAGATCTGTCAAGGGTGCCGCAATTGTAGCGAAATTCGGGATGAACCTTCTATAATAACTAGTTATCCCAATAAAAGCTCTCCCTTCTTTTTTAGTTAGAGGCTGCGGACAGTTCTGTATGGCCTCTACTATTGTTGTCTGAGGTTTAACTAATCCTCTACCAATAGTATAACCCAAGTACTTAGATTCCTGTAAACCAACAGTACATTTTGCAGAATTGGCAGTTAACCCAGAGGACCGTATTGCATCACGTACTGCTTGAACTTTTGGAAGATGGGATTCCCAATCTGTACTATAAATTATAACATCATCCAAATATGCTGCCGCATAATGAACATGGGGTTTCAGAATTCTATCCATCATCCTCTGGAATGTTGCCGGGGCCCCATGTAAACCAAATGGCAACACCGTATACTGAAATAAGCCCTCTGGGGTTGAAAAAGCTGTCTTTTTCTTTGCTTGATTAGTGAGAGCCACCTGCCAATACCCTTTCGTTAAATCAATTGTAGTAAGATAACGTGCTTTTCCTAGCCTTTCTATCAACTCATCTACTCTAGGCATTAGATAGGTGTCAAATTTGGAAACCCAATTAAGCTTACGATAGTCATTACAGAACCTTAATGAACCATCCGGCTTTGGAACAAGCACGATTGGACTGTTCCACTTACTTTGTGATTCCTCAATTACCCCAGGCTTTAACATTTTTTCTACCTCCAGTTTAATGGCCTTTCTATGAGCCTCAGGGAATCTATTTTAAGGCAGAATTTCTTCCCTGGTTCTGTTATTATGTCATGCTTAATAACATTAGTTTTTCCCGATACCACAGAAAATACCTCTTTTTTTTCTCCTTGACCTCTTGCTTCTGATGTGTACAGATAGTGTTTCAGATATATTTACCTCTGGTTCAGTGACAGGGAGTTCTGTAGGTTTTAAGGCAACTAAAACTTGCCAAGGTTTTAACAGATTTATATGATGTATTTGCTCAGGTTTCTCCCTGGCTGACTTACTTTGTAATTTACATCACCCATTTTCTCAATTATCTCATATGGGCCCTGCCAAGTAGCCAAGAATTTATTTTCAACTGTAGGGACCAGAACTAACACCCTATACCTAGGTTGAAACACCCTGGCTCTAGCATTACGGTTATAGCTGTACTTTTGTGCTTCCTGTGCTTTTCCCATATGTTCCCTTACAATGGGCATGACAGCTTTCATACGGTCCTGCATTTGGGAAACATGTTCAATAACACTTCGATAAGGTGTTGTCTCTTGCTCCAATGTCTCTTTAACTATATCTAGTAGTCCTCTGGGATGCCACCCATATAACAGTTCAAATGGGGAAAAACCTGTAGAAGCCTGGGGAACCTCCCTGATAGAGAACATTAAATAGGGTAACAAAAGGTCCCAATTTCTCCCATCTGTGTCAATTACCTACCTTTCTTAGCATTATTTCCCATATGTTCCCTTACAATGGGCATGACAGCTTTCATACGGTCCTGCATTTGGGAAACATGTTCAATAACACTTCGATAAGGTGTTGTCTCTTGCTCCAATGTCTCTTTAACTATATCTAGTAGTCCTCTGGGATGCCGCCCATATAACAGTTCAAATGGGGAAAAACCTGTAGAAGCCTGGGGAACCTCCCTGATAGAGAACATTAAATAGGGTAACAAAAGGTCCCAATTTCTCCCATCTGTGTCAATTACCTACCTTTCTTAGCATTATTTTGAGAGTTTTGTTAAACCTTTCCACTAAACCATCAGTCTGAGGGTGATATACTGAGGTCCTTAGTTGTTTTTGTTGAAATAATCTTTATTGTCAAAAAGGAAGACAAGAGACATATCTAATACATCATGCCCTTAGTTCAGATAAACATATTTATATTCATTGTTACAGTCTCAGGACCTCTTATCATGTTCGATAAAGTTTTATAATTCCATATATCTGTCTCAAACAACATGAAAAAGAGTTGGAGGATGAAACAACTTCTCTCAGCAATTAGTATATCCATCCGGCTTTCCCAATGTATCTCCATCATTACTGAAATCTCTGAAAGTCCATAGAGTCCTAGGAAAAGCTCCCACCTACTGAAGTTGCCTTCAGGCATAGGAAATATATGAGGTCCTGTTTATTTTCCTGAAGTAGGAACGAAATTATCTATAGTCTTCCTTCCCCTCCCTTTTCTAATGTGTTTTCCTTTTATTTTAATAATTATAAACATTAAACATAAACTTTTGAAACTGTAAAGCAATAAACTCATAACTGTATAACCTTTCCCATTGAGCAGAGAGAGAACCATCAAATTGTATCTAAGATGTATATAAGTTCCCCATAAAAGACTTAGTGGCAATAAGTTTAGGAGAGATCCCCTATCGTGTTATAACTCTTGAAAGACTTAAATTTCCCTTATCTCACTTCTATCTCTGTTCATGATCCAGTGGACCCAAATCTTTTGGAAATGTGTTGTTGTATCCTGCAACCAAGAGGCAGATTCTGACATAGCATATATATTATCTAACCTGTTAATCACTTCTGACCACGTTGGTGAACCTGTTCTCCAGTGTTTGGCTATACATATCCTCGTGGTTGTACAAAGTATATTTATGAATATATTGGTAGCTAAGTTTAAGGATTCATCTGCAACATGCAAGAGGGCCTGCACCGCCGTTAGCGTCATAGTTTTATCTAATAGGATACTTATCAATTTAGAAAGTTTGTTCCAAATTTGTTTAATCTCCCCACATTCCCACCACATATGCATATCATTTCCAATTTCTGCACAACCTCTGTAACAGAGTCTACTTTTCTGCAATGTATAATGTGCAGTTCTTATGGGTGTAAGATACCACCTGTAAGATGTTTTAATAGAATTTTCGATAAGGTCTGCGCATATCAGCCCCTTGCTAATCCTAGAAAGTATTTGTGTCCATCTGTCATCATCATATGTTTCACCTAAGTCTCTTTCCCAATTCTCATGAAGCGGCAATTTGGAGCCTTTTTTTGCATCTTGTATTGCCAAGTACAGTTGTGATATTAGTTTTTTATTGCTACCTGGGGTTGCAATAATGCGTTCTGTTGTAGTGTATGGGTTTAATGGTTTGTTGTGTCTGTATTTGTATATTGTGGTGGATATCTGAAGATATAGGAACCAATGTAAGGTGTCCGGCTGAAGTTTATCTTTCAGTTGGGTGTATGTAAGCATTTTACCTTTATCTAAAAAGTCTGCAACTCTGTAGAGGCCCTTATTTTCCCACTTACATATTAGTGTTTGAAATTCTGCAGGAAGTATAGCACCCAGTGGTATTATCTTAGTACCCTTGGGTATGAGGCCTAGAGAAGATGTGAGGTATTTCCACATATGTTTGGACTCCTCTGTCACCTTGAGTTTGTATAGTGTTTTGTTTGTAGTGTTTGAGGTGTTCCAAACAATCGTGGCTGGATCATTCACCCCAGCTAAGTCTGCCTCTAGTCTAGTCCAAGTTATTTCTCAACAGTTTTTGCTTATCAGCGTAATTTGTGACAACCTAGCTGCCTGATAGTAGTCTAACAAATTGGGCACCCCCACTCCCCCCAGCTGTTTGTGTTGTTTTAATAGTTGGGAGGCTATTCTAGCTGTTTTGGGTCCTCGTAGGAACCTAATTAGGTCCATCTGGAGATCTGCTAGCTCTCTTTGCGGTACTTTGATTGGTAATGCTCTGAAGAGATATAATATTCTCGGTAGAATATTCATCTTTATAATCGATAATCTGCCATAACAGGAGAAACACCCCCTCCTCCATCTACCCAAATCCCTTCTTACGGTCATAAAGATCTCAGTATAGTTTGCCTTATAGAGTCCCTCTAGTGTGTTTGTTATGATGTTAACTCCCAAGTATTTGATATATTTTTTAGCCCACTTAAAGTCAAAATTCGCTTCTATCAACTTACAAGAATGTAGTGGTAGTGTCAGTGGTATAGCCTCACACTTATCTGAATTTATTTTGAAGCCTGAGATTTTTGAAAATTCATCAATGACTTGATATAGATGAGGGAGTGATCTTAAAGGTTTCGTCAATGTAAGCAAAATGTCATCCGCAAATAAGGTGAGTTTATATTCTTCTTTGTTAATTTTTACTCCGGTAATGTCTTTTGCTCCCCTGATATAGGCCGCTAAAGGTTCTATGCTTAGTGCAAATAATAGAGGAGATAGCGGGCAGCCCTGACGTGTCCCATTTAATATTTTAGTTGGCCTAGACTGATGGCCCGTTGCTCTGATAGTTGCTGTTGGGTCTGAATACAGGTTTTTAATAGCCGCCATGAATTGTCCTTTGAAACCCATGAATGTTAGTGTCTCAAACATATATTCCCAGTCGACCCTATCAAACGCCTTCTCTGCATCCAGAGATAGGAGCAGAGAAGGCGTTTTTGTCCCCACCAAGTATTCCACCAGAGACACCGTTCGTCTCACATTATCTGGGGCTTCCCTTTCTTTTATGAATCCTACCTGGTCGGGATGTATCAATGAGGGTAGATATAATTTGAGTCTATTTGCTAAAATTTTTGTAAAAATTTTTAAATCTTGGTTAATCAATGAGATCGGCCTATAGTTTTGGTATTTTTTGGGATTCCTTCCTGGTTTGGGTATAACCACTATTTTGGCCTGCAATATGTCCTGTGGGATACGGGTACCCTGCATGATGTCATTGCAGAATTTGTGCAAGTGGGGGACCAGACATTTTTTAAATACTTTATAATATTCACCTGAGAACCCGTCAGGACCCGCCGCCTTGCCTATTTTAGTCCTTAGTTGTTTTATGCCAAACAACTTACACATTTCTTTTGTAACCCTGGACATAAATGGAGTTCCTTGGTCTGTCAAAATATCCTTAGGTATCCCGACCCTGCTAAACATTAGCATGAGTTCTCTTGCTATGGATTTTGCAGAGCTGTTACAAAGGGGAACTGCCTCAGGATAGTGTGTAACATAATCAAGGATTACCAATATATACTGATGTCCTCTAGCAGATTTAACCAGCAGACCCACCAAGTCCATAGCAATACTTTCAAAAGGCACTAAAGGGTTACGAAAATCTTTAGCAGGAGCTGTAAGTTGACACTTAGGGAATGAAGCACAATAATCTTTGATGGCTACAAATATCTTTGGCCAATAAAACCTTTTAAGAACTCTCTCTTTGGTTTTCTAAACTCCCAAATGCCCCCCTTAGAATGTGGTTATTTGCAAGATTTAATACAGTGTTTTTAAAAGTCGGGGGCACCAAATGTTGTTTAACAAGGTCTGTTCCTTTTTTTCCTACATGCTATACCAAATCATTATCTGCTTCGAAATAAGGATAGGGTAATACATTTCCTGGCTGTGTCACAACATCATTCATAACCCTGATATTATTTCTTGCCTCTACCAATGTTGGATCCTCACATTGGGCTTTTTTAAAATTACCAGGACCACCAACCAGATCTATCAAATCATCAATATTTTCTGAGCTAGTACTCGGTATTTCATTACTCTGAAAAGGTTGATCACTTACTAATACAGGTATAGGGCAATAAATCTTATTTTTCTCCTTTTCAACGGAAACCCCTTCCAAATCAATTTCAGAAAAAGGAAATACATAAATATCAGTAGTTTACATATTTCTGGAGATTCCCATAACTCCAAAAATTATGTAAAATCTCTCCCTATCACCACCTCATGGAGTAAATTTGGTACTACACCCACACAATATTTTACTGAGTCTCAATCTCCACCTCAGCTGTAGGATATTCACGTTTATCTCCATGAACACAGATAATTCCCATTTTTTCCCCATAATCTAATATTGCATCAGGTTTTATAGATTTAGCCACTAGTGTGACCATACTTCCTGAATCAAGCAAAGCCCTAAACACTTTACCATTAACCTTCACAGTACACTAATGGGAATCATTATTAACAGAGCTGTTGCTATTAGACAATAGTGAATGTGCAACATTACAGTCCATAAATTCATCTTTATCACAGTATCTAGCAATATGACCAACCTCATTACATTTAAAACATCTTACAGGTTGGTTATATTTAAATGTTCCCTTAATTCCTGGGCAAATGTCTGTGTTTTGCATTTACACCTGCTGCTCTCCTATCCCCTTTATCCCCTGAACAGTCTTACCAGTTCTTCTAGAGTTCTGGGACTTGGGATTGCAGGGCTGATCCACTGAAGACTGTTGCAAAGCTTCTCCTGAAGCTATAAATCTTTCGACCAACACAATCAACTGGTCCGCTGTTTGAGGATCACCTTGATTAATCCACGCTGAAACCAGTCCATCTTCAGTAGTTCCATTATTTTGGTAGCCGAATTAACCTCTGGTTGCAGCCACTTCCTGGCAAGATGTGTAAGGTGTGCACTCATTCTTTTCCACCTGGAGATATTGAGGATTTAGTTCCAGACCACCACAATAAAGCGAATATAGCAATAACGTCACACAATTTTTTTGTTTCCCAGTGCATATAAAAATATATTTACACTATACTGTGGTCTTTTAAGTGTGCAATAGCATTATGCCTCAAAAAACAATTTACATACCTTAATTCAAAAATACTAACCATCACCTGAGCCTTCAGTAAGTCATAATCTTTTTGCTGGTGTTGTATACATCGATAGGTATGTGTATATATGTGTATTCATGTGTATTTATATGTTTATATGTTGGAAAAAATGGTGCAGATAGACTTGCTCGATACGGGGTTGCCACAAACCTTCAATTTGTAAAAAGACCAATATCTGCGAAGTGCATTAAAATGAGGTATGTCTGTATATAGACATACATATATATTACATACAAATTTATACAGGTATATATATATATATATTTTTTTTAAGCATTGTGAATATCAAGGAGCATAGCATAAAAGCATATCTACCTGCTAAAAATCATATATATATATATATATATATATATATAATATATATATGTATATACTGTGTATATATATATATATATATATACAGTATATACATATATTGTCTGTACTAGAACACTGTGTAAGCTAAGTATTCCTCTGTGTTGTGCTGTACTTTAAAGTTGAAATCTCTCATGCAATATTTTCTAGTATTAGGCTTAAGAGACAGGTGCGTACACATGTGTCACTCAGCTTGTGTAATGCAGAGGGCCTGTGCCCATATTAGGAAAGCTGCATTCTTGCTCTGCAACTAACCCAAGTCTCTCCTTCCTTAAGAAGCAAGTCAAAGCATGATTTTCTCAATCTATTCATCTATACTTTAAAACAAAAAGAAAAAAAAGAAAAAATGATTGTGCGACGTGGGTTTTACAAAGTTATCTCGTGTGTACAATTGGTAAACAGCAGGTGTGAGTTCTTCTGATTTGAAGAATTAAGCCGGCATTTTCTCTGTACCTGGAAATACTACAATCCAATCCATCGTCTTCAGCATCAGTCTACCCATAGACAGGTAAGGGCATGTGGCTCTATGTAAAAAGGGCATGTCTGCTATGTGAACAACTTGTTATAAGCATTGCGCAATAGTTTTTTTAACATAAGGGGAAATGCAGTAAAATATTTCAAGAGCTCTTTTAATTTTCTGGTGGAGAAAAGGCATAAAGTACTATACAATACAGTGCTTTTTATGGGTAACAACTACATTTTAAGAAGACGAGACTAACGACACGGAGAGAAGAGATGGATTTGCAAATCTGATATGAACTAATCTCAATGTTCTTCAAAGACAAGACTCCAAAAGGTGAGAAAATTATGTTTTATTTATTAATGTTCTAACAGTGCTGATCTGTCATTTGAAATTGCTGAACCTTCCAGTGTCTGATGTCATTTACTTGGTTATTTCCTACAACAAATCATAATATTAATTTTGCATGTTATCCCATTAAGACCAATTGAATTTATTTTAGTAACAAGTTTATTAAAGAGCCTGGAAAATGATATTTGCTACACTAATGCATAACACATCAAAGCATGATTAGTATAACATTAATGAAATACAACCTTTTCTTCATCATTGATATTCTTTTTATTAAATTCTATAAATTATTGGAACAAGGAGAAAGCAAGATAATTAAAGTAGTTTATCATTGTTATGAGTCTTTTTTTTTTTGCATTTTAAATACTAGACTATGAACCAAGATGTTAAAGTTTTTGTAAACTCTTGTTATTACAGAGAATCTGCAAATTGCCTGTAATCTGTGGTGTCTGGGTGTAATTTACAGTGAATTTGAAATAAGAACTTGATCATAGGTGAGATGTTTTATTAGAGTAAAATCATCAAACTACAGTGTTGGCAAGATCATAAACAGAGGTATAATGTCATGATTGCCTCCGTTCATCGCCGTGTCGCAGCGGCTCCCGGAACTTCTCTGTGTGTCTGACGTCATGTTGCTTAGCAACATGACGCTTTCTCGACACACCCCTCTGATGACGGTTACGCTCCTGCCTTTAAACCACGGCGGGAGATCTGAATCTGGGCCCGTTTGTTTGTTTCCCTTTGGAGTGTGAGTACCGTATCAATTCTGTTCTTTTGTGTACCGACTTCTGCCTGCCTGACCAAGCCTCATGCCTAAACCCTACTTGCTGATATTTGGATGTTGACTTCTGCCTGCCTGACCTTGCCTGTAGCTTTTACCCTTTTGCTGATACTTGGATGCCGACTTCTGCTTGCCTGACCTTGTCTTTTGCCTATACCTTTTGCTGATATTTGGATGCCGACTTCTGCCTGCCTGACCTTGCTTTTGCCTTTACCTTTAAACCTTTTCTTTGATAAACAAAACCTGCTTAAAGGGACATTTTACTTTTACAAGCTGCAAAAGAGAACTTTGCCTTTCTGTTTGTTATAAACCTGCTTAAAGGGACATTTTACTTTTACAAGCTGCAAAAGAGAACTTTGCCTTTCTGTTTGTTATAAACCTGCTTAAAGGGACATTTTACTTTTACAAGCTGTACAAGAAACTGTGCCATTCTGTTTGTTCTAAACCTGCTAAAAAGGGGACATTTACTTTTACAAGCTGCAAAAGAGAACTTTGCCTTTCTGTTTGTTATACACCTGCTTAAAAGGGTCTTTTACTTTTACAAGCTGCAAAAGAGAACTTTTCCTTTGTTTTACAAGCCTGCTAAAGAGGACCTTTTTTCAGAAGCTTCAAGTAAGAGCATTTCCTTTTTGTTCTTTGTACTACTTAAAGGGACGTTTTATCCTTTGTGGCTTTCCTGCATTCTGGAACAATATTCATTTTAGTTATCTTCTAATCTGCTTCCTGAGTGGGTCACGTCCTGGATATTTCTCAGTGTGCTAGCGTGTGCTTTCAATTCACGCTAGCAGTTGGGTTACATCCCGGATTGATTCCAGAGCGGCTGACATTACAAACGGGCCACAAAAATGGACCCCACTGAATTATCTATGGCCGTGGCTCACCAGGGACAGCTCTTGGGTTCTCATGCCACTCACTTGCAGTCTCTGGACACTAAACTTGATCAAATTACTGCTCTATTACAAAATCTGGTTGCTACCGCACCTCCCAATCCTAATCCCAATCCAAATCCGATTGAGGCATTACCTCCTCCGATTCCTAACAATCAGTCTCAGGTACAACTAAGTCCCAGGATACCTCTTCCGGATAAATATGATGGGAATCCTGAAGAATGTAGAGGCTTTCTGAATCAATGCCGTCTTCATTTCCGAAATAGCCCTACTCTCTTTGCTACTGCCTCTTCTAGAATCACATTTCTTATTTCCTTAATGAAAGGAAAAGCCTTGGCTTGGGTATCACCTTTGCTAGAAAAGAATGATCCTATACTGTTGGATGTTGATACATTTCTATCTACATTCTCAAACGTATTCGATAAACCTGGAAGGTCATCCGCTGCTGAAGCTACTCTCCTGGATTTACGTCAAGGAAATCAACCAGTCTCTCAATATGCTATTGAGTTCCGCACCCTTGCCTCTGAAACCACTTGGAATCAGGGAGCACTCAGAGCCGCTTTCCGTAAAGGACTTTCTGAGCGTCTCAAGGATGAATTGGTGTATCGTGAACTTCCAGAGTCCTTAGAAGCCTTAATAAATCTCTGTATCAGTCTCGACGCCAGGTTTCGTGAACGCCAACAAGAAAAGGATAGAACACAGAGGACTTCAACTCGAACTCCTTTTCGTTTGGCTCCTCGTTTTTCTAATCCAGTCACTCCAGTCTCTCCTACTACTGATCAGGCTGAACCCATGGAAGTAGGAAGTATAAAATTAACTGAGACTGAACGCTTGAGAAGACGGACTCTTGGCTTATGTCTGTACTGTGGCCTTAAAGGGCATTTATTAAGGGATTGTCCTACTAGGCCAGTAAAAGCCAGGGCTTAACTCTAGTCCAGGGAACTGAGTTAAGCCAAAATAGTGGTCATTCCCTATACAAGAAACTCTTTGTTCCAGTAACTCTTCTAATTGGACATAAGAAGATCTATACCCAAGCTCTAATTGATTCTGGTGCTGGAGGTGTGTTCATTGACTCTACATTTGTTTCTACTCATTCTATACCCTTACTAAAGAAGGAGTATTCCATTTCAGTCTCTACGGTCAGTGGAGATCCTTTGGGTTCTGGATACATTCAGTTTTCTACTCAACCCTTACTCCTCACCGTAGGAATACTTCATTCCGAGACAATTTGTTTCGATGTCATTCCCACTCCGCAATTTCCCATTATCTTGGGATTACCCTGGCTCCAGATTCACAATCCCATTTTTTCTTGGACTTTCGGTGAACTCACTTCCTGGGGATCTACATGCCAGACTAAATGTCTTCAAAAGATTACTAAGTTACCACTCACTATTGCTCTCACAGTTGAAACTCCGGAATCCTTACCTATGCATTATCATGACTTTGTGGATGTTTTCTCCAAAAAAGAAGCTGAACGTCTTCCTCCTCATCGCCCTTTTGATTGTCCCATTGATCTCCTTCCTGGGGCTGCCTATCCTCGAGGCAAGACATATCCACTTTCTAAACCAGAAAACATGGCTCTGGAAGAATATATAAAAGACAATCTGGCTAGAGGATTTATTCGGCCCTCCTCTTCCCCTGTAGGGGCTGGTTTCTTTTTTGTGGGAAAAAAGGATGGCGGATTAAGACCCTGTATTGATTATCGTGGATTGAATCAGATTACCATCAAGAACAGTTATCCCCTGCCCCTTATTCCTGAACTTTTTACTTATCTTCAGGGAGCCACCATTTTCACCAAACTCGACCTACGTGGTGCATACAACTTGATCCGTATACGCAAAGGAGATGAGTGGAAGACTGCCTTTAACACTCGATTTGGGCATTATGAATATTTGGTCATGCCCTTCGGGCTATGCAATGCTCCGGCGGTTTTCCAGCATTTTGTAAACGAGATCTTTCGTGATTTTTTGAATATTTTTGTTATCATATACCTGGACGACATCTTAATTTTTTCTCAGAACCACCAGGATCATGTGCACCACGTCAAGAAAGTACTTCAACGTCTAAGAGAATTCCATCTGTTTGCTAAACTGGAGAAATGTTCTTTCCATCAAAAATCCATACCCTTTCTGGGTTATGTAATATCGGCATCTGGATTCGAAATGGACCCTACTAAACTTTCTGCCATTTTGGATTGGCCTAGACCTGATTCTTTGAAGGCTTTACAACGTTTCCTAGGCTTCGCCAATTATTACAGAAAGTTCATCAAGAATTTTGCTACTATTACTTCTCCTCTTACTTCTCTCACTAGAAAAGGACAAAACTGTAAAGTATGGCCGTCTGAGGCTATAGAAGCTTTTGAATCTCTCAAAGAAGCTTTTTCCTCAGCTCCTATCCTTCGTCATCCAAATCCTGAGTTTCAATTTATTCTGGAGGTGGATGCTTCCTCTGTTGCTGCTGGAGCTGTTCTGTCTCAACGAATACCAGAGACTGGAAGGATTCATCCTGTTGCTTTTTTCTCTAAAAAATTCACTCCTTCCGAATTTAACTATGACGTAGGGAATAAAGAGTTGCTTGCCATCAAAATGGCATTGGATGAATGGAGACATTGGCTGGAAGGTACTTCTTTGCCATTTACTATACTTACTGATCATAAGAACCTTCTGTATCTCCAAACAGCCAAACGATTAAATTCCAGGCAAGCACGCTGGTCATTATTCTTCTCTCGGTTTCACTATAATTTGTCTTACATACCTGGTTCAAAAAATATTAAAGCAGACGCACTTTCCAGACAATTTCAAGATACCCCAGTTCCTGAGTCTGGTACCATTCTCCAACCTCATGAAGTCATTGCCCAGTTAACAACTTCTTGGTTACAAGAATTACAGTCCGCTCAAGAGCATCTTCCTTTGTCCTGTAAACCTCCCGATGGTTTACTCTTTGTTCCTGAACGCCTTCGTTCCAAGATTTTATTTTGGGCTCATGATAGTCCCCTTTCTGGACATCCTGGCATCAGTATTACCACTCGAAACCTCAAACAACATGTCTGGTGGCCTACACTCTCTCAAGATGTGAAGGATTACGTCTCAGTATGCACACAATGTGCCATGAACAAAACTCCACGCCAACTTCCTTCAGGATTACTCCAACCATTGCCTATACCTCACCAGCCTTGGACTCATGTATCCATGGACTTTATTACCGATCTTCCCTTGTCCACTGGGAACAATACTATCTGGGTGGTGGTCGACAGGTTCACTAAGACTGCTCATTTTGTACCCTTGCCAGGATTACCATCTGCCAAAAGACTCTCTGAACTTTTTATTCTACATATTGTAAGAATCCATGGATTTCCTCTAGATATTGTTTCAGATAGAGGGGTACAATTTGTTTCTCGATTTTGGAGGTCACTTTGTAAACATTTTGGAACTACTATATCTCTCTCTACTTCTCACCACCCACAATCGAATGGTCAGACTGAAAGAGTAAACCAGTGTCTTGAAACATATCTTAGACATTATGTGGATCATTATCACTCTAACTGGACTTCTTACCTTCCTTTGGCTGAATTGGCTCATAATGCCCGGTACAATTCCTCCCTTCAGACTTCTCCTTTTCATGCAGCTTACGGATATCAGCCTAGAACATTCCCTTTGCATACTTCCTCCACAGTGAATCCTGCTTCTGATCTTACAGCCCGAAGATTAACTCGACATTGGCAGAAGATACATCGTATTCTTTCTGTAACTTCTAGACGTTACAAGTTCTTTTCAGATCTTCGACGGAAGAAGGCTCCCAAATATCGCCCTGGTGATAAAGTTTGGATTTCCTCTCGATTTCTTCGCCTGAAACAACCTTCTAACAAATTGGGACCACGATATGTGGGTCCTTTCCGAATACTGGGTCAGGTGTGTTCCACTGCTTATCGGGTGGCTTTACCCAAGTCTCTCAAAGTCCATCCGGTATTCCATGTTTCTCTTTTAAAACCTGTGATGATTAACAGGTATTCTAAGCCTTTTTCTAAACCTCCACCGTTATTGGTGCATGGACATCCTGAGTTTGAGATCAGCCATATTCTAGATTCCAAGTTGCGGGGCAAGAAATTGTATTATCTCATTCATTGGAAGGGTTATCCAGTCACGGAACGTTCTTGGGAACCTGCTCATCAAGTAAATGCCCCTATTTTGGTCAAGACCTTCCACAAGACTCATCCTGATAGACCTGGTCCTGTCCCCCGGAGGGGTCCTTGAGGAGGGGGGTGCTGTCATGATTGCCTCCGTTCATCGCCGTGTCGCAGCGGCTCCCGGAACTTCTCTGTGTGTCTGACGTCATGTTGCTTAGCAACATGACGCTTTCTCGACACACCCCTCTGATGACGGTTACGCTCCTGCCTTTAAACCACGGCGGGAGATCTGAATCTGGGCCCGTTTGTTTGTTTCCCTTTGGAGTGTGAGTACCGTATCAATTCTGTTCTTTTGTGTACCGACTTCTGCCTGCCTGACCAAGCCTCATGCCTAAACCCTACTTGCTGATATTTGGATGTTGACTTCTGCCTGCCTGACCTTGCCTGTAGCTTTTACCCTTTTGCTGATACTTGGATGCCGACTTCTGCTTGCCTGACCTTGTCTTTTGCCTATACCTTTTGCTGATATTTGGATGCCGACTTCTGCCTGCCTGACCTTGCTTTTGCCTTTACCTTTAAACCTTTTCTTTGATAAACAAAACCTGCTTAAAGGGACATTTTACTTTTACAAGCTGCAAAAGAGAACTTTGCCTTTCTGTTTGTTATAAACCTGCTTAAAGGGACATTTTACTTTTACAAGCTGCAAAAGAGAACTTTGCCTTTCTGTTTGTTATAAACCTGCTTAAAGGGACATTTTACTTTTACAAGCTGTACAAGAAACTGTGCCATTCTGTTTGTTCTAAACCTGCTAAAAAGGGGACATTTACTTTTACAAGCTGCAAAAGAGAACTTTGCCTTTCTGTTTGTTATACACCTGCTTAAAAGGGTCTTTTACTTTTACAAGCTGCAAAAGAGAACTTTTCCTTTGTTTTACAAGCCTGCTAAAGAGGACCTTTTTTCAGAAGCTTCAAGTAAGAGCATTTCCTTTTTGTTCTTTGTACTACTTAAAGGGACGTTTTATCCTTTGTGGCTTTCCTGCATTCTGGAACAATATTCATTTTAGTTATCTTCTAATCTGCTTCCTGAGTGGGTCACGTCCTGGATATTTCTCAGTGTGCTAGCGTGTGCTTTCAATTCATGCTAGCAGTTGGGTTACATCCCGGATTGATTCCAGAGCGGCTGACATATAATATATATATATATATATATATATATATATTATAACTATATATAAGTATAAAAATATAACAATCAGCCTCAACCCTTTCTCTAAAAAACTGGTGACTACTTATGTACCCATGTAACATTGAGGAGGGAGATGAATATACATCGGATTTGGGAGCAGATTCACTATATTTACATACACTGATAACTGCTAAAGGTTTCAAAGTATATGGCAATAATTACATTGGCAACTTTTGCATTTGCTATAATTTTCTTGCATGAATGCACCATATATAGCAATGATTACTGTATCGAAAGTCAGTGCAATCCCACAAGGGTGTATACCTCCATAAGAGAGCTGCCTCATCAAGAAGTACTTCCCACCATACCTCCCTAGTGAGTGGGCAGATATGTAACTCTGTAATCTTTAACTACAGCTGCACTTTCATAACAATCTAAAGTGGAACTATAGTTCTATAACTTTTTCATGACCCCTCAATATAAAGACAGGGAAAAAGCTAAATTTTCTTACTCAGCCAGTTTCTCACTTCTCTGGGACTAGTGGATTAGTAAAACCTATATGTGTGTGTGTGTATGTATCACTATGGTTTACTAAGTTGTCCGCTGCAATCCATAAAATGTCAAAAACTGTGTATATATATACCGCATATATATATATATATATAATATGCTATTTATTTAACCCCATCAAAGGGAGAGAACTGCGGATCCAAAGCAGAAAGCATCCAGTATGCCAATTGATTGTGGCAGGCATATGACCACACTAATTACAGGCTGGAATTGTCTAGGGAGCTGTAGTGCTTGCAGCTCTTCAGTGGGGCATATGTGCCTAACCTCTTTGGGGGGTTAAACTCATAGAGTTCCAAAGCAACTAGTGCAAAAATTGCATGCTCTTATGAATGAAATCGCTTCATTTTTACAATACCATTTCCCTTTAAGTATGATGAAATTTACCTGAGCCTGCAACATTTTTCACAGTGATTGGTTGCATCAGTACCTAACTTGCCACAGCAAAAACCCAGGAACATGTAACAGTAAACTGCTTTTAATTTACAAAACCTTCTAAACTGTGCCAACAAAATGGCAATGTTGTTTCTTTTGCAGTGCACTGCTTAACTGATGAAAAATGCTATGAGTTTAACTTTAAGTACTGAATTGCAAAACATATGCAAAATATATTTTTTATTGCAAAGTTTGAAGAGTTTTGCAAATCCAGAGCAGCCCACAGATGCCCTCTTTAAACTCCTCCATACTATGGTTACTTTCCTTTGTGGTTTACCATTAGGGGAGCAACTGAACTTGTGCATTGCACAAAGTAAACTCTGCATAGAATGTAACTGAGTTAGGGGAACTGTAGCATACTTTACTATGCATAATGCACCCAGTCTCCAGCCTCAGGGGAGGAGAGGGGAAAAACCACAATTTTCAAACATAAATTATAGGAATAACAGGCAAGATAAATAATTAATGTATATTTATTTTGACTACATGACCCCTATCAGTGAGTGCTTTCTTTTATTGTGGGTTAAAGGGACACTGTACCCAAAAATTTAATTTTGTGATACAGATTGAGCATGACATTTTATGCAAATTTCGAATTTACTCCTATTATCAAATTTTCTTCATTCTCTTGGTATCTTTATTCGAAATGCAAGAATGTAAGTTTAGATGCCGGCCCATTTTTGGTGAACAACCTGGGTTGTCCTTGCTGATTGGTGGATAAATTCATCCATCAATAAAAAAGTGCTGTCCAGAGTACTAAAACCAAAAAAAAAGCTTAGATGCCTTCTGTTTCAAAAAAATGATAGCAAGAGAACGAAGAAAAATTGATAATAGGAGTAAATAAGAAAGTTGCTTAAAATTGCATGCTCTTTCTGAATTACAAATGAACAAATTTGGTTTCAGTGTCCCTTTAATGTTGCAAATGGAGTTGTGTGTGTTTTGCAATTGTATAGAGTGGTGTTTAATTTTAAATAAAAACTAATTTTTTAAAAGGCAATTTGCTTTGCGCAGAACTGAGGACAAAATTATTACTGTTTATTCAATGTGTATTATCAGTCAATCTGTAGGTGTTGATCATTTATGAAGGGCCTTTAGCTGTTGAATTAAATGTGTCTATATTCTTGTGAATATTTAGTTGAAAGCTTGTGGTCTGGCGGATTGTGATTTTATAGAGCGCTTTTTCCAATATCCAATGTTTTCCAATACCCGACATTTATCGAGTACATAAATGCTATTATAGCTTGCAATGTGATTGTTCTGATAATAAAAAATGAGGAGGAGAAAAACAGACAAAAATAAAATTGTTTTTGACAAGATTGAAATAAATCCCTTTACCAGGGATTTAATTAAACTTTCATTGTTCAGATAGAGCACTGTTTTATTGAAACAGTTTTTTTTATTATCAAATTTACCTCGTTCTTAGTATCCTTACATTGCAACTTAGTGCCTTTCCATGAGGGAATATATCTAGATAGTCTGAGGAGTGTGCATGGGAAGGAACTACATTTCAACAACGGATACAGCGAGAATAAGATACATTTAATAACATAAATACATTGGAAAGGTATTATATAGAATTGTACACTTAATATGAATCATAAATGTTTAATTTTGACCTTCAATGCCCCTTTAAGTCATATCCTCTGACTTCCTTTTGCTTTTCTGTTCACTGCCAAGCTAAAATACATATCTCTCCTCTAGCAGGTCCTTGGCAGAGGTAGAATAATCTTGTCTTTGGTTTGGCTTGTATTAGGGCCATTACATTAAAGCCTACCAGGTGTGCTCCAGTCACCACTGGAGATCAGAAAGACCCTTTTAATAAAATAAAAACATGTTTTAAAAGGAAGAAAGGTAGAATACTTAATATCAGAATGAAGTTGGGATAAACTGCATTACATTTCTACTAAACTGCAAAGGTTGTTGATAGAGTGTAGAACATTAACAAATTGCTCCTGAAACAATAATTTTGATAGTGTATCTTTTTATTTTCTAAGAAATTCTTAGAGATTAAATTGTAAAATGATGTACATAAACAGTATAATTAAAAATAAACTAAAATACAACTTTATAGCATTTGCAATGCATTTCTAGGCTTAATAAGCAAATCAATATAAAGTTAAGGAACTGATATAGCAACCTAGATTAAATATGACTTTAGATAGACCTCCATTGAAAGAAATATGTAAAAGTCCTGTGTTTTGTGTAACTGCTTCAGTAAAACATGATCTTATCCCAGATCTACCATAACTCACAACATGGCTGGGGTATGGTCATTTTGACTCTAGGTAGAGTAAAAGTAGTTCAGAGTTGGAGTCTGTGGGTGAA
Source organism: Bombina bombina (assembly GCF_027579735.1). Classification (NCBI taxonomy): domain Eukaryota; kingdom Metazoa; phylum Chordata; class Amphibia; order Anura; family Bombinatoridae; genus Bombina; species Bombina bombina. Next base: position 137,658,505 of record NC_069499.1, on the reverse strand, counting down.
GCATGGGTATGAGGCTTGCAGTGTTTGTCTACAGACCTGTTCTCCATAGGCCTTCCCACATTTGCAGCAGACACCAGGACACAGTCCTCACATCAGCATGTATTGGTCCTTGACCTCACCCTCTGGCTGTTGTGCAATAAAATCTGTTATTGGAGACAGCACCTCAGTATCAGACTACCCTGCTGCCAGAAGCCTCTGTTGCTGTGCCTTACTACTTCATATTCTGTGCTCCCTTACAGTCATGTGTTCTCTACCAGCACCTTGACTGCTGGAATTATTTTTGTCCTTTGACCTTTCTCATCTGTCTGACTGGCCTCCTGACTTGACCTTGACTCTAACTTTAACTCTGCACCATGACTGTCCCTCAGCACTGTCTGTTAAGCTGGAATTTACCATATTATGAGCCCCTTTAACTACACCTTCTCTAATGGTCCTGTCTCACTTTAGCCTTACTTTGGCAGCGGCGCATATAAGTGCAAACTATTTGCTGTATCTGGATTCCAGGTACTTCAGATCTTAAATGTAACTCCCATTGGAGAGCCCAGGAGCCTGACTTTGTGGCCTGTGGGAGGAGTTGAGCATGTCTATGTGGAGTTTAGTGGACATGAATACGAGAAATAAGGACTATGGGACCGACAAGGTCCATACTGAAAAATGTAAGACAGTTGTAAGCTCAGTAATATAGGGATTAGAGATATTTGTTTCATTGTTTTATAGCCCTTTGAATGTATTATTTAGTGGAATCTAAGAACATCTACACATACTACATATTCTCAATGTGTGCTAAAAATATATGAAATAACTGAATATAAAATTCTTTTTGGTGCAACCCACACAGAAATTACTGAATTCATGCACAGAATGGCCTTCTCCTGCTGGTACTTTGTATAGAATATCAATGTAAAAGAAATAAACTTTCTAATTTACAATTCATTCCTGCGTGTTCTTTCTATGTCATCTGACAGTAGCCCTTTAAATTCCTGATGTGGGATCTCTAGAATGTGTGCTATTTTTAGACATACCATTAACATTCACTGGAAAGACAGATCCCCCTTTGATAAATTCTCTTCATAAATGATTTTCCAGTCTAACAATTGTGTCTGAGACATTGCAAATCATTAGAGCTTTCCTACAGAGATAGAGATTGTGAATGTTAGAGTATTGTTAAATTCCTACAGGGAAACGCACATTGGCACGTGATTCATTGTAACAGGAATATTTTAAACTGGGGGAAAACAACATTTCATAATAGAATAATAATACAGCAATATCTGTTACTTAAAGGGACAGTCTACTCCAAAATTGTTATTGTTTAAAAAGATAGATAATCCCTTTATTACCCATTCCCCAGTTTTGCACAGCAACATGGTTATATTAATACACTTTTTTTTTTTTTTTTTAAAAACTCTTATTTTGTAAATAAAGTATAACGTTACATACGGTAAATTGGAGCAAACATAGTTAAAGGACACGCAAGTCCCAAGATGTTTGTTGAACATACACAAAGATATCGAAATGTACGCAATAACATGTGATTATAAAGCATTAGCAATAGAGGAAGTGGCATTAAGAAGATATAGGTGTAGGTTGAAGGAAGAAAAGGCAGAGAAGAGAGTGATGAAAAGAGGGGGCAGGTTTCTTGTAGTAGATGGGTCCTCTGAAGGCTGCAGGTATAGAAAACAAGGGAAGAATATCAAGCAAGTCTCCAATGTCAAAACTAAGCATTAACATTGGGCAGCAAGTGGGTATTGTATATAGTCTTCCAGTCGGCCCATATAAGTATAATAATATCTTTTTAATCTCTATGATTACCTCGTATCTAAGCCTCTGCAGACAACCCCCTGATCCCATGACTATTTATTTATTATCTCTTGACTTGCATTTTAGCCACATGGATTAGCAGTCTCTTATTGTGAAAAGCTAATAAAAAAAAAGCATGTGATAAGAGTCTGTCAGTAGTTGCTTAGAAACAGGCAGAATTTAGAGGTTTAACTGTTATAAAGTATATTAATATAACAATGTTGGTTATGCAAAGCTGTGAAATGGGTAGTAAAAGCGATATCTATCTTTTTAAACAATAACAATTTTGGTGTTGACTTTTCCTTTAAAAATAAATTGCTTAATCAATTCTTGCGCTTCTTTCTGCACAAAATTTAAGCTATTCAGATAAATTTGATCTTTATATTAGTTTTTATATTATTCACATTCCTAGTATATTAAGTTTTTTCTTTTTTTGGACTCCATGTTTATATTTACCTATATATCTATAACTATTTCTCTCTCCAGTGATCTAAAATGTATCTGTCTGGCGATTAATATCGTGCCAACCCTCTTATGGGTAGACCTCACTGAGTGATCTTAGAAAAGGGACTGAACCAGGAATTCACTGCATAGTAATTAATGAAGATCATTAGAATGCAGATTATCATAGGCAGAATGAAATCAAAGTGTGCTGTTTTAAATGACATCTACTTTGCAATTGTTTCTATTGTTTAACTCTACTTGCATCATGCCTGGCCCCTCTGTGCGCTTCCATGAAAACCAGATTCAAAGTTTAAAGGGACAGTCAAGTCTAAAAGAAAGGGAATGTAATTTTAAACAACTTTCCCATTCACTTTTATCACCAATTTTGCTTTGTATTCTTAGTTGAAAGCTAAACCTAGGAGGTTCATATGCTAATTTCATAGACCTTGAAGACTACCTCTAATCTGAATGCATTTTGACCACTAGAGGGCATTAGTTCATGTGTTTCATATCGATAACATTGAGCTCATGCACGTGAAGTTACCCTGGAGATAGCAATGATTGGCTAAAATGCAAGTCTGACAAAAGAAATAAGGGGGCAGTTTGCAGAAGCATAGATACAAGGTAATCACAGAGGTAAAAATTGTATTTCTATAACATTGTTGGCTATGCAAAACTGGGGAATGGGTAATAAAGGGATTATCTTTCTTTTTAAACAACAAAAATTCTGGTGTTGACTGTTCCTTTAAGAAAAGTGCATGGATCAGCCTTTACAATATGATGGAAGAGCTTCCAAGATGGCCTCAGAGTGTTATTGTACACAAAACCTGCCACCATATTTGTATAGAAGGGCTATGCACAGGCTAACCAATGTGGAAGGATGAGTTACATTCATAGAAAAGCAGCTCCTATTTCTCTTGCACTGCCCAAAGCACAGGCCTGGCATGCAGAAATGTAGGTTATGCCGCTCAGCAAGATACACAGCTAACAATGTAAAATATGCCTTTAAATCATCCCGTCATGGACTTTGTAGCTCTGACAGATCATCTTAGATCACCTCAGCTGAGCAGAGAGCTTTAGATCACACGGTCCTCTCTCTCACTCTTACTTTAGGGGATGATTTATAAAGCAGCGGATGCTGCTTCCAACCCACTCCGCTTCAGTTCCGCCTGAAGCGGAAGTTAAGAAGCAGAGGTCCTAAGACCACTGTTCCTTAACTCGTCCGCCACCTCTGAGGTGGCGGACAGCAATCAGCCCGATCGAATACGATTGGGTTGATTGACACCCCCTGCTAGCAGCCAATTGGCCGCAAATCTACGGGGGGCGGTATTGCACCAGCAGTTCACAAGAACTGCTGGTACAATGATAAATGCAGACAACGTATGCTGTCGACATTTATCGATGTGCGGCAGACATGATACGCTACATTGTATCATGTCCGTCTGCACAATGATAAATTGACCCCTAGGTATTGAAGTACCTAAGGTTTAACATCTTATCATTCTTCGATAATATAAATATCCTATAAAGTACAAACTTTTCAATTTCCATTTATTTTAGTGTTAATGTCTTGGCAAGCAAAAGCTTAGCTGGCATGTACTTTTATTTAATATTTATTTTTCAGCAACATTCTCATTTGAAAAGGTGAGAGTTGAAAAACATAAAGGGGAATCCTGATTTCTGCCATTATTTATTGCATGTTTCTGTGAAAGTTTCTTAACCCCTTAATCCATAATGACTTATATATACATTGTGCAGTACTTTGCTTATTGTACTGCACAACATAAATATACTGTACGTCTGAGCTGCAGGAAGCACCAGCAGTCACGGCTGTGGAGTTACAGCTGAGAGCTGGAGTTCCTGCGCTCCAGGCATCTGCCTGCTTATGGAACCGGAGCACGATCGGTGTGTGTCACTATCTGTAACAAACATCTGCTGGTGCCAGCAGGAGGTATGGGAGGGAATCCGGGAGGCGGGTGGCCAGTCCAGCAGCGGAGGATTGGGAGGGCCCTACACTGCGGCAAAAAAACTAAATATAGGGAAAGAGAGGGATGGAAAGATACACTACAGAAAGAAGGGGTGGGGGATCCCTAACTAATGATCGTTTGAGGGACAACTACACTACAGAAAATGTAAAAAATAAATAAAACAATAATAGAAAAAAAGTGTTTTATTGGTACAGGCAGACATCTAGTTAGAGGGGGGAGGGTTTGAGAGCTGTTTGGGAGGGATCAGGGAGGTTGGAAGGTAGGGGGGGATCCCACACTTTAGCAAAAAGGGGAAAATTGCTTTACATTTTTACATTGGCAGACTATCTGCAAGTATCTAAGATGGTGGTGACCAGTGGGGAGTGAGGGAGGGAATAAAGCTGTTTGGGAGGGATCAGGAAGGGATTAGGGGGTGGGAAGTGTCAGGTGACTGTCGGCAATAATATAAGTGTGGTGCACAGCTGCAATTAGCTGCCTTCTTATTACCAAAAAGCAATAGCAAAGCCATATATGTCTGATATTTCTCAACAAAGGGTATCCCAGAGAAGCTTTCACAAACATTTGTGCCATGATTGCATAAGCATTATATGAATAATTTTAGTGAGAAACCCAAAGTTTGTGAAAAAGTTAACGATTTTCTTTATATGATCGCATTTGGTGGTGAAATGGTGGCATGAAATATACTAAATGGGCCTATATGAATACCTTGGGTTGTCTACTTAAAAAATATATACAGTAAAGTTTTGACAAGTAAATAAAAAGCAAAAATGCTAAAAATTCTTCGGTATTTTGGGCAAGTTCATCTCTGAAAGCCCCGGTAGTGAAGGGGTTAAAGAAAAACATTGCATAATACATCACCAATTATGTGGTACACTGCAAAATATATGTGTACAGAGTAAATGCATTAAAAGCACATGCAATTACAATAAGAAAATGTTTTAAAGACATTTTGATTTAGCACTTTTGCTTGCCTATAACAATGGTCTTGAAGGTACATGTCTTTTTCTATCATGATTTAGATATAACATACAACTTTAAACAACTTAGAATTCACTTTGATTATCAAATTTGCTTCATTCTGTTGGTATCCTTTGTTGAAGGAGCAGCAATGCACTATTGGGAGCTAGCTGAATACAGCCTCAAAACTTCTTGAAATGCTAGTATACCCATGTCTATCACATTTCCTTACATCAAACTCCACAGATCCATTGCAATCTAGATTTCGCCTCAACACTCCACAGAGACTGCATCATTAAGCTTACAAATAGCTTACTTACAGCAAAATCTGAAGGCCATTTGCTAGACGCCCCAACTTTCTATTATTGTCAATGATAACATGATTGCCCCAAACCTTCATGGACATTGTCTTGGGATCACACTTGATTCAGCTCTTTCATTCACTCATATCCAGCCTTTGGCCAACTCTGGCCTTTTCCAACTTAAAAACATCTCCAAAATTTGCCATTTCCTCCCACAAGACACAACTAAGATTTTCCATCATCATTATCATCATTTCCCGCCTTTGACTGTTCTAACTCCACCCCCTGTCTTTTAAAAAATCTATAATAAATGCCACTGGCAGACTGATCTTCCTCACACATCACTCCTCATCTGCTGCACCTCTCTACCAATCTCTTCGCTGCCTCCCTCTTGCCTCCAGAATAAAAACAAAAAATATTGCTCACCCCTATATCTCTGATCTTGTCCACAGGTTCTCTCCCTCACATCCGCTTCACTCTGCTCATGGCTAGCTTCTATCCTCTCTTCTTATTACTGCCTCACATTCACATTTAGAGGACTTCTCCAGAATCTCCCAATCTAGTAGAACTATCTGAGCTTGTTTGCAAAGTTTCAAGTGCTCATTGAAGACTCTGCTGTTCAGGGACACAATGTACGCTAACGTTCTCTTACCTTAGTTCCTCTCCTTTTTTATCTATTTGCACCCCTTAGCGTGTCAACCTATGAACCTTAGTTATCCTGTAAATCAGCATCAAGTAATGTGATTTACAACAGGTGGGCCCTCTCTACCCGTTTGCTTCTTATAAGTGTTACATTTGCATATTATATCTGTTTATAGAGCTGTGTAATCTGCTGGTGCTCTACATATAAATATTATTATTAGTAATAATAATAATAATAATATTCTGATAAAGTGAGTGCAGTAAAATGTGAGACAGCATTTTAGCCTTTTTCTATTTGTTTTACTATGTAGCCTGTTTTGTTTTCATGATGCTTTAAATGCAGATATATAGACCTGTAGAGAATGTTTTTGCCATATAATAATAGTAATAATAATAATATGATCACATAAACAAAATAATATAGAAATATAGACAACACCACAAGATCTTTATAATCTATAGTTCTGATAAGCAAAGTTTTATATGAGCAAACCACAACACAAGCATTTTTTAACCCAGGTTGTGCATAGGAGGCAGAGCCTGGATGGGGTAGGACAAAAGGATATGTGAGTGGGGCCAAGTAATCTGACTGGTACTGGATCACGGATTGCCTACTGATGTAGCTTGGATGGTCTTAGCGTTTTATGAAAATAAATAGGAGATGAGTAAAGGATGTAGCGACTGAGCACCCAACTTGGGACAGTCCCACAAGCTGCTGGACTATTGTCAGCTCTGGTACCAAATGGGTATCAGGTTGTTTTTATAGACTGTGACAGCACTGTGTTCTTTTTTTTATCTATCTCTTTATTAAAGGGACAGTCTACACCTTAGTCATCTTAAAGTCTTATCTTAGATTTAGCTGCAAATAGTCTCCTGCACATTTTCTATATCATGCAGAAGGAATGGTAAAACAGTTATTTTGAAATGAATATTGTTTCTGGCCAGTTTGAAATGGCTGCCAAGCTCCACCCACGGATGACATCACGATCTGGGCTGCATATGGCTTCCAATCACAAAAGGCTCACTAGTTGGATTCAACAGACTGACAATGATATTCAGCAGAGTGCCTAGATGCAGCCCAGATCATGATGTCATCAGTGGGTGGAGCTTGGTAACCATTTCAAACTGGCTAGAAACAATATTCATTTTAAAATAACTTTTTTACCATTCCTGCTGCATGATATAGAAAGGGGGGCAGGAGACTATTTACAGGCTGCTTAATCTAATGTTAGACTTTAAGATAACTAAGGTGTAGACTGACCCTTTAATTTTCTGTTTATAATATGACAACATAAATTGTATTTTTTTTAAAAACAATAACAAATAAAAAATGAATATACAATACATTATAAATGTTAAAAAAAAGGAAAAATCGTTCTCCTTTTCTTTTTTCTTTCTACAGATTGGACTAACAGACATAAACAAACAAGGTACATTTATCAGCTAGTTTTTTTTTAATCTCTTAAGGACATTTTTTCCGTCATAAAACAATTGAGCAAACTGAAGGCTGTGTCCTTAAAGGGTTAAGAATAAAACAAACTATTGTGCAGCTTGCATCAGGGAACATAACTATATAAATTATACAAATAGGCTTTAAAAAGAAATTACAATAGATGATCCATCTTTCTAACCCCCCCCCCCTTCTTACCAACTTTACAATTTAATCAAGTCTTTAAAGGGCTAAGTGATTGTTTTTTAATGTCAAGATCTAATTGAAAATAAGGATCACATTTGCATGATTTTTTTTCAATTTTAAACTGATGTTGCCAAATTTGGAGTAGAGTAACACTGTATTCTTATGATACAGATAACTATATGGGGGTTACAACACAGCTCAGAACTTTTAGTAATTAAAGGGATAGGAAAGTCAAAATTAATCTTGCAGGATTCAGATAGAGCATGTAATTTTAAGACACTTTTAAATTTACTACTATTTTCAAATGTGCTTCATTCTCTTAGTATCCCTTGTTAAAAAATAATATGCACATATCATACACTAGTGGGAGCTAGCAGATGATTGGTGCATGCACACATTTGTCTTTTGTGATTGGCTAACTACATGTGTTTAGCTAGCTGCCAGTAGTGCAGTGCTGTCCCTTCAGCTAAGGATAACAAGAGAATGAAGTAAATTGGAAAGTTGTTTAACATTGTATGTTCTATCTGAATCCTAAAATAAAATTTTGGGATTTACTATCCATTTAAAGACTGGACACATACATAAATAGAATGAAACAGTTTGATGCTAATAATTTCCTATGTCAAACTTAGTAATGTGTTGTGTAAAACTATTAAAGGGACATGAAACCCAAAAGTTTTCTTTCATGATTTAGGTAGAACATAGCATTTTAAATAACTTTCTAGTTTACTTCTATTATCAAATTTGCTACATTCTCTTGGTATCATTTTTTGAAGGAGCAGCAATGCACTACTGGTTGCTAACTGAAAACATAGGTGAGCCAATGACAATCTGTATACATATGCAGCCACCAATCAACAGCTAGAACCTAGGTTCTTTGCTGCTCCTGAGCTTACCTAGATAAACTTTTCAGCAAAGGATAACAAGAGAAGGAAGCAAATTAAATAATAGAAGTACATTGAAAAGTTGTTTAAAATTGTATGCTCTGTCTGAATCATGAAAGAAAAAAATTGGGTTTCATGTCCCTTTAATGCTCCAAATCTTTATATAGCCCTTTATAAGGAAATGCAAGAAAATATGTTTGTACCCTTTTGATCATCTATAGGGACCAAATTTTTTTTTAAAAATGTGAAATTATTGGGTATTGCTTTTGTTTTAGCCAAAATCTCTCTTGATATGATTAAGAAATGCATTATACAAATGCTTAAAGGGCCATGATACCCAAATGTTGAAGCACATGAAAGAGATGCAGCATAACTGTAAAAAGCTGACTAGAAAATATTACCTGAACATCTTTATGTAAAAAAGGAAGATATTTTACCTCACAACTTCCACAGGTCACCCGAGAAAGTTCTGTGTAAAAAGTTATCTTTCAGTTACTGCCCAGCTGCAGGTAAAAAAAAAAAAAAGGAAGAAATGAAAAGCAGCCAATTAGCATCAGCAGTGCTGGGGTCATGAACTCTTCTACTGTCATCTCATGAGATTTCACTAAACTCTCATGAGATTTCATAGTAAACTTCCTTAAACTGAACAGGGAAATAACATGAGTGTGCATGAGACTCACTCCCTTGCATGTCCCGGGACAGACATACTGATTTGCTGCTTAAAGTCCTTTAAAATGGGGTGTGAATACCTAGGTCATTTTGAGGTAAAATATCTTCCTTTTTTACATAGAGCTGCACAGGTGATATTTTCCTGACAGCTTTTTACAGTTATACTGCATCAGTTTCAAGTGATTTAGCATATGAGTATTATGTCCCTTTAAGTAATATTAAAACACAATGCTGTATGAGAAGATTAAGCTGATGCACAAAGAAACAAGTTTAAACAGCCAACTTACCGACAATTAAATGTTTGTGTAAATCTTAAAAGTTAAATACTGACTAATGTGTCCTTAAGTTGTTACGTCTATGTTTAATTACAAGGCAATGCGTAAAATTAGTATTTATGTTACAACCGGGCTGTTATTAAGGTTCAGTCTGAGCTGGGAAACATGTAACAATGTGTTAGTGTTAAAGGGACAAGAAAGCCAAGATTTTTCTCTCATGATTCAGATAGAATATGTCATTTTAAACAGCTTTCTAATTTACTTCTATTTTCCTTATTCTCTTGGTATCTTTTGTTAAAAAGCAGTCATGTAAGCTCAGGAGCATTATATGGCAGCTGTTTTGCTGTTATCCATTTGCCGCATTAACATTTCTTGTTTAATATTTATTATCATCCGCTCATCATACCAGACTGCAAGCTATTCTTTGCACAAGGTCATGCTAAGGATAGCACACCCTGTGCTAGTGCTTTATAAGTAATGCATCAGCATATTGCACAGCGGTACATAGGGTATATAAGGAGTACCATAAATTAATAAATACAAGACTGGTGATTAAAACATACAAATAATTTAATGTCCCTTTAAAATGAAACTTTACTGTACACTGTGCTAGGACTGCACATCCCCTGTACACCGTTTTAAGAAACTTTGCAATATAAATGCTGTTAAAAAGATATCTTGTGATGTCCTGAATCCCACTATGTCGTTTCTTTCTACTCCTCAATGAAGCCAAATTGTGGTGCTCCCCATTCACTGTTTACGTCCTTAAAAGGTTATGAGAAGTACAAATGATATAAAAAAAATTGTTAAGCTTAAAGGTGCATAAATCATATAGAATGAGAAATACAGAAGCCAGATTTCAAAGCAGGTTTTACAAAGATAGTTCATCCAGGGAAATAACAATGAGAGGGGCAGGAGCGTACAACATTGTTACCCACAACAAAGCAAGGAAGGTCATTCACAGCCATCAGCTCTAACAACACTAGTTCTCAGTTGTAGGAAAGTAATGCACGTGACAGTTATATCTCTTTTATGTTATCTCTCTTCCCTTCCCTCCTACATGTGGAGGGGCATTTATCTGATCTGGATCTCACTTAAAGGGACATGAAATGAAACCCAAAAGTTTTCTTTCATGATTTAGGTAGAACATAGCATTTTAAACAACTTTCCAGTTTACTTCTATTATCAAATTTGCTTCATTCTCTTGGTATCATTTGTTGAAGGAGCAGCAATGCACTACTGGTTGCTGACTGGACACATGGGTGAGCCAATGACAATCTCTATATATATGCAGCCACCAATCAGCAGCTAGAACATAAGTTCTTTGCTGCTCCTGAGCTTACCTAGATAAACCTTTCAGCAAAGGATAACAAGAGAAGGAAGCAAATTAAATAATATAAGTAAATTGAAAAGTTGTTTAATATAGTATTCTCTATCTGAATCATAAAAGAAAAAATTTGGGTTTCATGTCCCTTTAAGCATATAGTTAGCATTAAGAGGTCTTCAGAAACCAATCTGGAGTGATTGTCACAAATAGTACAGGCTTTATTAAAATTGTGTTTTTACAGGAGATCACTTAATTACATCTTTCTATTGCAATCCATTTCCATCCACACCACTGCTAATTGCTAACCCATCTAAATGCATCTTTTTCAGGATGGCCAGACTGTACACTGTATTTATATTGCTATATCAGCATTTGAGAACTTTCCAAAGGACTCTTTTAAACTCTTCAATTTTGACGTGAGCTGTAAACAAGTGGTCGGATACAAATTTCTATGCAAAAGACTTCTTTAAAACTGTAAATCATGACCTTGCTGCTTTGTATCTGCAATAGTGAAAGAGGAGAAGCCTCGATGCAAGCTAAGTCCAAACTCCTTCAGAAGATGCATATATTATTGAACTAACGTTCACAGATATTTGTTACAAAGTTCAATAATAAATGCACCGTTGTGAATGAGTTTGGAATTAGCGTTCATGGAGGCATACTTGTAACCTTAAGAGGTGTGAATAGGGTATTGTATTGTCAGTTTCTAGAGTCCGCCCAGTTCCTATTTCAAAAATAGGCATTTATCATATGAAAAGTCCTTTTTGGGCGCTCCTCTGTTGAAAACGTATTTGTGGTGGTGGGTCTGTGATCACTCAAGAAACTAAGCTCCCAATTTGGCCAGTAAGCAAAAATAATTTTTGGGAGTCAATAACCTATAGGTTGTGATAAACCTCTGTATGTCTAACTCCTGCAAAGGGATTAAAACATAGTTTACAGTCAGCAACAGGGCAGAAATGGGCTACTGAGAGCTAACTTAACACATCTTGTGATTCAATGAGAAGAGGCATATGTATGTAGCTACCAATAACCAGCTAGCTCCCAGTAGTGCAATGCTGATGATGATATAGTGAAGATATACTTTTCAAAGGTTTCCAAAAGAATAAAGTAGATTTAAATTTGTCTTAAAATAACATGGTCCGTCTGAATTATTTTAACTTTCCTAAAATATGAAACAGTATGAGATTGTAATATAAAACGTTTAATTATGTGTAGCTAAAAAACTTTGCAATATACTTTCTTTATTTTGACCCCCTTTCCTGTAATTTAACTCTGAAATGGTTGTTTTTTTAAATTTCACTGAGTTTCTGTAAAGTAATGCACGCCGCCATGTCTAAACTAAAGTTTTTACCTTATCTCAATGCCCTGCTTAGAGCAATATAACAACATAGGTATAAAACAGCTTACAAAGACTATTCAAACAAGGCTTTGTGGGTTTATACAAACTCTACTTTATTGCTTGTTTGGTATATCTTTCCATAATTGATCCCAGCAGAAGACAGAGATAAATAGAAAACTAGTTCAAACATGGCGACTCCAATCACTTTATAAAACTAAACTTTTATACTTATATTGCCAATATCAAAACACTTAATATAATGGTAAAAATACATCCACATATTTTTCAAAGTCTAATCTTTGCTTTGAATACATCCTTATGTCTAGCATGTATTTACTGTTTAACGTCCCTTTAACTTCATTGTATATACAGTTTGCCTGGCTCGTGTTGGGTATAATAGACTTTACCTGGCACATTTCACAGTGGCCCATTTCTCTGGCACTTGTTTCTGTGACACTAGTTTACAGTAATACACTGTACATGGCACATTCCATTTGGCACACTTCATGTGAGTGAAGCACAAATCCGGTACTCATATGTCCATAGTCTAAAGATGTCCCAATCTGAGGTGAGTGATTGATCAGTAGAGCAGCATGGGCTGTACAATACAATTTGCCCTGTTATAAGTATTAGAGGGTGGAAATCAGAATCACCACTTTCTGTGATATATGATAATGTTTACTATAGCTACATCAGGAAAACAATAATGAGGGGCAATCCCTGGAGTACCCCTTGCCTTGTGAAACTAATATAAAGAGGAATACCTTCTTATTTAAAGGGATAAGAAACACAAATATTTATCTTTCATGGTTTAGATAGTGCATGTAACTTTAAACATCTTTCTATTTTACTTATATTATCTAATTTGTTTTGTTCTCTTGCAATCCTTTGCTGAAATTTATACCTAGGTAGGCTCAGGAACTGTTGATTGGTAGTTGCAGAAATATTCCTCATGATATTGGCTTACCCAATGCTCCCAGTAGTTCAATGCAGCGTCTTCAACAAAGGATGCATAGAGAATAAAGCAAATTAGTTAATTACTGTATATGCTCTATCTGCATTATGAAAGAAAAAGGTTGAGTTTCATGTCCCTTTAAAAGAGGGATTTTATGGGTGTATGGATTTTTTTAATTATTTTTTTTAAAGAAAGAAACACAGATTAAATAGGAATAGTAGCAGCAGTAATTACAGCAGGCAGAACAAGGAAAGTCAGGGACTTGCTCCAAAAAAGCTTTTAATAAAGAGATGGAAGTTGGAGACTGTGTGCAGTTGCTCTTGCTGGGAAATGTCTTTCTCAAGGTAACGACTTCTGCCTGGTTTAACCCATTGGTTATCAGAGGAGGCTACAATGCACTGACCAGGAAGAATGATTCATGAACTAATTCTTGTGTCTGCTTTCAATGGTAAACTCTTGTTTCGGTGTTAAATTGCTTTAAAAAAAGAAAAATAATCATTTCTTTAAATACAGCAATACTCCAATGCTGTGCCTAGTCAATACTATTTTTTGTATGTGAAACTACATAATGAGCAGATAACCCAATCAATATCATATCTCAGTATCCTTCTCCGTTTTTAATTAGTCTCTTTGGCCCAAATACTGTACATCAGCTGTGTCAAAATTAAACTCATGTTGCAGCAATTTTAAGACGTTTTTCATTTTACTTTTAATGCCACATTTACTTTATTTTATTGATATCATGAGAAGAGGCATATGTGTGTAGCCACCAATAAGCAGCTAGCTCTCAGTAGTGCATTGCTACACCTGAGCTTACCTAGATATGCTAAGAAACCAAGGCCTAGATTTAGAGTTTGGCGTTAGCCGTGAAAACCAGCGTTAGAGGCTCCTAACGCTGGTTTTAGGCTACCGCCGGTATTTGGAGTCACTCAAAATAGGGTCTAACGCTCACTTTCCAGCCGCGACTTTTCCATACCGCAGATCCCCTTACCTAAATTGCGTATCCTATCTTTTCAATGGGATTTTTCTAACTCCGGTATTTAGAGTCGTTTCTGAAGTGAGCGTTAGACATCTAACGACAAAACTCCAGCCGCAGGAAAAAAGTCAGTAGTTAAGAGCTTTCTGGGCTAACGCCGGTTTATAAAGCTCTTAACTACTGTACTCTAAAGTACACTAACACCCATAAACTACCTATGTACCCCTAAACAGAGGTCCCCCCACATCGCCGACACTCGAAAAAAAAATTTTAACCCCTAATCTGCCGACCGCCACCTACCTTATGCTTATGTACCCCTAATATGCTGCCCCTAACACCGCCGACCCCTGTATTATATTTATTAACCCCTAATCTGCCCCCCTCAACGTCTCCTCCACCTGCCTACACTTATTAACCCCTAATCTGCCGACCGGACCTGAGCGCTACTATAATAAAGTTATTAACCCCTAATCCGCCTCACTAACCCTATCATAAATAGTATTAACCCCTAATCTGCCCTCCCTAACATCGCCGACACCTAACTTCAATTATTAACCCCTAATCTGCCGACCGAATCTCGCCGCTATTCTAATAAATGTATTAACCCCTAAAGCTAAGTCTAACCCTAATACTAACACCCCCCTAAGTTAAATATAATTTAAATCTAACAAAATTAATTAACTCTTATTAAATAAATTATTCAAATTTAAAGCTAAATACTTACCTGTAAAATAAATCCTAATATAGCTACAATATAAATTATAATTATATTATAGCTATTTTAGGATTTATATTTATTTTACAGGTAACGTTGTATTTATTTTAACCAGGTACAATAGCTATTAAATAGTTAAGAACTATTTAATAGCTAAAATAGTTAAAATAATTACAAATTTACCTGTAAAAGAAATCCTAACCTAAGTTACAAATAAACCTAACACTAGACTATCAATAAATTAATTAAATAAACTACCTACAATTACCTACAATTAACCTAACACTACACTATCAATAAATTAATTAAATACAATTGCTACAAATAAATACAATTAAATAAACTAGCTAAAGTACAAAAAATAAAAAAGAACTAAGTTACAAAAAATAAAAAAATATTTACAAACATAAGAAAAATATTACAACAATTTTAAACTAATTACACCTACTCTAAGCCCCCTAATAAAATAACAAAGCCCCCCAAAATAAAAAAATGCCCTACCCTATTCTAAATTACTAAAGTTCAAAGCTCTTTTACCTTACCAGCCCTGAACAGGGCCCTTTGCGGGGCATGCCCTAAGAAATTCAGCTCTTTTGCCTGTAAAAAAAAAAACATACAATACCCCCCCCCAACATTACAACCCACCACCCACATACCCCTAATCTAACCCAAACCCCCCTTAAATAAACCTAACACTAAGCCCCTGAAGATCATCCTACCTTGTCTTCACCATACCAGGTTCACCGATCGGTCCAGAAGAGCTCCTCCGATGTCCTGATCCAAGCCCAAGCGGGGGGCTGAAGAGGTCCATGATCTGGCTGAAGTCTTCATCCAAGCGGGCCAGAAGAGGTCTTCCATCCGATTGAAGTCTTCATCCAAGCGGCATCCATCCGGAGCGAAGCGGCAGCATCCTGAAGACCTCCAACGCGGAACATCCATCCTGGCCGACGACTGAACGACGAATGACGGTTCCTTTAAATGACGTCATCCAAGATGGCGTCCCTCGAATTCTATCAGCCAATCGGAATTAAGGTAGGAATATTCTGATTGGCTGATGGAATCAGCCAATCAGAATCAAGTTCAATCTGATTGGCTGATCCGATCAGCCAATCAGATTGAGCTCGCATTCTATTGGCTGTTCCGATCAGCCAATAGAATGCAAGCTCAATCTGATTGGCTGGCCGCGTCCGTAAGCAACTCTGGTATCGAGAGTTGAAGCTGCGTTAAAAATGCTCTACGCTCCTTTTTTGGAGCCTAACGCAGCCTTTATGTGGACTCTCGATACCAGAGTTATTTTTATGGTGCGGCCAGAAAAAAGCCGGCGTTAGTTTTTCGGGTCGTTACCGACAAAACTCCAAATCTAGACCCAAGAGAACAAACTAAATTTTATACTAAAAGTGGAAACGTCTCTAAACATAACATGCTCTGGCTGAACCATGAAAGTTTAATTTGTACTGGTATCTGCCTTTAAGGAAAAATAAAACAACATTGCAATATAAAATCATTTTTTAGTTTGTCTAGTTTTGCTGTTAAACAAATAACAAAAGCCTGAAGCCTGTGCTTGTTCTCTTTCTTTGTTCTATTTAATCTCTGTTTAATTATCTGGGCCTGTAACATTCAATACAGTGATTGTTTAGCTCAGAGTACAAGCTAATTTACATATGTCCTTAATTAGTCTAAGCAAAGAAAACCACAACAACAAATTCCACCTGGCTTTTCAACGGATGTATCCCTATACTGCTCTTGAGTTACAAAACCTTTTTAAATTATGCTAACAAAATGACACTGTTAAAGTGATACTAAACCCTAATTTTTTCTTTCATGATTCAGATAGAGCATGCCATTTTTAGCAACTTTCTAATTTATTCCTATTATCAGTTCTTCATTCTCTTGCTATCTTTATTTAAAAGCAGGAATGTAAAGTGTAGGATCCTTCCCATTTTTGGTTCAGAACCTGGGTTACACTTGCTTATTGGTGGCTAAATGTAGCCACCTGTAAGCAAGTGCTATCCAGGGTTCTGAACCTAAAATTGACCGGCTCCTATGCTCTACATTCATGCTTTTTAAATAAAGATAGCAAGAGAACGACAAAAAAATTATATTAGGAGTAAATTAGAAAGGTGCTTAAAATGGCATGGTCTATCTGAATCATGACTGAAAAAACATGGGTTTAGTATCCCTTTAAATTTTTTAAAAACATTTATTTTGCAACACTGTGCCTTATTGCTGATACATATATATATATATATATATATATATATATATATATATATATATATATATATGCTATGCATATAATGTCCCTTTAATGGACCCTGTTATCTGCCATCTCAATCTGTCAGTGATGATGTTTTCATGTTAAATTGTAGCATTGCTAGATGGCTGTTTGCTCTTACTGAAGCCTGATTATTAGCGTAATAAACTAACTAATGCACATTGTATTACTGATGCTTGCTTTATTGTCTGGTGTTTATGAGGCATTTATTCTGCACACACACAGAGCTTCAGCCTAATTACTAGCGCGCACCAGCCATTATTTGTGAACCTGAATTATGTGACACAGTTTAGTTTATGCCTGTTTTGAAATTCTGTGATGCCTCTGGCACCAGCTATCTCCGATAAATTATAAAACTGGTAACTCATAAGGCATAATGTGTATTTTTATCTGCTGGTATTTATATGCTAATGCACAGAGATTGTTCTGCTGCTTCTCTGTATAGTGGTGATGTTCCCTCAGCACAAAGGTGACAACGCCTTTATCAAGAAGTATATCAGTAGCTACATAGGGCAGAACATAGCTTTCTTATTAAACAAAACCCTATTTTATACATTTATGTAAAGTTCCCAAGCATAGTATGACACTGCAACAAGAAGGCAGCCTACTGTAATGTCTCATTATAATTGTATTTCTGTTTACAGTCTAAAGCAGAAATATTCAGCACTGGTGTCAGAACAGCTAAGGGTTTTATAGGGAAATAATGGGACAAATATCTAATTCATTATAGGGACCTGAAACCCACATTTTTCTTTCATTATTCAGATAGAACATGTGATTTTAAACAACTTTCCAATTTACTTCTATTATCTCAATTGTTTTGTTCTCTTAGTATACTTTGTTGAAAAGAATACCTAGGTAGGCCCAGGAGATGCTGATTGGTGGCTGCACATATATGCCTCATGTTATTGGCTCACCCAGTGCATTAACTAGCTGCCAGTAGTGCATTTTTGCTTCTTTAACAAAGAATACCAACAGAATGAAACTAATTAGATAATAAAAGTAAATTGGAAAGTTGTTTAAAATTCTCTATCTGAATCACGAAAGAAAAATTGTGGGTTTCATGTCCCTTTAAGCTTCCTTTTTTAAAGAAAAGCAAAGTGTGGGTTTGGAGAGAACAGTAATTTGGGTATGTAGCTATTATTTTTCATGTTTAGATTTTTTTTCAGTTAAAACTTTATTCGTCCCCCTATTATTTTATTTTTATACAGAAGTTAAGTAGTGAAAAATCTGACTACAATTATGAAATTTTCACGTGTTCTTTAGTGTTTTTTACCTCCTTATTTGTCTATGAATTACAAATTGATATTATTTTCTAATGTATAAAATAAACTGCATTACACATACAATGTAATAATAAGGGTAAGAATTTCGAAGCTCACAAATGTAATCTACTCTTGTCTTCAGCATGTCAACACCACACTTTTCATATATGCAAGATTGCCCAGGTCTTCTCTTTTGACAAATCTATTACATCTTTCTTAATCAACAAACTTTGTAGATACAAATAACCATTCTGAGAAGTATTTGTAGGGAAACTGCACTGGTGATTTTAACTTGACAGTACAAGTAGGCCTGTCTAATGTCTTAGATCGTAGGGCAAACAGTAATTGATTCCAAATAGAAGATTTACAGAATATGTGGCTTCAGTGTAAGTTTATCAGATAGGAAGACGGCACTTCGTTTTGCCTAAGTACTATGAAAAATATTGCTTTTTTAATGTGTAAGTGTGGACTTTGTATTATTATATTTATGTAATGGTTTTTGCACTTATTTAAGATGGCTGCACAAGCGGTAGCTTCTGCAATGTAGTCCCTTGCCCATGCGGAGCCAATCATGCACATGCAGGGGCTGTCAATCACCCCAATCGGACTTGCCCGAATGATTTTAATCTGGCAGCTAAGAGTTGGCGTACAGGTTAGGAAGCAGTAGTCTGATTTAACTATCGGCTGCAGACTCGCTCATACGTAAGCAACTTGAGCCCATTGAGTTTAAACTGAGAGAGATGGTGAGAAGAAAGTTGTATTACTGTTTCTAATAGGCATGGGTGAATGAGTTGATATTCGGATTCGAATGTTAGAACGAATGTTATTGTAGAAATTCGATTTACATAATCGAATGTTCATAAGAACAAATATTCTTAAAATTTCTATTATTTACAGTTTTCTAATTTTACTTTCGATTCGAATATTACATTTATAAAACACAGTTGTAGACTAGAAATACTATTTTGAATTTGAATGCTACATTCAAATTTGAATGTGACATTTAAATTTGAATATTACATTTGTACAACACAGTTGTAAACCAGAAATACTATTTTGAATTTGAATGCCACATTCGAATTCGAATGTGACATTCAAATTCGAATATTACATTTATATAATACAACACAGCTGTGGACTAGAAATAATATTTCGAATACGAATGTGACATTCGAATTCAAATGTGACATTCAAATTCGAATATTACATTTATAAAACAGAGCTGTAGACTAGAAATACCATTTCGAATTTGAATGTTACATTTCGAAATTGAATGTGATATAAAATACATAGCTAAAGATTCTATTATCCGAACCAATATTTTCAAATGTTATTGAAAAATTAAAAAATTAAAATTCGAAAATAGATTGTTAAAATGTTATATAAACATTCGAAATTTGATTCAAACGAATGAATGTATCAAAATTCTTTTGAAATTTCGAATTTTTAGAAACATTCGCCCATCCCTAGTTTCTAACTGTAAGAAGTGATTCAAATCGGATGTTTTGAAATTAACCACAGTTCAGATATTTCGACAAATTTATTCTGCAAAGTTTCAGATAAAGGAACCATCTTTCAGACTGAGAAAAACTTTATAGATTATATATAAAGTACAATCAACAGCTACCAGCAGAAATCAAGTGAAAATCTGTAAACTATAATATTTAATGTGATGCAGCAAACAGTAGTTTCTACAGAAAATATTAAAGCAGCTTATCTTGAACTGAAGAGTTTACATAAGAACATGAATAACCTGGGTTGCACAACAGAATTACCAAACAAAATCATTTGTTTTAGTGTGTGTAGTGTTTGTAGTGTTTTGTGTTTGTAGTGTTTTTGTGTTTGTAGTGTTTTAGTGTTTGTAGTGTTTTAGTGTTTGTAGTATTTTTGTGTTTGTAGTGTTTTAGTGTTTGTAGTGTTTTTGTGTTTGTAGTTTTTGAGTGTTTGTAGTGTTTTTGTGTTTGTAGTGTTTTAGTGTTTGTAGTGTTTTTGTGTTTGTAGTGTTTTTGTGTTTGTAGTGTTTTTGTGTTTGTAGTGTTTTAGTGTTTGTAGTGTTTTTGTGTTTGTAGTGTTTTTGTGTTTGTAGTTTTTGAGTGTTTGTAGTGTTTTGTGTTTGTAGTGTTTTTGTGTTTGTAGTGTTTTTGTGTTTGTAGTGTTTTAGTGTTTGTAGTGTTTTTGTGTTTGTAGTGTTTTAGTGTTTGTAGTGTTTTTGTGTTTGTAGTGTTTTTGTGTTTGTAGTTTTTGAGTATTTGTAGTGTTTTGTGTTTGTAGTGTTTTTGTGTTTGTAGTGTTTTAGTGTTTGTAGTGTTTTGTGTTTGTAGTGTTTTAGTGTTTGTAGTGTTTTAGTGTTTGTAGTGTTTTTGTGTTTGTAGTGTTTTAGTGTTTGTAGTGTTTTAGTGTTTGTAGTGTTTTTGTGTTTGTAGTGTTTTAGTGTTTGTAGTGTTTTAGTGTTTGTAGTAAAGAGTGTCTGGAATAAAGCAGATTTCTTAACATCTGCTGATATTCCTAAATGCTGGAGAGACTGCCTATTCAGTATTTCAGAGAGGAAAAGGTGTATAACATTGCAGCATTCACACGCTTCATTCTCTTTGATCTCAAGCAAGGTTTATTACCTCTAAGAAGATTGCAGAAATAGTTATAAATGCATTTTAGCTAATGAGCTGTTTGCCTTTAGCTGTTATAGTGAATGTACTAAATATTTTGATGCTGCAGTTTACTTGTTAAATAATTTTACAAAATCAGAAGAATGTTTTAGCTGGAGATTTCTCTGTGTAGTTAAAGGGATACTAAACCCAACATTTTTCGTTCATGATTTAGATAGAGAATGAGATTTTAAACAACTTTCTAATTTACTTATATTATTAATTTCTCTTCATACTCTTGGTATCTTTTGTTGAAAAGCAGATATGTATTCTTAGGAGAAGGCCCATTTCTGAAGCACTATATGGCAGCAGTTTTGCAAGAATGCTATCTATTTGAAAGAGCACTAGATGGCAGCAATATTTCCTGTCATACAGACATCTAACTTGGTATCTCTCTAACACAGAATACCAATACCATGGGTACGAAGCAGATTTAAAAGAAAAGTAATTTGGAAACTTTTTTTTAAGTGCTCTGTCTGAATCACAAAAGAACATTTTTGTGTCTCATATCCTTTTAAGTGTCTGTACTAAATCCTGTTTCCAAAACTCTACTACCCCAATGTTGTTTAGTTCCCAATAGGTGGAGGCAATGGGGGCGATTTATCAAGCAGTCAATTGGCTCCAATGCATCTGTTTCCGCGTGGGCCTTCAGGTTCGCCGGAAACAGGAGTTAAGAAGCAGCGGTCTTAAGACCGCTACTCCTTAACTTGTCCGCCACCTCTGAGGTTGCGGGCAGCAATCAGCCCGATCGGATATGATCGGATTGATTGACAACCCCTGCTAGCGGCCAATTGGCCGCGAATCTGCAGGGGGAGGCATTGCACAAGCATTTCTTGTGAAATGCTTATACAATGATAACTTATCAATGTGTGGCGGACATGATCGCTACAGTGGATCATGTCCGTCCGCACATTGATAATCATAAATCGGCCCCATTGTGTCATACAGACATCCGTTCTGATCCCAATTTTAGTCCTGCTACTCTCATTCTGTGCAGGCCGAGGTCTCATAAAACAGGCAGATAGCAAACCCATTCACCTGTCCTGGGGTTGCCTTATGGAAATGTTACGGTATATATATATATATATATATATATATATATATATATATATATATATATATACTATAATAGATTGATATAGATATATATGAATGAAAAAAATAATTCTATTTTATAATTGTGGACCTTGCCTGAAGACAGTGTATATATTATTTAAAATAAATCTGAAAAGAAACAGGCATTCACCCATCTCATAAGTAATTCTTGCTTTTATCAGTATGAAGACATTGTGGTATTGATCCAGAGCTAACTAATGTAATCATTGTAATTGTGTATATTGATAAAATCTAATATTAAATAAATACCAGCTCTTTATTGTTAAGAACAACATTTATGTCAATTTTTCCAGCAGTGTAGCCATTGTATCATAGCTAGGGTTTTTTGAATGTTGATGTTTTAAGATTAAAATTACAAATATTTCCTTTGACTTTTCTTGTGCTATTCAAATGTTTGTAAAGAATGAATCTTTCATTTGAATATTGATTCCCATAGACACTGAAGTCTTTGAGAATCAAAATCTAAATGTTGATTAATGTATATTAATTTTTACATTTAATTATCAAATATGTAATAGGGAAAAAAAGAGTTTTTTTTTTTAATTAGTTAGAGATCTCTGGTGAACTTTTGATATTTGTTTACAACACACAAATGTTTTTATTTTTTTATTTTTATCAAATGTGCTCAAATAAACTTATAGATATAATTTCAAATATCGATATAAATATAAGACAGTTATAGAATTAAAGTGAATGTAAAGTTTCATGAATGAGTGCCCAGTTTGTAAAAATACTTTTAAAAACAGGGGCACTTTCATTCATGAAACTTTACATTGCAGCGTTTTTTTAAAAATACTTACCTTTTTCTTTAGGAAACCCAGACCACGATCCTCTGTACTTAGCACTTCAATGACGAAACTGGCTTCCTCCACAGAGGAGCTGCGGGCGGAGGATTGTGGTCTGTGTTTGCTAAAGAAAAAGGTAAGTATTTAAAAAAAACAAAAAACGCCGCAATGTAAAGTTTCATGAATAAAAGTGCCCCTATTTTTAATAGTATTTTTAAAAAGCCGGGCACTCATTCATAAAACTACATTCACTTTAAGATCAGATGGTGCTATAATACTATGACTATACAAGCATATTACATAGCCTTATACAACCCTAATTGGGACAGTACGGAAAATGCAAAAAACAAACAAAAAGAGTAATTTGAAAATTCAATCCACCCTGTACTATATTGAAAACATATTATTAACACAGTATTTGATTTTTTACTTTTTGAATTTAATGTATTTTTGAAAACACACTCATTTCAAATCTGATGACTGCAGCACACTTCAAAAACATTGGGACAGTTGACTGTTTACGACTGTGCAACATCACCTTTTTCTTTTAATAACACTTATTAATAACTTAATAACTTAATAAAACGTATTAAGCATTTGGGTACTGAAGACACCAGCTGGTTAAGTTTAGCAAGCGGAATTTTCCTCCATACATCCATTATGCATGTCTTCAGCTGCGCAACTGTACGGGGCATTTGTTGCCTTATTTTGCGCTTATTAATGCGCCACACATTCTCAATGAAAGACAGGTCAGGATTGCAGGCAGACCATGCTAGTACTTGCACTCTCTGCTTACACAACCATTCGCTTGTAATCCGGGCAGAATGTGGTTTGGCGTTGTCCTGTTGGAAAATGCAGGGACGTCCCTGGAAAAGACGACGTCTGGATGGCAGCATATATTGCTTCAAAATGTATACATATCTTTCTGCATTAAGGGTGCCCTCACAGATGTGCAAGTTATCCATGCCATGGTCACTGACACCCCCATACCATGACAGATGCTGGCTTTTGGACCTGATGCTGATAACAGCTTGGATGGTCCTTTTCCTGTTTGCCCCTAAGAACATGACGGCTGTTTTTTCCAAAAACTATTTGAAATGTTGACTCGTCGGACCACAAAACACGATTCAACTGTGTTACTGTTCATCTCAGATGAGACCCAGCCCAGAGAAGTCGGCGGCGCTTCTGGACAGTGTTGATGTATGGCTTCTGCTTTGCATAGTAAAGCTTTAACTTGCATCTGTGGATGCAGCGGTGAACGGTGTTGACTGATAAAGGTTTACCAAAGTATTCCCAAGCCCATGTCAGGATATCCATTACAGCCTCATGACGATTTTTGAGGCAGTGACATCTGAGTGAACGGAGATCACGCACATTCAGAAGTGGTTTTCAGCCTTGCCCTTTACTCACAGAGATTTGACCGGATTCCTTGAATCTTTTAATTATGTTGTTCACTGTATTCTCTATCTGAATCATGAAAGAAAAATTTGGGGTTTCATGTCCCTTTAATATTAATCAAGATTTTTTTTGTGTCTGGTATCATCTTAGCAATTAAGTGATAAAAAGCTGAGCTTCACTAATTTTATTATTATAGTCATTGGTTTATATTATAAGGTTCAGCGCTGCTTATCTACATTCCATAGCTGGGCGCATTCACTGAGCATGTCTGGCCTTGTTAATCTCAAACTTTGGATGATATAGTAAAATGTGCAATATAACTTTATCACCATCTTCCTAAACACTTCATTTGTGTGATAATTGACTTACAAGGTGTGGCTTATATCTATTAACCTATATGTAGCATCACTTCACTTGTTATAAATGTCATTTGGTTAACATTTTAAAAATCTATTGTCATTAGTAATTATTCATGATGTTCTATAAACAGGAAATGAGGTCAGATGGCAAATATGAGACAGGAAACAAAGCAAATCATGCTCACATACATGAAAATCATGGAATTTGAATATTAAAATATGCTTACCAACAAAGGATACCAAGAAAATGAAGCAAATTATATATATGGTATCTTTTGTGGAAAATAATACCTAGGTAGCCTCATGAGCTGCTGATTGGTGGCTGCACATAGATGCCTTATGTTATTGGCTTGTATGGGAAGATAAGATATTATTACTAAGACGAAGAACAAGACAAACAGATGAAAAGGGGAATAATATTTGGTGATGAATGCAATTGTACAGAGCTTTGCAATTCTATGCTGGAAATGCTAAATTGGGTGTAGCATGATGTATGGAGATAACTGAGTTATTCACGTAGTTACAAACGTGATGAGAGTTTGGTAACTTTATTGGCTATGTCTATCAGCAGCATTTTAGAAGAAACAAAAGCTACTTTCCACTGCTGATTTGTGTGTTATCTCTGTTAATTTATTTGTTAATGGAAATAAATTAAAATATTCCACTGTTGTGCAGTTTTAGATTGCATTTCCAATGTCTGACAAACATTAAAGGGACATTTTCATTTTCTCCCCTTCTATTCGTTTTGAATGATTAAATCTACCTGCTCTGGTGTAAACAAGAACCAGCACCAGAAATCAGCCTCCCACTGGGAGAGGTGGGACAGAAAGAAAACTCTGCCCGTTTAAAGGGGTTCTAACAGGAAATTTGAATACAATGTACCCTGATAAACTGTTTACCTGACTAGGGACTATATTGTTCCTTTAAGAATAAGTGTTTCCTCAGTCTTAAACAGGAAATCAAATGGACAGTATACACTAATTCTCATTTAACTGCATGTAATAGACA
Organism: Bombina bombina; assembly: GCF_027579735.1. NCBI lineage: Eukaryota > Metazoa > Chordata > Amphibia > Anura > Bombinatoridae > Bombina > Bombina bombina. The sequence continues at coordinate 137,632,748 of NC_069499.1, read as the reverse complement.
CTACTATAGAATAATATGCGCAGATACTGATCTAAAAATCCAGTATAAAACCGTTGAAAAGATTAGCTGGAACACCCACTGCAAGTAGTTCTATAGCAAAAAAATAGACACTGCCATTTTCATTTGTATTAAAACAAGAAATTAATGTTTGTGCACAATTTAGGAACAAATTAAACTATGGTTGATAAGGACAAGTTATACAGTTTTATTGGTAGACAGTGGCAAGCATAAATGACTTTTACTCAGAACCAGAGCAGCCTTTTAAAATAATGAAATAAATACCTTTAAAAATGTTGTTTTAGATTCAATACAAACAACTTAATTCCACATTTAAATTTTTAAAGGGACATTACAGTGGAAAAAATGCAAAAAAAAAGCTTTAATTCAGTAAGGCAATCTACAGTGGTAGTCACATGACCCATTGCTGATTCCTTGCCGTTCCTTCCATGTGTTTATCTTCCGGGGGGGGGGGGGGGTTAACACATAACATCGCAGGGTCACAGGAGCTAAATTACGTGCTCTAACAAATCATAGCATGTCATTTTTGCACTATAATGTCCTTTTAACTTATTAATGTGTTATGAAGCCCATGTATTGAATATGTTTTTCCACAGGAAATGTGTTGTTATAAATAGCTGGGAATTACCAAGCAGATGTTTTGGTTGTAATTCTAACCATTATGGTCAAACATGCAGACAAGTCAGTAATTTAAGTAGATCAAAATATAACTTTCCTACAAAGTTACAGTAAAAGAATCCCAGATTAATTCATTTACTTATTTGACATATTTGTGAATCTTTTCTTTAGAAATATATTGATTTTTTTTATGAATTAAAGGGACAGCAAAAACTTTGTAAAATACTTTTATCATTATTGTGCCCTCGTGCCTTGTTATTGAAGCCTTAAAATTAAGAGTTTTCATGTTTTAACAACTAGGACACATTTCAGGTTTCACAAACCTAATCCTGCCACATTTCCCTTATTGGCTGCAGAACAATGGATATTTTACTAACAAAATGTTAGTGGGAAGCTGTGTTCACTCCAGTAAAAAGCCCAATTGGCTTCTCCTAATAATTCAAGTGTCAGGGAAAGTTTGGCTATTAAAAAACAATTGCAGCAAATAATGCATTAACAACTTTCTTAAACTCATCCATTGTGTTTGTTTATTGCAAAATATATATTTATTTAACTTGTAATTTCAAAGAGTTTACTGTATCTTTAAGTGTATATTAAATTACTGCATGCATGGGTGTCCATGGGGGTGGAGTCTGCCTCTTTGGATTTTGCTCCCCACCTGGAATGCAAACTGCAGTAAAATTTTATTTTTGCACTATTGCTTCTATATAACTGTTGTAGTTGATCACAAATTATCGCTTGATAATTATCTCTATGTTAACAGCTGCAAATGAGCCCTTTTCAATGTGGACACAATCACAATCAGCCATTTTAATGATTTATTGTTGCCAATTTTTACATTATCAGTTTAACATGTTCCAGTCCTGTTTGTTCCGATCACAGTGCCCAATCTTGATACTTAACAATACATTTACAGAGCTGTTTTTTACTTATCGAATTCCACAGCTGAAAAAACTTGATAAATCTCCAGACAACACTTGCTACCTGGGGCTGCTGCTAGGATACTAGCAAAACTGGGGCTTGAGCCCAGTGAAAATTTGAATTCAGGGATAACTATCCCTCACCAATGCACACACAAACACAAATATTTATGCATGGAGCATCAAAAACCCATACTCTGGGGTTTAGCCCCCAAATATGTTTCTACGTATGGTTTCACCTAGTACAATGAAAATTAGATTCAGACATCTCAGAAGTATAGTTGCAGGTAGGGATGGGCGAATGTGTTTATATCCGAATTCGAATGTTAGAACGAATTTTATTGTAGAAATTCGATTTACATAATAGAATGTTGATAAGAACGAATATTCTTAAAAATTCGATTTTCGAATGTTATTTACAGTTTTCGAATGTCACATTCGAATTTGAATGTCACATTCGAATTCGAATGTTACATTCGAATATCACATTCAAATTAGAATATTACATTTATAAAACACAATTGTAGACTAGAAACACTATTTCGAATGTTACATTCAAATCGAATATCACATTCAAATCAAATGTCACATTCGAATTCGAATATTACATTTATAAAACACAGTATTAGACTAGAAATACTATTTTGAATTCGAATGTCAGATTCGAATCGAATATCACATTCGAATCGAATATCACATTTAAAACAGTATTAGACTAGAAATACTATTTCAAATTCGAATGTGACATTCAAATTCGAATGTAGCATTCGAATTCGAATATTACATTTATTAAACACAGTTGTAGACTAGAAATACTATTTCAAATTTGAATGTCACATTCGAATTCGAATATTACATTTCGAAATTGAATGAATACATAGCTAACATTCTATTATTCAAACTAATATTTTCAAATTTTATAAAAATTCGAAAACGAAAATTCGAAAATAGAATGTTAGAATGTTATATAAACATTTGAAATTCGATAAGAAATGAACGAATGTATCAAAATTCGTTTTAAATTTTGAATTTTTAGAAACATTCGCCCATCCCTAGTTGCAGGCATTACTCAATTCAAATTAAGGTCCCACTGCATACAGCAGTCATTAAAATGAAAATATAGTATTAGCATGGTGCTGGGGTGAACTAATTTAGAAACTTACGTTGTTCATAAATTGGCATTGAATTACGCTTCCCTTTTTAAAAATTCCTTCTGTTTTAGAAATAAAATGTATTTAGTTTTCATTTCACTTAGCTTATGTTTCAATTTGTATTCTGTTAAATGCAAGTTACTAATCAAGACAACAAAAGCAGTCTCTGAGCGAATTTTACCTCAGTGCCTTTCTTCCACCTACATTCCGCCCTTTACCTTATTCTACTAATATTTAGCAAGTGTCATTGTTGGCTCTTAAAGACCATTGTTTTGCCAAAGTCAGCTGCCGCTTCTGGCTCCCATAGGATAGTGCAGTGTCACTGCTCATGCGCCTCCTATTATATGCTCTAGAGCTAGGGATGGGCGAATGTGCTGTAAGTGCAATTCGTTTGGTAGAACGAATAGTTCTGTGGACATTCATTTTGGACAATAGAATGTTGATAAGGAAAATCCATTAAAATTCGGTAATCGAATGCTATTTCTGGTTCTCGAATGTTACATTTGTTTTCTAATGTTCATAATTTAACAAATACAATGCAGAAGTTCAATAGTTCATGCGGTAGGGAATTTAGTAAATTAATACATAATAGATACAAATATATCTATTTCAAATTTTGCATTTAAAGAGAGCATTAGAAATACTATTACAAATATATTAATTCAAATTTTTAAATTTAAATATTGCATAATTCGAATCGAATTACATTAAACAAATGTTGGAATGTTGTACAAACATTCAAAATTTGAACTGAATTAATGTGTTAAAATGTGTTACATTTTTTAAATGTTGCAAAACATTCGCCCATCCCTATCTAGCGCTCTTCTGGGGAGGGCGTTTCACACCTTGAAAACCAATGGTTTACACTGAAAGTTGTAACATAACATGGTAAATGTGAAAGTGATGTTCTCAGCAGGCTTTTCTCTGCTGATTTATGTTTTATTTTTAAATTACTGCAACTTTATTTTGCAAATTTCAGGTCTCTTGTCTTCTACTTCCAGAGATACATCACTGTGAGACTAATCATTTGTGTTATGGAAAAAAAATATACTGCCCTGAAAGTCTAACACACTTAAATACACATTTTTTTGTGGAGGATGTATCTTTTAAACATAACAAAAAGAGCCAGCATATAATGCTATATGTCACATCTACAGTCTAAATATAAGATACTTTGACACAATATTTTGATAGACTGTAATGTTTCTGGAAGTAAAGTACAGTGTTTGTATATATGTGTGTGTGTGCGTCTGCATGTTTAAACTACGGAGCCCTGCTGGCGTCATGTTAAAAAAAAGTAAGCTTGTTCCCACGCTCTAATACATTGCTCTCATGATGTAATACATTGTGAGCATGATGTATTATATAGTTACCACGCTTAAAAATGCTTGATGATGAAATGCGAGTGTCTTTATCTAATATTCCTGATTTAATTTTGGAAAGGTTATTGGTGCGCAAATCTTACCCCTGCATAAACACTACCCTGTTCCCAAAAAAGTACAGTGTAAGAAGATATTAGTAGTAGAAAAATTGTGTGAATGCGCATAAACAGCACGGGGATAAAGGTGAATTGTTTATTTGAGCAAAAAATAGATTAGTTTAGTATGTTTCTTCTAAATTGGATATATTAATTTTAACTATAGTGATCAATGTTGACTAAGCTTATTTGGTGTAAATGCTATATAGCTTAATTATAAGATGCTATAGAATAAAAATCAAAAAACAAGAATTCAGATTGGCATTGCTGTTAGCAAAAACTTGTATGGATAATTGGACCTAAAAAGTCCTACGTACTATTTGATCCAAGTTTCAGCTGGATCTTAACTAGTGATACGTATGTAACAAAAAAGTATCCTGCACTATGTATTTATAGGCTGGATTGCATGCGGTATAACTGTATAGATTTGCACTATATTGCACTTTCTAAATGGAAATGTATACCATAAAATAATACAGAGTGAAAAATAAACACCAATCTTAGGTAAATATATTAATACAATTTATTGCACATATACTTTGAAAACATATACATAAAACCCTGTGGTGACCGGTCACTGAGTAAAAAACGTATGGTTAAAAAATCGATAAAAATTATTGAATGATTTTGAATAAGAATCCCTCTTGAACCTATATGTTGGTTTCTTATAAAAGTTCAAAATGAGAGAAGTTTAAGAAAGTAAAATTTCGTTTCTGTTGTTGAAAAATATCGTAGAGTTTTGGTGAGGCTTTTATCTTTCTATATATGCCCAGTTCTTTCAAAATCGTGTTGTACGTTAGATTTCTTGAAAATAAAAGTCTACTTTTCAGACCGTGTTAATCTAACCACACTGCCGGGCTGATACACTCTGAAGTGCTTACCTGTTCTGCGGTCGTACCTTACTGCGGTAGCACTAGTGTCTCTACAGCTTGCGGCTAGTTGGTGACATCACACGCTACGTCTGAGGTTAGGTGAAGTAGATCCGTCCGATATCCTTGCTCTTGGCTTCTTAACTCTGCGCAGAGTGCTCGGCTTGTGGAAGTAGTCCCACTTGTATCCTTTGCAATCCTCCGTACCCGTAGGTAGAAAAAACTTGTAATGTTGGTTATTCTTTCTTTAGTATCACCATCAACGCGTTTCGCCACTCTTGGTGGCTTTATCAAGATGGTTTAGTTGTGATAGATTCCTTCTTTATAAATGCATTGGTGGATTTCCATTGGTTAATGAAATAAGCCTCATTTTCAACTTCTTATTTGTTAAAGGTGGAATTTATAGGTGGCTCTTAAGGTGGAATAGTTATTGTTCATTCTTCCTCATAGTCCACATCTTTAGAAACAGCAGGCATATTGATGTCATTCTCTTACACAGGCCTAGATTTGGAGTTTGGCGGTAAAAGGGCTGTTAACGCTCCGCTGGCTTTTTTCTGGCCGCACCATAAAATTAACTCTGGTATCGAGAGTTCAAACAAATGCTGCGTTAGGCTCCAAAAAAGGAGCGTAGAGCATTTTTACCGCAAATGCAACTATCGATACCAGCGGTGCTTACGGACGCGGCCAGCCTCAAAAACGTGCTCGTGCACGATTCCCCCATAGGAAACAATGGGACTGTTTGAGCTGAAAAAAAACCTAACACCTGCAAAAAAGCAGCGTTCAGCTCCTAACGCAGCCCCATTGTTTCCTATGGGGAAACACTTCCTACGTCTGCACCTAACACTCTAACATGTACCCCGAGTCTAAACACCCCTAACCTTACACTTATTAACCCCTAATCTGCTGCCCGCGCTATCGCTGACACCTGCATATTTTTTTTAACCCGTAATCTGCCGCTCCGTAAACCGCCGCAACCTACGTTATCCCTATGTACCCCTAATCTGCTGCCCTAACATCGCCGACCCCTATATTATATTTATTAACCCCTAATCTGCCCCCCTCAACGTCGCCGACACCTACCTTCAATTATTAACCCCTAATCTTCCGAGCGGAGCTCACCGCTATTCTAATAAATGTATTAACCCCTAACGCTAAGTCTAACCCTAACACTAACACCCCCATAACTTAAATATAATTTACATCTAACTAAATTAATTAACTCTTATTAAATAAATGATTCCTATTTAAAGCTAAATACTTACCTGTAAAATAAATCCTAATATAGCTACAATATAAATTATAATTACATTGTAGCTATTTTAGGATTAATATTTATTTTACAGGCAACTTTGTAATTATTTTAACTAGGTACAATAGCTATTAAATAGTTAAGAACTATTTAATAGTTACCTAGTTAAAATAATAACAAATTTACCTGTAAAATAAATCCTAACCTAAGATATAATTAAACCTAACACTACCCTATCAATAATATAATTAAATAAACTACCTACAATTACCTACAATTAACCTAACACTACACTATCAATAAATTAATTAAACACAATTGCTACAAATAAATACAATTAAATAAACTAGCTAAAGTACAAAAAATAAAAAAGAACTAAGTTACAAAAAATAAAAAAATATTTACAAACATAAGAAAAATATTACAACAATTTTAAACTAATTACACCTACTCTAAGCCCCCTAATAAAATAACAAAGCCCCCCAAAATAAAAAATTCCCTACCCTATTCTAAATTAAAAAAGTTACAAGCTCTTTTACCTTACCAGCCCTGAACAGGGCCCTTTGCGGGGCATGCCCCAAGAATTTCAGCTCTTTTGCCTGTAAAAGAATAAATACAATACCCCCCCCCCAACATTACAACCCACCACCCACATACCCCTAATCTAACCCAAACCCCCCTTAAATAAACCTAACACTAAGCCCCTGAAGATCTTCCTACCTTGTCTTCACCATACCAGGTTCACCGATCCGTCCTGGCTCCAACATCTTCATCCAACCCAAGCGGGGGTTGGCGATCCATCATCCGGTGCTGAAGAGGTCCAGAAGAGGCTCCAAAGTCTTCCTCCTATCCGGCAAGAAGAGGACATCCGGACCGGCAAACATCTTCTCCAAGCGGCATCTTCGATCTTCTTCCATCCGGTGCGGAGCGGGTCCATCTTGAAGCAGGCGACGCGGATCCATCCTCTTCTTCCGTTGTCTCCCGACTAATGACGGTTCCTTTAAGGGACGTCATCCAAGATGGCGTCCCTCGAATTCCGATTGGCTGATAGGATTCTATCAGCCAATCGGAATTAAGGTAGGAATTTTCTGATTGGCTGATGGAATCAGCCAATCAGAATCAAGTTCAATCCGATTGGCTGATCCAATCAGCCAATCAGATTGAGCTCGCATTCTATTGTCTGATCGGAACAGCCAATAGAATGCGAGCTCAATCTGATTGGCTGATTGGATCAGCCAATCGGATTGAACTTGATTCTGATTGGCTGATTCCATCAGCCAATCAGAAAATTCCTACCTTAATTCCGATTGGCTGATAGAATCCTATCAGCCAATCGGAATTCGAGGGACGCCATCTTGGATGACGTCCCTTAAAGGAACCGCCATTAGTCGGGAGACAACGGAAGAAGAGGATGGATCCACGTCGCCTGCTTCAAGATGGACCCGCTCCGCACCGGATGGAAGAAGATCGAAGATGCCGCTTGGAGAAGATGTTTGCCGGTCCGGATGTCCTCTTCTTGCCGGATAGGAGGAAGACTTTGGAGCCTCTTCTGGACCTCTTCAGCACCGGATGATGGATCGCCAACCCCCGCTTGGGTTGGATGAAGATGTTGGAGCCAGGACGGATCGGTGAACCTGGTATGGTGAAGACAAGGTAGGAAGATCTTCAGGGGCTTAGTGTTAGGTTTATTTAAGGGGGGTTTGGGTTAGATTAGGGGTATGTGGGTGGTGGGTTGTAATGTTGGGGGGGGGGTATTGTATTTATTCTTTTACAGGCAAAAGAGCTGAAATTCTTGGGGCATGCCCCGCAAAGGGCCCTGTTCAGGGCTGGTAAGGTAAAAGAGCTTGTAACTTTTTTAATTTAGAATAGGGTAGGGAATTTTTTATTTTGGGGGGCTTTGTTATTTTATTAGGGGGCTTAGAGTAGGTGTAATTAGTTTAAAATTGTTGTAATATTTTTCTTATGTTTGTAAATATTTTTTTATTTTTTGTAACTTAGTTCTTTTTTATTTTTTGTACTTTAGCTAGTTTATTTAATTGTATTTATTTGTAGCAATTGTGTTTAATTAATTTATTGATAGTGTAGTGTTAGGTTAATTGTAGGTAATTGTAGGTAGTTTATTTAATTATTTTATTGATAGGGTAGTGTTAGGTTTAATTATATCTTAGGTTAGGATTTATTTTACAGGTAAATTTGTTATTATTTTAACTAGGTAGCTATTAAATAGTTCTTAACTATTTAATAGCTATTGTACCTAGTTAAAATAAATACCAAGTTGCCTGTAAAATAAATATTAATCCTAAAATAGCTATAATATAATTATAATTTATATTGTAGCTATATTAGGATTTATTTTACAGGTAAGTATTTAGCTTTAAATAGGAATCATTTATTTAATAAGAGTTAATTAATTTCGTTAGATGTAAATTATATTTAAGTTAGGGGGGTGTTAGTGTTAGGGTTAGACTTAGCTTTAGGGGTTAATCAATTTATTAGAATAGCGGTGAGCTCCGGTCATCAGATTAGGGGTTAATAATTGAAGGTAGGTGTCGGCGATGTTAGGGAGGGCAGATTAGGGGTTAATACTATTTATGATAGGGTTAGTGAGGCGGGTTAGGGGTTAATAACTTTATTATAGTAGCGCTCAGGTCCGCTCGGCAGATTAGGGGTTAATAAGTGTAGGCAGGTGTCGGCGACGTTGAGGGGGGCAGATTAGGGGTTAATAAATATAATATAGGGGTCGGCGGTGTTAGGGGCAGCAGATTAGGGGTACATAAGGATAACGTAGGTGGCGGCGCTTTGCGGTCGGAAGATTAGGGGTTAATTATTTTAAGTAGCTGGCGGCGACGTTGTGGGGGGCAGGTTAGGGGTTAATAAATATAATACAGGGGTCGGCGGTGTTGTGGGCAGCAGATTAGGGGTACATAAGTATAACGTAGGTGGCGGTCGGCAGATTAGGGGTTAAAAATTTTAATCGAGTGGCGGCGATGTGGGGGGACCTCGGTTTAGGGGTACATAGGTAGTTTATGGGTGTTAGTGTACTTTAGAGTACAGTAGTTAATAGCTTTATGAACCGGCGTTAGCCAGAAAGCTCTTAACTCCTGCTATTTTCAGGCGGCTGGAATTTTGTCGTTAGAGCTCTAACGCTCACTTCAGAAACTACTCTAAATACCGGCGTTAGAAAGATCCCATTGAAAAGATAGGATACGCAAATGGCGTAGGGGGATCTGCGGTATGGAAAAGTCGCGGCTGAAAAGTGAGCGTTAGACCCTTTAATCACTGACTCCAAATACCAGCGGGCGGCCAAAACCAGCGTTAGGAGCCTCTAACGCTGGTTTTGACGGCTACCGCCGAACTCCAAATCTAGGCCTTAGAATTTATGCATACATTCCCAATTTCTTATACTACGACGTGTTTGATATATTTAATGTGCAACAGTCTATTTTAGTCAATTTTGACATATTTTAACATTCTTAACTTCTACAGTTATCTAAAAGATTCTCTAATTTGATGGTTGTAATTTCTTAATATTAAGGGTACATCTAAACACTGTCTATCTAAGTTGATGCTCTTTATGTCTGTCTATTGTGCAACTATTTTTGGAAACACATAATGATATATAATATTAGTTATGTATAATAGAGAAAAAAAGTGATACCAGTATTGTTATTAATATTGTGATTTTTAGGATGTAACGTATAGTTCATGTATTTAAAGGATCAAAAATTATACAACTTGGTTGTTAAACTGTTATTGGTCCTAAATAGTATTCCCTATTGTCTTGTAACCTAATCTAGTTTTTTTACACTTTATCTAATATTCCACCAAATATTCAGAAACTGTGTTCATCCCATCATCCTCATACATATACTTACATCCTATTAAAATGGTAAGTAGTTATTGGTGTTATTAAACTTTTCTTAATTATTGCACATACTTCCATACTGTTACTCGTAAATACATTTTGTTATTATATAATTTATGTATGTGTTCGTATCTCTTATAACAAATTAGTTTAACCTCCGGTTTGCTAGTACAACTGAATTACTGTGTTGCGAAATGATGTCTGTCTTAAAAGTGTGTCACCAACATGAAAAGTTTGGAAAGCTCTGATTTAAGTATTTAGTGCGCACGAAACAAGGATTATGGCGTGCGCACAGTATAATTGCTCCCCAAGATAGTTATATTGCGTGCACAAAATAGTTAAATCGTGCGCACTATCTAACTTTGTTTATGGCTGAAGTTTCCTAGACTCCTCTCACGTAAGGGTCATGCGACCGTGCCATGTGACCCACAGTCATTTCTAATTTACTTCTATTATCTAATTTGTTTTATTTTCTTGATATCTTTTGCTGAAAATAATACCTAGATAGACTCAAGAGCTGCTGATTGGTTGCTGCACATATATGCCTCATGTTATTGGTTTACCCAATTCATTAACCAGCTCCCGGTAGTGCATTGCTGTTTCTATAACAAAGGATAACAAGAGAATAAAGCAAATAAGATGATAGAAGTAAATTGGAAAGTTTAAAATTATTTTCTTTATCTTAATTATAGAGATCTAAGGGAGAAAAGAGAGAGATAAAGAGAGAGAGAGAGAGAGAAAAAAGAGAGAGAGAGAGAGAGAGAGAGAGAGAGAGAGAGAGAAACAGGGAGGGAAAGAAGGGAGGGAAAGAAAGGAGTGAAAGAAGGGAGCAAGGGAGGGAGTTGAAAGAAAGAAGGGAGGGAAAGAAGGGAGGGAGTTGAGGGAGGAAGGGAGGGAGAAAGGGAAAAGAAGAGAGAGAATAGAAAGGGAGGAAAAGAAGAATACACTATGAAACAATCACTGCCCTTCACATGCAACAACATACAGTAATTACCATCATTTAAGCAATGAAACTTTTTAAGTGTCTGTTTACTATTTACTCCATGGGTTCATGAATGCAGAGAAAGGAAGCTATTAGTAGCTAACATACATTAGCACTGAGAGTTTATGATTAAACATCACAAGGTGATCTAAGCAGTGCACAGATGCATCCAGTCTGTCAGTTACTAAGACCTGCAATGATGCTCGCAGACCCATCACAGCTGACAATGGGGGGGGGGGGGGGGCAGCATATTGGCACAAGGTCTTCTCCTCCAGCCTCACCTTGTAAGTATATCCCCGGGCGCTTGCACCGCAAAAATGCCGGCGGCTCTAAATAAATCAACGATTTAAAGGAGCACTGCCTGTGAAGAGCGACCTTAATCAGCGCATGTACCTTGACTTCTCTGTTAAAGCCTGCACTTTATCGCTCACTGTACTGTGTGCTAGTTTTATAGGGAGGATAGGGCAGATGTGCTGCCCCTCTGAAATCTGCTGCCCTTGTTGGCCTAGGCCATAATATTGTCCCCTGAGCACTTCTCTCGTAATATAGCAATTAATTGGCCTTTCATTGCTTAACAGCTGATATATGACATGAATGTAATGTCCCTTTAAAATTGTTCCTTTTAAAAATAGTGAACTTGTGGAGAGGAATTTTTCATATTAGCTGTAAAGAATATAGTCTCAGATATCTCATCCTTTGTTTGACCTGCGTTCTTGTTGCTGAATTACTAAATGTTTGTTTTATTTTTGAGCAATGCATTTTATCTACCTTTACTTCCTACTGATATCCAGATGTCAATTCTGCTTTTTATTTTTGCTTCTGTACAACGTTACTTTGATCAGTATAAAGCGCTAAGGCATGGTGGAGTCTGCAATATCTCATCAAACGTGTTAATTTACAAGCCTGTTGACAGAAAATGACTGACCTTAAAACAGACTTTAGCATTGCATCATTCACAACTTCTAATAACACCATTGCCAAATACACAAACAGGTTTTATACCTAAATCTATCACCAAGAAAATCCCACTCACATATAAACAAATAGTTGTAGAATCTGCCAGTCCCCTAACAAACATTCAATATATCTTTCTTATGCTTGTCTTTCTTCATCACCCTCAAACAAACCACACACTTTTTTACATTATTGCAAAATATATCAAACATTTCTAAATAACTGTGTCTCTTTGCTTTTATCAAAGTTACTGAGCACAGTATATCAATCAACAATCATAGAGTACTGCCACCTTTTGTTATATACAAAAAAGCACTATATATATATACAGTGGATATTAAAAAAAAATACACACCCCTGTTAAAATGTCAGGTTTCTGTGATGTAAAAAAATGAGACAAAGATAAATCATTTCAGAACTTTTTCCACCTTTAATGTGACCTATAAACTGTACAACTTGATTGGAAAACAAACTAAAACTTCTAGGTGGAGGGAAGTAAAAATAAAAAACTTAAATAATATGGTTGCATAAGTGTGCACACCCTCTTATAACTGGGGATGTAGCTGTGTTTAGAATTGAGCAATCACATTCAAAATCATGTTAAATAGGACTCAGTACAAACCTGCCATCATTTAAAGTGCCTCTGATTAACCCCAAATAAAGTTCAGCTGTTCTAGTAGGTCTTTCCTGACATTTTCTTAGTCGCAACCTACAGCAAAAGCCATGGTTCGCAGAGCGCTTCCAAAGCATCAGAGGGATCTTATTGTTAAAAGGTATCAGTCAGGAGAACGGTACAAAAGAATTTCCAAGGCATTAGATATACCATGGAACACAGTGAAGACAGTCATCATCAAGTGGAGAAAATATGGTGCAACAGTGACATTACCAAGAACTGGACGTCCTTCCAAAATTGATGAAAAGACGAGAAGAAAACTGGTCTGGGAGGCTGCCAAGAGGCTTACAGCACCATTAAAGGAGATGCAGGAATATCTGGCAAGTACTGGCTGTGTGGTGCATGTGACAACAATCACCCGTATTCTTCATATGTCTGGGCTATGGGGTAGAGTTGCAAGACAGAAGTCTTTTCTTACGAAAAAAAACATCCAAGCCCAGCTATATTTTGCAAAAACACATCTGAAGTCTCCCAAAAGCATGTTGCAAAAGGTGTTCTGGTTTGTTGAAACCAAGATTAAACTTTTTGGCCACAATTCCAAAAGATATGTTCAGCGCAAAAACAACACTGCACATCACCAAAAGAACACCATACCCACAGTGAAGCATTTTGGTGGCAGCATCATGTTTGGGTCTGTTTTTCTTCAGCTGGAACTGGGGCCTTAGTCAAGGTAAAGGGAATTATGAACAGTTCCAAATACCAGACAATATTGGCACAAAACCTTCAGGCTTCTGCTAGAAAGCTGAACATGAAGAGGAACTTCATCTTTCAGCATGACAACGCCCCAAAGCATACTGTACATCCAAATCAACAAAGGAATGGCTTCAACAGAAGAAGATTAAAGTTTTGGAATGGCCCAGTCAGAGCCTAGACCTGAATCCAATCGAAAATCTGTGGGGTGATCTTAAGTGGGCTGTGCACAAGAGATGCTCTCACAATCTGACAGATTTGGAGTGTTTTTGCAAAGAAGATTGGGCAAATCTTGCCAAGTCAAGATGTGCCATGCTGAAAAACTCATACCCAAAAAGACTGAGTGCTGTAATAAAATCAAAGGGTGCTTCAACAAAGTATTAGTACTTATGCAACCATATTATTTTAGTTTTTTATTTCTTCTTCCCTCCACCTAAAAGATTTTAGTTTGTTTTGCAATTGAGTTGTACAGTTTATAGGTCACATTAAAGGTGGAAAAAGTTCTGAAATGATTTATCTTTGTCTCATTTTTTTACATCACAGAAACATGACATTTTAACAGGGGTGTGTAGACTTTTTATATCCACTGTATATACAGTATATATATATATATAAGAAGTAGTGCCTGCTTTGTCTGGGGCAAGGATTGGCTGGGTGGTTCAAAAATTCTATGAGGGATACTGGGAAATGACGCAGAATCATTACACTACAAATCTGAGACAAAATAAATCAATAGATACAAATTCAAAAGTTCAGTTGAAGGAAAGAATGTGGTGATATTTAATGGAGATCTATCAATAGATGGATAGATAGATTGAAAGAAAGAAAGAAAGAAAGAAAGAAAGAAAGAGATGGATAGATAGCTAGAAAGAGAGAGAGATGGAAAGAAAGAAAAAGATGGATAGATAGAAAGCAATAAATAAAGAAAGAGATGGATAGAAATAAATAAAGAAAGAGATGGGTAGATAGATATATAGAAAGAAAGAAAAAAAAGAGATGGATAGATAGATAGATGATAGATAGACAGATGATAGAAAGAAAGAAAGAGATGGATATATAGAAATAAAGAGATGGGTAGATAGATAGATAGCTAGATGATAGATTGATAGATAGATAATAGATAGATAAAAAAAAATGGATAGATAGAAATATAGAGATAAGAATAATACATCTATGTTGTATCACAAGTTTTACAAAAAGGTTTTTTACACCTTTTATTTTATTGCAGAAATTATTCCAACACATGAATAGTCGCTGGGCACAAGATAAATCTTAACCACGTACTCAATATGTTTTTTTATTAGGAGGTAAAATTATCTTTATAGCTGAGATAAAATAATGTTTTTCAGTAGAGGAAAATATTAGTTTGCATTCTAGTCCCTTCAAATAATGTTTACTCATAACCTATTTAAATCTTAAAGTACACATAAAATCTTCACAAGTAAATTAACAGAGAGCTGAAAGAAATGCTATATTTATTTCTGCTGGTGGATAACCCTTTCATTACAACAAATCTTGTGTGTGTGCAATAAATAATATATATATAATATAGTCTGCAATCCCCCCTATAATTAGAATGTAATTGAGACTAATACAGTTATTGGCTATCATGTAGTTTTGCAAATCAAAAGATGGTTTAACTAGAAATTATAAATAAGATTGTTTAAATATATATTTAAAAAATTAAAGGTATATTAAACACAGATTTTTTTTTTCTTTTATGATTTAGATAGAGTATGACATTTTAAACAAATTTTGTTTCGTTCTCTTGGTATCTTTTGTTAAAAAAAACAGGGACAGAAGCTCAGGAGCGTGCACATGCCTGGAGCACTATATGGCAGCGGTTTTGCAAGATTATCTATTTGCAAAAGCGCTAGATGGCAGAACTATTTCCTGCCATTTAGTGCTCCAGACACCTACATATGTATCTCTTCAACAAAGAATACCATGGGAACAAAGCAAATCTGTTAATAGAAGTAAATTGCAATGTTCATTTTCTATCTATCTATCTATTGGGTACTTGTAAAGTGCAAACTAATCACCCGTGAGGGTCTCAAGGCGCTATGGGGGGGAGAGGGGGGCTAAGGGAAGACAATTCAGTCGAAGAGCAAGGTCTTGAGGTCCTATCTGAAGTTTGTAAGGGAGGTGGATTGTCTGAGGTGCAGCGGGAGGGAGTTCCATGACCTTGCTGCCATATAGGAGAAGGATTTTCCTCCAGCTGTTTTTTTCTTGATGCGGGGGATGACTGCGAGTGCTTGGTCGGCAGAGTGGAGTTGTCGGGAGGGGGTGTAGAAATTGACACAGTGGTTGATGTATTCAGGACCGATGTTGTGGAGGGCCTTGAATGCTGCAGAGCATTCTTATTAAACACTGCTTGTGTCAGCACAACACTTGCCTCTCCCACTCCCTGCCTGTGAATGGTACCATAATGCATTGGATGACAGTGGCACAGGCAGCCAATGGGTGAGGAGCTCCCATACAGACATGTTACCTGTAAAGCCTGTTTGCTCACAGTCTATATAACAAAGCAGAAAGCAGGGTTTGCTACAGGAGAGGAAGTTGGAGAGTAAACCACATACAAAGTCCCTCCAGAGTCCGGATAGAATAGAGGGCATTATGTAGGGAGGCAATGGCTCGCTAGGCCTACCTGTTACTTTTACTTTACTGGCTTTCAGTAAAACCTTTACATTAATAAAATGTTAAGGTTTTTTTTAGATTGACATTTTTTCCTATATTAGTGTGGGGGGGGGGGGAATTTTAAATCCATTTTTTTTTATTAACTTTGTGAAGACAATAGCCTTCCTCCCAATAGAGTTGTGGTGTTTGTCCTTATCAGCCAATGAACAAGCGATCCCTGTCCTGTTTCAATATATATGTAAACAATTTTAAAGGGACAGTCTACTCCAGAATCGTTATTGTTTAAAAAGATAGATAATCCCTTTATTACCCATTCCCCAGATTTGCATATCCAATATAGTTATATTAACCCCTTGAGTGCTAATGACGGCTCTGAGCCGACGCAGAGATACCCACTCTGGTGCTAACGACGGCTCGGAGCCGTCGCTAGCACTCTCCCACCTTGAGGAAGATCTGGGGACTCCCACCCGCTCCTACCCCGGAGATGCGTGACATCGACGGGGCTTCACATTTTGCGTGGTGGCGTCACATGCAATGACGTGATGATGTCACCTTGCAACTTTATTAAAAAATTACAATACAAAGTATAGGGAAAGAGGGCATGCTGCTTAGACACCTGTATGTCAGGCATCTAAGGAGCTACAGACCCCCAAGACCCAACGTTGGAAAGGTAATCGCCTAATCTTTCCAACGATGTAAGTCTTGTGGAGCTGGGAAAAAAATACAAAAGTAAAAAAAAAAAACCCTTACATAACCTTAGCACCCAGGTGGGAAAGTGCTTAGCACTCATAGGGTTAATATACTTTTTACCTCTGTGATTAACTTGTATCTAAGCCTCTGCAAACATTATTGCAGTTCTTTTGACTGACATGCATTTTAGCCAATCATTGTTGACTCCTAGGCAACTCCACGAGAGTGAGCACATTGTTATTTATATAGCACAAATTAATTAGCACTGTCTAGCTGAATTTGTTTTGTCAAAATGCACTGAGAAAAGAGGATGCCTGCAAGGTCGCCTACCAAGATTTAGCTTTCAACAAAGAATTCCAAGAGAACAAAGCAATTTGATGACAAAAGTAAATTGGGAAGTTGTTTAACATTGCATGCCCTACATGAATCATGAAAGTTTAATTTTAATTAAACCGTTCCTTTCACTGAATCTGTTTTTATGCAAAAGTATTTTTTAACATGTTTAATCATTGCTCTATAAATTAAACAGTTTTGATTATATAGTAATAGTCTATGATTAAGAGCCTGTATTCGTTGAGAAAAACGCAAATCATTCATTGTATATATACATTAATTCTTTAAAGCATTAATAAAGTCTTATTATTTTAAAGTATTTTGATTTAAGTATTTATCTGGCTAGTCTACTTTTAACCTTTTATTTTAAGATGTAAGGAACGATCTTTAGGTATACATGCCTAGTCTTATACATTGTTGTACAGTGAGTGGTTATGTCCATAAAATGTGCGTTTTATTGAACATGTTTATTTATTATACAGAAGACTCCAAATCCAAGTATATTTGATATAACTCAAAGAAAAAGAACAAACTACTTTTGGGGAAAAATGAAAATGCCAATCCTATACACTGTAATTCTTGCCATTTATATAGCATCTGTATATTAACATCTGTAGTTTGTACAAATAACAGCTTTAAATTCTGAGATGTTACAGCGGCAGAATGCTACGGAAACTTGTAAGTCGTATGTCTTCATTTTATTTATAGCTGTGTACTTAGGGGCTAGACAGTAGACTTGTGCTGAACATAAATAATCCACAGCTATTCTGCAAGGCTGTTCTCACTGTCTAGAGGAGAGGGCAATGAC
Organism: Bombina bombina; assembly: GCF_027579735.1. Classification (NCBI taxonomy): domain Eukaryota; kingdom Metazoa; phylum Chordata; class Amphibia; order Anura; family Bombinatoridae; genus Bombina; species Bombina bombina. Next base: position 137,614,814 of record NC_069499.1, on the reverse strand, counting down.
TGTGCATTCTACTTCATAAATAGTCACTGTCTTTAAAAATTGAGTTTAAATATACGTGGAAATATGTGGTTGAATAAAAAAAAAAAAATATATATATATATATATATATGAGGTGAAACTGGGACCACCTGGTGGGATGCCACTGGGGTGTGTGTCAGGGTGTGGTCAATGGGGCGTGGTCAAGGGGCATGACGATTGCCGACCGGAAGTAATTTTCCAGTTAGAGACAAATTTGACAGTTAAAAATAAGTTAAACTAAACACTTTTTTTTTTAAATCACATTTTTATTAGATTATGTGATAATTGCAAAGCATACACAGGAGGTAATGTAAAACAACAAAAATAACACAGCTACTGTATCACCAAGAACTAGATTGTAAAGGAAAATGTTACACAATCCTCCTTAGGATGTATCTCTCTTCATCCCATAAATAAAATTACTTTAACATCAATAGTGGCAGCCAGTTGGACAATTACTGAATGGAGCGCAAAGCCTTACCAAAAATAATAATAAACATTTAAATCTTAAAAACTGGTCAGAAGTTTTTTCCTGGATGATGTGCTGTGACTACCAAGCCACATATCAACAGCTGCAGCAATATTACTATTAATTAGCCCTTGAAAAGTAAAATTTTTGGAAGGAAGTCATCCCATAATTAAAGGTTTGCTTACCCAGACCAGAATAAATTAAAAAAATTAATTATTTTATTTAAAATCACCCGCGGCTACTACTCACATGCAGAGCTACCTTCAGATGCGTCATTGAATTTCTGCACCGCTGATTTGATGAATTCGTCCTGCAGATTTCACTTTCTTTTTCCTGCGCACTGGGAGGAAGTGATGTTTCTTATGGTTAGTTAAGCGGGGCCACGAAGATCTGAATATGAGCGCTGGGAGGAGCAAACCAGTTGCAGGGCGGCAACAATGTTACTAGTGCTAAGAGGAGCAAGCAGCTGCAGGGTGGCACTTGTTAATTCTATGCACATATTAATTTGACGCTGGGATACCGGGACAGTGCCTCCATACAGGGACAATCCCGGTCAAACCGGGACGTCTGATAAGCCTATATATATATATATATATATATATATATATATATATATATATATATCCTACACCAAAGACAAAGTATGTGCACTTTTGTTGTTAACATAGAAGTAATAACCAGGAAAGAAGAGCTTATGGTCTGCTCTAGATGGACCAGTCTGACAACTATAAACATTGGCATCTTTAGAGTGGGGTAAAGAGGGCACCAGCTCCTCTTACATAATAGCTGTACTCCTGTGTTGCCCACAATACCACAATCATAATAATTTTTCTGTATTAAAGTATATATAAGTAGAGGACCAATGATCAAAAACCAGCCAGCATAGAGAGAAATCATGCAAAACTTTGGGGATTTTTGAGATTTTATATTGTAATGTAGGTGTCTTTCCTTCACATGCAGAAGCTCGAATAATGACATACACAGCTCTCAAGCTAAAATACGTTCAGGGACATTACTGTAATTACAGTACTGACAAGATATCTTAGATCATCTCCACAGACTAGAGAGCTTCAGATAATCTAGCCCACATTGACAGGAGATTTGGGGGTGGAGCTTCAGCAGCCCAGAGGTGATGCCTTGGTTGAATAGGGGCGTGGGCCCGGCACCACTGGGGTGGAGCAAATTATTAATTCAAATTATTAGGTCAGGCATATCTAGGAGGGAAACAGCAATGCTACATAGGGGACACCCTCCAATATACAATTTCTCTATAGAGGTATGAAGGCTAAAGTCCCAAAAAATTACAAATGTGATTTCACATAAATTCAAGGCGCAAGAGTCTCTATGTGCATCAAATTCTTGACATCAATTCTATATCTGCTGTTGCCCAGGTCGCTCCCTATAGAGGATACTTGGCTTGTCTCTTGAGGATTAGCTCTAAAAAAAGTAAATAAACACTAGGGCACCTCATTGCCAAGTACAGTATAAAAACTACTTAACGCTGTTTTTGATAACAAAAATGTCATTGTCTACTTGAATAAGGATTTTTTTAGAATGTACTTGGCCATATGACTCCCCTGTGTTTATTTAATTCTTTATATCTGCACCTTCCCATAAAATTCAGGATGATTTGGAGCTTTGCCTAACTGGTAGTCTATTCTCCTATTTTTCATATTACAGTCCCTGTAAGCATTAACTCTTTGTGCTTTATTCTGTGCATTTCATTGTTAAGCTGACATTTTCCTGTAAGAATAGAATTGCTGAAAATACAGTTTTATTTACCTTTGATAACTATATAATCAAATTTGATTTAAAATGTATATAAATCATATATAATGTGTGTGTATAAATAGCATCATACAGAATTCTCCACGGATGCTCTGTCTCATCTGGGAGCAGTGGAACGGCTGCTGTAGATAAAAGCATTTCACATTTGGCAAGAGAAGGAATACAGATCTACCTTTCACTAAAGCACAATTGGATGTGCTTGACTTCATTCAAATTGTTACTATAATGGTTTATAGATGATGGAGGAATAACCTGTTTGTCTCAGGCTTCTATTCCACACGCTGAATCATGGATTGCATGCTTATCTGCCTGAGTTCTAACATCTGTGGCAGCAACCTGCAAAAACAACACATTGAATTATAGATGGAGAGCATAAAATATTAAAGGACATCTGGTACACCTGAAATCAAGCTGTTTTCTCTTTAACCCTCCATGTAAATAGAGTGATATGCAAAGTCTATATTTAGAATGTTTTTTTAATTATCTAAAATGTTGACAGTTCTTACTAATAGTGTTAAAAAATGTTTCTATATATATATATATATATACACAGTACACATATATACAGTTTGTATATATATATATATATATATATATATATATATATATATATACACAGTACACATATATACAGTTTGTATATATATATATATATATATATATATATATATATATATATATACACACAGTACACATATATACAGTTTGTATATATATATATATATATATAGTATATACATACATACATACACAGGGCTTTTTTGTGGGGGTACTCACTGGTAACACCACCTCTGCCATAGACATAGACAAGAGGGGGCTGCAAAATATATCAAGCATTTATAAATAACTTTGTCCCTTTGCTTTTCTCAAAGTTACTGAGCTCAATATATCAATCAATAATCAGTGAGTACGGGCACCTTTTTTGGAGTACCTTTTCTTTTATATATGTGTGTTTTTGGAAAGATGATTTGATACTAACATTTATACTTTCGCTAACAATTTACAATAAAATTAGAAATAAATTAAGGCTAGATTACTAGTGGAGCACAAACGTTTGCGCCCGAGCGATAAGAGGTTTTATCGTGAGGGTTTAATCTTGTCGGGCTTACAGCTCATTTTTGAGTGATTGCACTCAAGATTTTTGCTAGAATTACCGCAACTTTAGAGATCTGGTCAACTGTTTCGCAAACATAAAAGTGTAACAAAACACATCAAAAATACATTACAAAGTATAGTTACACTTATAATAACACTGTCTAATAACAATTATTCAAAAACAAATTGCACACAAAAGTTATAAGGGCTCAAATATATGAGGTCTCAGGTGTTAGAAAAAAAAAAAGGCAGGCAAAGGGCTTTAACATAAAGATACATACACATGCCTAAAGATATATATATATATATATATACATATCTCTACCTATATATAATCATGTATATTATTATTTATATATATATATATATATATACAGTATATATATATAACCTTATCACCTATATATAACCTTATCATATATAACCTTATCATTTGTAGCAAAAAAAGCACCTTCATTAAGTGACCTAACTAATAAGAAATTCTCAGATAAACCTCATCCCATAACCAACTGGCTTAATCCTAACCCAGGTTTCTTTAAATGCGGTCATAGACCTTGCAAAAGTTGTGATTTCACATTTAAGACCAACACATTCACATCTACTAACACTAAAGAAACCTATAAAATTAGACAAAGGATAGATTGTACATCACAATATGTCATCTATCTAGTGACATGCCAATATTGCTTCCAACAATATACAGGGATTACGACGCGCCCTCTAAGAGATCGAATAAGTGAGCATCTCTTATCCCTAACTGAAAAAGAGCCTAAGACTCCAGTAGCAAAACACTTTCGCCAACATGGCATAGGCACTGACTATTTTTCATTTACAGGCATTGAAAGAATTTTAAATAATGCAAGAGGAGGGGACAAATTGGCCAAACTACTTAAAAGAGAGGTATTTTGGATACTCAAACTGGACACTAGACATCCTCATGGTATAAATAGGAGATTGGATGTAGATTTGTTCATATAAATCCCTTATAGGTGAATAGCAGTAAGACTTATTAATAGAATGCACATTTGATACCCCAATAATATAGCCTTATTTGTTAGCGCAAATCATTAGAAGGAACCCTGCATACCTAAATATATATAAATATATTTTAGTGGATATCAGTGTATCCACCCTATCCCACCCAACATTAGCTTGGATCCTGCAGTAACATTAGAAAGTGTCATATATATATAAGAATATATTATCATTGACACACATTTACATATATTAATAAGAGTCTTCCCTTTGAGTTTTAGCTCTAGTTCTAGCTTTTAATTTTAATTTATTTTATTTATTACTTTTCATATTTTTTTATTTTTCACTGTTTATTTCTATGAATAATCTGTTCCTTTGAGTATTTCTACCTCTTTTATTTTTTATTCCGTTTTTTATAATCATATTTTATATATTCACATTTTTATTTTATATTTCATATCCTTTCTTATATTTCTTATTTTTATTCACATTCTTTCTTTCCCTATATCCAGAAGATTGTTCAGTATAACAGTCTCTACGCATGATAGTATACTAGTCTGAGATTATTACTCGGGATTTCATATTGAGTCAATCCCAATGTCAGCATTAGATTATGCCCTAGTGAATAAAGACAGTAGGCAATACTTAATAGCTAAACATGTGAATACTAAGGCTCAATTACAATAAGGGAAATAAGAGACACTTTGATTATCTTTTATTAATGAGATGAGGGATAGAATGAATAAGTGCTTGAATGTTTATTATTATTGATTGTTTATTTAAAAAAAAATTCCTTTTTTTTAAATTTGTGTAATGAATATGTACCATTTTATATACTTTTCCTTTTACATTACAGTATATCTTATTTTATTAATCTATCTTTGATTTTTTACTCTATATCCATGGTAACCAGCTTTGCTTTGACTATTACAATGAAACGACACACATGAAAACATACGTAACAACTAGTATAAGTGCTTACACACTTTTTTTCTATTTTGTCATTTTATGTTTTCTGTTTGGTGATCTTGTTGAGATATTTCATACTGGTTACCTAAGGATGTCTTTTGAGTATATCTATACAATATAAATGGATGATGTAGAGGTAAATATTTGAGTTTAATATAAGCCAAATCTCTGTTAGGTCTGACATTCCAGAGCAAGCGTGCCTTTCCGGACATAGAATGTATACTGATGTTCATTATTGAGCTTGCCCATGTCCATATAAGTTGCGCTGGATAGCCACACCATTGGCTTACATTCAAACTCCACAATGATTGGTAGAAAACTTGTTTAAAAGCTGTCACAATCAGGTTCGAATTAGCCTCCGAAGAAGCGCATCTACGCATGCGCGAAACGCGTCAGGCGTTTTTCTACTGTGACCTTGTTTGTACCTAACCTTTGGATTGTACAATAAAAATTATTTACTTCAGCAGAACCTACGCTTTATTGGTGCATTTCCTTTTGACTTTGTATATATATATATATATATATATATATATATATATATATATACATTGTAGCAAAAAAACATTTATTTATGAATAAATGGAACATATTCTTCTATGTGATGAACATTGGAATGTGAAATATTCCCATTTTCATGTCGCGTTAATGCAAATGAGAATATGTGATCGAGTTTGCGCAAGAGGGGGGTGTTTTTTCTATTTTTTTCTCTTTATTGACTTCTATTGGGGTAATACATGAACGTGCTTGCGATATTCTAATTTCGGATTTTTGCGTTTGTCGGGTTAGTGCAAAAGCGAAAATATTTTATTTTTAATTCGTAATATGAGCGCAACACGACAAGCATAAAAATCGTAGTTCTATCGCAATTAATGCTCAAGTGGGACCGTTAATTTGCCCTTCACTAGTAATCTGGCCCTAAGTAGGAAATGAGTTACTATGAATGAATGCATTTAATTTTACAATATATACTACTCAAATTGACAAAATTTGGCTCAAATGCGCATGCTTGATTACCTAAAGCCTGATGGTCAAAAACTCTCCGGCATGAAGAGGAATATCGCTAATTCTTTGGGAGCTTTTTTTGAGCGGTGTCTCATCACGGATCCTGTGTAGATAGCTAAGCAGCGCTTAAGATATAATTTGCCTTTCTAAAATTCTTTGAAGGACCTTGCAGAGGTTTAGATCATCGGCTCCTAATGAGAAGCTGTGATCTGTTTTTCAATAAATTAATGTTTTTTAGTTAGGAGTGTTAAGGGTTACAAAATCCTTTAAGGGACTATTTGGTCCATGGGTGAAAGTGTGGCCAGCCACGATGTAGAATACATAATATGGTCATTTAAGTACCATATATAATGTACATAATGGCCTAGATTACAAGTGGAGCACTAATGATAGCACAGGGTGCATTATCAATATCGCAGGACCACTCTGAGATTAGCACGCAATCTAGTATTACAAATCCATGGTAAAACAGAATAACCAGAGTATATTTAGCATGGGTGACATCCTTTTAGCACCATATAATTTCAATGGATATCGCAACTGCTCTAAGCATTGCTCTTATTAGAAGTTGAAAGTTAGGTGTTGCGCTCAAGCACAACACATATTACAGCGATAAGAAAGTTAGCTCAATTTGAGACCTGAAGCAAAGTTCTAGGGCTACAAGAAAAATAGAATAAAACATCTAAAACATATTAAAATAAAGTATTTTATATATATAAGTGTTTTAAAGGTATATGTTAAGGTGTTTAACAGGGAAGGGACGAAAGGTGTATAAATAAATATACTACTTTGCTCACCCCCGAACCACTCAGCTCTGCCCATGACATAACCGACTCATCCACAGGCCACCCAACTCTTCTTACTGACCAACTGCCTCGGCAAATTTGTATGTAGTTATATATAAGAATTATAAGGTATAACCTTTTGTGTATTCATAGTCACTTAACTAATACATGGTTTATAATGAAGATTTAGTAGAACTAATAGTGTAATGCTCGTGGGATATTCCACGATCAGACCCAACTCGGCCAGTAGTCTTCTTATCCTGGCATCAAGCTGGAATGAAAGAGAATATCCCAGAGCAAAGAAAGTTAAAGTTTGCAAAAGAGGTAAGCAGTGCTTACAATAGGTAGGGTAGTCTTTAGAAGCAACAGGCAGGGAATCAGCGGCTAGGTGGTTAAAGGGAAAACCACTTGAAGGACTGATGAGTAACAGGATAGCCTTTGACGGCAACAGATATCGAAAATAGCAGTCCAAGGGTAAACCACTAGAATGGTCAGGCAGGCAAAGTACAGCAACAGTAAGGCAGTTCAAAGGTTCAAGGTATAAACAGGCAGAGTGGTCAGACAGACAATGTTCAGCAACAGAATAGTGATCCAGTACTTCAGGGGTAAGCAAGCAGAGTAGTCAGGCAGGCAGAGCTCACATACTGTGAGGCAATCAGTACTTGAGGGGTTAAGCAAGCAGAGTAGTCAGGCAGGCAGAGTTCACACACTGTGAGGCAATCAGTACTTGAGGGGTTAAGCAAGCAGAGTAGTCAGGCAGGCAGAGCTCATAAACGATAAAGCAATCCGGTAAACAACAATCTATCACACCCAGGAGCACACATGGAAACACCTATACTTGGGCAGTGATGGATTACAAAGGAGCTACTTACATAGGTGCAGGATTCGCGCCACACGGAGGCCCGACCGGCTTCAGATAGGAGCGTGCAGCGATGACATCAGCACCGCACGCAACAGGAGCTGACACAGCCCCTGACAACGAGCAAGGTAGTAGATGCTGTGTCGCTAACAACAGCTAGAGCGGTGCGGCGGGACAAGTATACATTGACATAATAATAATGATAATAGAAACATCAACAACTTATATAGCTCTTTTCTCCTGGTTGGACTCAAAGAGCTTTACACAAGATACATTTAGAAGTTACAGTTTTTTATTCCTGTTCCGATCAGCCAATAGAATGCGAGCTCAATCTGATTGGCTGATCGGATCAGCCAATCGGATTGAACTTGATTCTGATTGGCTGATTCCATCAGCCAATCAGAATATTCCTACCTTAATTCCGATTGGCTGATAGAATCCTATCAGCCAATCGGAATTCGAGGGACGCCATCTTGGATGACGTCATTTAAAGGAACCGTCATTCGTCGTTCAGTCGTCGGCCAGGATGGATGTTCCGCGGTGGAGGTCTTCAGGATGCTGCCGCTTCGCTCCGGATGGATGCCGCTTGGATGAAGACTTCAATCGGATGGAAGACCTCTTCTGCCCCGCTTGGATGAAGACTTCAGCCGGATCATGGACCTCTTCAGCCCCCCGCTTGGGCTTGGATCGGGACATCGGAGGAGCTCTTCTGGACGGATCGGTGTGATACCCGGTGAGGTGAAGACAAGGTAGGATGATCTTCAGGGGCTTAGTGTTAGGTTTATTTAAGGGGGGTTTGGGTTAGATTAGGGGTATGTGGGTGGTGGGTTGTAATGTTGGGGGGCTTGGGTATTGTATGTTTTTTTTTACAGGCAAAAGAGCTGTATTTCTTGGGGCATGCCCCGTGAAGGGCCCTGTTCAGGGCTGGTAAGGTAAAAGAGCTTTGAACTTTAGTAATTTAGAATAGGGTAGGGCATTTTTTTATTTTGGGGGGCTTTGTTATTTTATTAGGGGGCTTAGAGTAGGTGTAATTAGTTTAAAATTGTTGTAATATTTTTCTTATGTTTGTAAATATTTTTTTATTTTTTGTAACTTAGTTCTTTTTTATTTTTTGTACTTTAGCTAGTTTATTTAATTGTATTTATTTGTAGCAATTGTATTTAATTAATTTATTGATAGTGTAGTGTTAGGTTAATTGTAGGTAGTTTATTTAATTAATTTATTGATAGTCTAGTGTTAGGTTTAATTGTAACTTAGGTTAGGATTTCTTTTACAGGTAAATTTGTAATTATTTTAACTATTTTAGCTATTAAATAGTTCTTAACTATTTAATAGCTATTGTACCTGGTTAAAATAAATACAAAGTTACCTGTAAAATAAATATTAATCCTAAAATAGCTATAATATAATTATAATTTATATTGTAGCTATATTAGGATTTATTTTACAGGTAAGTATTTAGCTTTAATAGGAATAATTTATTTAATAAGAGTTAATTAATTTCGTTAGATTTAAATTATATTTAATTTAGGGGGGTGTTAGTGTTAGGGTTAGACTTAGCTTTAGGGGTTAATACATTTATTAGAGTAGCTGTGAGCTCCGGTCGGCAGATTAGGGGTTAATAATTGAAGTTAGGTGTCGGCGATGTTAGGGAGGGCAGATTAGGGGTTAATACTATTTATTATAGGGTTAGTGAGGCGGATTAGGGGTTAATAATTTTATTATAGTAGCGCTCAGGTCCGGTCGGCAGATTAGGGGTTAATAAGTGTAGGCAGGTGGAGGCGACGTTAATAAATATAATATAGGGGTCGGCGGTGTTAGGGGCAGCAGATTAGGGGTACATAAGGATAACATAGGTGGCGGCGCTTTGCGGTCGGCAGATTAGGGGTTAATAAGTGTAGGTAGGTGGAGGCGACGTTGTGGGGGGCAGGTTAGGGGTTAATAAATATAATACAGGGGTCGGCGGTGTTAGGGGCAGCAGATTAGGGGTACATAAGGATAACGTAGGTGGCGGTCGGCAGATTAGGGGTTAAAAAAATTTATTCGAGTGTCGGCGATGTGGGGGGACCTTGGTTTAGGGGTACATAGGTAGTTTATGGGTGTTAGTGTACTTTAGAGTACAGTAGTTAAGAGCTTTATGAACCGGCGTTAGCCCAGAAAGCTCTTAACTACTGACTTTTTTCCTGCGGCTGGAGTTTTGTCGTTAGATGTCTAACGCTCACTTCAGAAACTACTCTAAATACCGGAGTTAGAAAGATCCCATTGAAAAGATAGGATACGCAATTTACGTAAGGGGATCTGTGGTATGGAAAAGTCGCGGCTGAAAAGTGAGCGTTAGACCCTATTTTGAGTGACTCCAAATACTGGCGGTTGCCTAAAACCAGCGTTAGGAGCCTCTAACGCTGGTTTTCATGGCTAACGCCAAATTCCAAATCTAGGTGAGTGTGCGTTATGTTTTTTCCGCATTTGGAATGCACATGTATTACAAGCTGCAAAATAACTTATTTTGCGTAGGCGTTAACCCACGTAATCCAGATTGCGTGTGCCTTTACATGTACCCCCGTAGAAGTCAACGGAGAAGACAAATAGGAGAAAAAAACTAAAAACCTAATCTGTTGCGCAAAGCCCATGATGTATTCTCCTCGAAAAGTGTACATGAAAATGTGAATATTTTATATTGCGAAAATGTTTTCTTAACGGAATATGTTCTATTTATTTCTAAATAAATATTTCTCTATATATGTGATGATTTTTGGACAGACATATATATTTATAGCGAAATGTATATGAATATATATGTCTAGATATCTTGAGATCTATATTTGAATATCTCTTTGAAAATCCAATTTATTTGTTTAATGTGCATAAGATTGTAATGTAAAATATTTTCATTATCTTCATAGCTAAACATATCTGTATGTATATATATATATATATATATATATATATAAATCCATATTTCTCTATGTATGTGTATGTACAGAATGTAAAATCCCTTTGTCTGCTTTTCTTTTCTAACACCCGAGCTCTCCTATCACAATTTTTAAAAACTTGTAATATCTGTGCAATGAAAATTGATTGCTAAAAGACTTGTAATCTTTCCCTTATTAATTTAATCCTATTGTCAAATGTATTTGATTTTTTGGGTATATGTTGTTGAAAAGCATACCTAGGAATGCTCAGGAACAGCAATGCACTACTGGGTGCTAATTGGTGATTGGTGGCTCTCTAAAAGTGTTTAACTAGTGCATTGCTGCTCTGGAACAGACTTAAAATATGTGTTTAACCCGTTTACAAGAGCTAAACATATGGTTCTATGCAAACAAAAATTGCAATAATAAAATAACCTATTAGAGCATTTTCTTTTTGCACTTTTATATGCAATTAAAAGACCATAATAATTAAAAATGATATGCTATTTGTTAGAACATATCTTTTTAAGACAATAACTCTGCACTACTGTGTGTTTAACTGTCGCAAAGAGGTTAAAAACAAAGTAAAAGTACTGCTCAGGAACCTCAGAGCACTGTTTGTTTCAACAGAAAACTGCAGATGATCTCATAAGCACTGGGAAAATGCTACCGATCACCCCTTGATTCTTTAATTCTTCACACCATTAGGAAGTTCCATGCTGTCCTAACAGTGCTGGGCTTTAACACCGTTAGGATGGCATGGAGTGTCCTAACTGTTCTGGCATCCTGCGTCCCTTCTATTACCTCCTGAGCAACTCAGGCAGTCCCCCAGCATCCAATCAGCGCTCAGGAGCAATGATGATCAGTCACTGCAACAATGTAACAGCAAATGAGTGGAATCATTGGCTGTTAGCACTGTATCTGCTGTATCACTGCGATCTGAGGGAGAGAGAAAGATCAGTGCATCTCCCAGAGCTTGTGTTGCCTTGTCAAGAAAAATAAAAAATTATATACAGGGTAAATATATATATATATATATATATATATATATATATATATATATATATATATATATATATATACAGGTGGCCCTCGTTTTACAACGGTTCAATTTACACCGTTTCAGAATAACAACCTTTTTTTCCAGTCATGTGACTGCTATTGAAAAGCATTGAGAAGCAGTGCATTTATTAAAATAGCCAGTAGCTGGAGCTGTCCGCTTGTGTTGCAGCAAAGCCAAGCAAGCTGAAATTAATCAGTTTAACCAGACCTGAGCTATTGAGCAGATTTCAAAGGAACAAGATCTTCCTGTTTTTAGAAAAATGCAAGTGAAGTCTGTGTTGTGTGATTATTGTATTAGGTTTATAATGCTGTTTAGCAAATGTTTTTGTTCATTTAACTTAGTTTATTTATATATTCTGTGTTGTGTGATTATTTTATAAGGTATTTAATGCTGTTTAGCATTTAACATCTTCATTTCAAAGCTTTACAAATAATGTATTAGGTGTTACTTATGACAATTTTGAAAGGGGCCTGGAACCTATCTCCCTCACTTCCCATTGGCTTACATTATAAACTGGGTTTCAATTTCCATGGTTTCGATTTACAACCATTCCTTCTGGAACCTAACCCCGGCGTAAACTGAGGGCTACCTGTATATATATATATATATATATATATATATATATATATATATATATATATATATATACTGAATATATAAAAATGTATGTATATATATATATATATATATTAACCTTTTTACTGATTGGCAGTTTTGGGGTATTATTTTTGGGGGGTTTAGTTGCAGTTTAACTATTTCCTTCAATTTATAAGCTTTTAACCCTTTCTGGCTTTTCTTGCTGTTGCTGATCACTGCCCTTTGTTCGAGATCCTTGATGGAATGGGGGGGGGGAATAATTGGCACGTGAAGTGGAAATTGGTGGGTGATGAGGGATTTACTGTTACTGTTAGGAATTTAAAAATACAACTATAGCATCAAATAATACAGCAGAGGAGGCTTACGCCATTCTTGCACAAGAATCAGCAAATAAAACGTTATCTGCCTTATCTGATATCGAAACTCTTATGGCATCAGATATAAAGCCCCTGAGTGACACACCTAGTGATGGTGCTCCCTGCATACCACCAATAAAAGGAGGCATACAACAATATCCGATTGGCTAGCCCAAATTTAACTGCTATTGAAATACCCCCATTTATAGCAACTCCTGACATCACAACCAACATTACAGTTTGTGAGAATTATATCAATTGATTATGACAGATAACATGTTTGAGAATATAGCTGCTCAAATTCATATGCCAGCCATCATCTGTCAGAAAATCCACAATTTCTAAATGTTAGAAAAAATACCTGGCACCCCACTGACTTATCTGAATTAAAAAGTTTTGGGCACTGACATTGTTAATGGGCATAGTTAAGAAATTCAGCATATATTTCTACTGGAACCAGAACCACATCCTGGGTACCCCTTTTTTTCTCAGGGATTATGAAGAGGGATAGATATGAACAGCTGCTGCGGTTTCTTCATTTTAAAGATAATGCCCAGTGCCCCCCCAAGAAATGACCTCTTGCATGACTACAGTATACAAGATACGGCCCCAAATAAACCACCTGTCTAAAAAATGTTCAGAAAGTTACAGCTCTTGCCAAAATATCTGTATAGATGAATCCCTTTTCAAATAATATATTTCATCCATAGCCACGGTATAGAATAAGATTTTATAAATTGTGTGAATGCAGTACAGGTTATACCTGGGCATTTTGCATTTATGATGGAAAAGATAGCCACCTCGAACCACTTGGCTGCCCAGATTCAATTGGCACAAACAGCTAAATTGTGTGAGATCTCCTCCTACCCTTGCTGAACAAAAGGCACCATCTGGACAACTACCACACCGGCCTAGAGTTGTTTAAAAATGTATTTATTTTGAAACCCTAGCCTGTAGGACAGTATGCAAAAATTGCATAGGTTTCCCTCAGAAGAAGACATATGGCAAAAAACGTAGGGGCACAACATCAGTTTTATGCCAAGATGAAGTGCTGGCCCTTCGGTACATTGACAAAAAATAAGTGTATATGCCGTCCCCAATGCACAATGAAAGTACAGTGCCAGTTTCTGTCAGGGGGAAGGATGCACAGTTCAAAAAATCAAAGTGCATTGTGAAGTACAGCAAAAAAATGGGGGATTAGATTAACTGACCAGTGTATACAGCCATATCTGGTTCAGCGAACGAACAACACTTGGTACAAAAAAGAAGCTTTTTATGTTGTGCAGATCGCAGTGAATAAAAAAGCAGGCCCAGGGAAAGCATACAAAGTTCTAGAATTTATGTTAAATATTATATATGATATTTTGTTTAACCAGACCCCTAATCCTCCCACATTTCCGTCAGAAAATGTCCAGAGACTTTGCGGCAGGCACTTTCTCTCTAGCATCTAAGCAGCCTGAAAAAAGCCACCCCAGAAAAGTGCAGTCTACTATAAAAAAGGAGTAGGAAGGGACTCTAGTTACTATTGTCCTTCCTGCCTATCTCTACCTGGACTCTGTATCACAGATGCTTCAGAATCTACAATACTGAGTTAAACTTTTGATTTAAATTATTTTTGTGTTTCTGAATTATTTTATTATTCTGTATTCCAAACTTCATGGATCCCCTGGCCTTGTCCTGTCCCTTTTTACGTTAAGCCCAGTCACTTTAATGTCATGATAAATTAACAACACAATTACAACTCAAAATGCCTCTTTTGGAATACCCTGAGTTGTCTAATTTTGCTAATGGTATGCCATGATGGGGTAATTTTCATTCCTGGGCTGTCATACTCAAAAATGACATTGGCCCAGTAAGAAAGTGCCATTGTGGTGCAAAATCGTGAAGACTATGCCCAAGAGGCATATATACAATTGTCTGACTTGGACAACTATAAGATGTTGACATATCATCCTACAGAAATGTTTAAAAAGGAATTATGGTCTCTTATGGATATGGGTATAAAAAGTGGTTTTATCACTAAGAAGTTGGTAGAAAGCCTGATTAATGAGAATCCAGTGATCCCAGTTAAACATCTCCCTAAGATCCATAAGTCTTGTGTGAAACATTTAGGGAGGCCTATCATTTCTACAATAGGAGCATTAGGGGAAACTTAGGCAAATGGATAGACGACGTTCTACAACCGATTGTGAAGCAATTACCAGGGTATCTCAGGGATACAAAACAGCTACTGAGAAATTAGATTGTTTTAAATAGAACACAGATTACTTGTTAATGACCATTGATCGGGTTTATTATACTTGTGTATCCCCCACATAGAAGGTTTAAAAGTCTTATGGTCCATTCTCCTGCTATATATCTTATGATACAGGCTTTATTGACTATCTGGTAAGGATTGTAGAGTTTTTTGTTAACTCATAACTTTTTTTCTTTTTGAGGGTCACCTGCAACTACAAGGGACTGCGATAGGGGCTAAATTTGTCCTCTCGTATGCAAATATATATTTTGGACACTTTGAGTTAGAGAAGATTTTTTTTAGATGATTATCCGTTTAAGAAACAAATTAGGTTCTATACTAGGTTTATAAACGACCTTTTAGTGGTCTGGAAAGGAAGCCCGGTGAGTATAAAAGAACTTATAGGATATTTGAATGACAACACAAAAATCTAAAGTTTACTTACTCTGAATCATATAATGTTATTGAATACTTAGACCTGAGAATAAAAATAAATTAGGATAAAAGCTGTTTAGAGACGGAGGTCTTTAGAAAGCAGATATCTGGTAATACTATTCTGTTTGTCCAAAAAGGTATACCAAAGAGTCAATTTATGCATATCCAGGGTAACTGTACAGATTTGAGTAACTACATAATCCAAGCTAATGACCTAAGAGAGAGATTAATACTGAGAGGTTATGATAGTGACAAATTAAGTAAAACAATGGAGGAAGTCTTACATATGGACAGAGAATTACTAATCAAGGATAAGGTAAAGACACAAGCCCATATAATGAAAATGTTTTAACCTTCTCCACTGAATATAGTAAACAATATCATGAGGTCTGTAGAATAATACAAAAGTATATACCTATCCTAAAGAAGGACCCTAAATTAACTCAAGTAATGGAAAAAGGAATAAGATGTGTCTCAAGAAAAGCAGAGACTTTTGAAAATACCTTAAAAAGAGATTTTTCTACTAGGGAAACTCCAGGAAGTATGAGATGGCTTAAGAGTAGAAATGGCAGTTAGAAGTGTGGTGGCAGACCCTGTAAATCGTGTAATTAGGTAAAGAGAGGGGAGAAATTCACCTCTACATCTACAGTAACATGCAAATAATATCCTATAAAACACCACATACATTGCAATTCTAGGTTTGTGGTATACCTGATAACATGTAGATTGTATCATTTTCAATACACAGGTAGAACAACTCAACTTCTGAAAGATAGAATAAGGGAACACTTATTGTCTTTAGAAATAGAAATACCAAAAACTCCTGTAGCACCTCATTCTGCAACACAGAGTGGGACATGATTTTTTCTTCTGCTTACAACTGAGTTAGCTAGCAAGCAAATTAGACCAAACATGACAATATGTTTTGTTATATTGTTGTTTGTTTGTTTTTAATAGTAATTTTACACAGTGCTATTACTGGCCAAAGCATAAATGATGCAAGTGCCTATTGTTTCCTGCAACAATATACACTTCTGGAGATGGGTTGTGTGTGTGTGACAACATACACTTTATTTTTTATATTGCTTGGGAATTTGAATAGCGGGTTCCCATATTTCAAGCAAATTTGACAATACGCTTGATTTTTAATAGTGTTGTGTCGTTTTACGTCCCATAGAATGCTATCGCTTTCTTTGCTCTCTGAAAACACATATATTCTATAATGTACGTTCCCATAACAATAATTAACGGCTAGATTACGAGTCTTGCATTAGCCTTAAAAAGCAGCATTAAGGGGTCCTAACGCTGCTTTTTAACGCCCGCTGGTATTACGAGTCAGGCAAGAAATGGTCTACCGCTCACTTTTTTTCCGCATTCCGCATTTTAGCATACCGCAAATCCCCTTACGTCAATTGCGTATCCTATCTTTTTAATGGGATTTGCCTAACGCCGGTAATACGATCGCTTTAAAAAGTGAGTGGTACACCCTCTACCTCCAAGACTCCTACCGCATTTTAAAGTCAGTAGTTAAGAGTTTTATGGGCTAATGCCGGAACATAAAGCTCTTAACTAAAGTGCTACAAAGTACACTAACACCCATAAACTACCTATTAACCCCTAAACCGAGCCCCCCCCCCCACATCGCAAACACTATAATAAAATTATTTAACCCCTAATCTGCCGACCGGACATCGCCGCCACTTTAATAAATGTATTAACCCCTAAACCGCCGCACTCCCGCCTCGCAAACACTAGTTAAATTTATTAACCCCCTAACCTGCCGTCCCTAACATCGCCGACACCTACCTACATTTATTAACCCCTAATTTGCCGACCCCAACGTCACCGCTACTATATTAAATTTATTAACCCTAACCCTAACACCCCCCTAACTTAAATATAATTTAAATCAAATGAAATAAATGTACTACTATAAAATAAATTAATTCTATTTAAAACTAAATACTTACCTATAAAATTAACCCTAAGCTAGCTACAATATAACTAATAGTTATATTGTAGCTAGCTTAGGATTTATATTTATTTTACAGGCAACTTTGTATTTATTTTAACTAGATACAATAGTTATTAAATAGTTATTAACTATTTAATAACTTCCTAGTTAAAATAAAGACAAATTTACCTGTAAAATAAATCCTAACCTAAATTACAATTACACCTAACACTACACTATCATTAAACTAATTACCTAAACTAACTACAATTAATTACAATTAAATTAAATAAACTAAATTACGAAAAACAAACACTAAATTACAGAAAAAAAAGAATTACAAGAAATTTAAGCTAATTACACTTAATCTAATCCCCCTAATAAAATAAAAAAGCCCCCCAAAATAATAAAATTCCCTACCCTATACTAAATTACAAATAGCCCTTAAAAGGGCCTTTTGGAAGGCATTGCCCCAAAGTAATCAGCTCTTTCACCTGTAAAATAAAATACAATACCCCCCCAACATTAAAACCCACCACCCACACACCCAACCCTACTCTAAAACCCAACCAATCCCCCCTTAAAAAAACCTAACACTAACCCCCTGAAGATCACCCTACCTTGAGACGTCTTCACCCAGCCGGGCACAAATGGACCTCCAGAGGGGCAGAAGTCTTCATCCGATCCGGGCAGAAGAGGTCCTCCAAGCTGCAGAAGTCTTCATCCAGGTGGCATCTTCTATCTTCATCCTTCCGGAGCGGAGCGGGTCCATCTTCAAGACATCCGACGTGGAGCATCCTTTTCATCCGACGGCCGACGACTGAATGACTGGTCCTTTAAGTGACATCATCCAAGATGGCGTCCCTTGAATTCCGATTGGCTGATAGAATCCTATCAGCCAATCGGATTTAAAGTAGGAAAAATCCTATTGGCTGATGCAATCAGCCAATAGGATTGACCTCGCATTCTATTGGCTGATTGGAACAGCCAATAGAATGCGAGCTCAATCCTATTGGCTGATTGGATCAGCCAATCGGATTGAACTTCAATCCTATTGGCTGATTGCATCAGCCAATAGGATTTTTCCTATTTCAGGTTTAACGTGGTGTCAGGCTAGCGCACTTGAAGACAGTTACCTTAAGGTGTGTTATGTAGATAAAAAAATATTAATAATATTTATTAAAAATTATTAAAGAGGTTCTGAAAAATCATCATAAAACTAATGTACAGTATTTTTTTAGAATTTTTAAAAACCTCTCAAATAATTATTATTAATATTTTAAAAACAATCAGCTAGATTACAAGTTTTGCGTTATGAGGGGTGTGGTACTAACTTGAACGTTATTGTCACCGCTCACTTACCTACAGCGCTGGTATTACAGGTTTTTATAAACCCGGCGTTAAATGGCAAGAAGTGAGCGTAGAGCAAAATTGAGCTCCATACCACACTCCAATACCAACTCTGCTTAAGTCAGCGGTGAGCTGGTTGTACATTTGTGCACGATTTCCCCATAGACATCAATGGGGAGAGCCGACTGAGAAAAAGTCTAACACCTGCAAAAAAGCAGTGTAAAGCTCAGTAACGCAGCCCCATTGTTCCAATCAGCCAATAGAATGCAAGCTCAATCCTATTGGCTGATTGGATCAGCCAATTGGATTGAAGTTCAATCCTATGGGCTGATTGCATCAGCCAATGGGATTTTTCAACCTTAATTCAGATTGGCTGATAGAATTCTATCAGCCAATCGGAATCTAAGGGACGCCATCTTGGATAACGTAATTTAAAGGAACCTTCATTCGTCGTTAGTCGTCGGAAAGAAGAGGATGCTCCGCGCCAGATGTATTGAAGATGGACCTGCTCCGCGCTAGATGGATGAAGATAGAAGATGCCGTCTGGATGAAGACTTCTGCTCGTCTGGAGGACCACTTCTCCCGGCTTGGATGAAAACTTCTCCTGGCTTCGTTGAGGACTTCTTTCCGCTTCAATGAGGACTTTTCCCGGATTCGTTGAGGATGGATGTCGGCTCCTCAAAACTGTAAGTGGATCTTCAGGGGTTAGTGTTAGTTTTTTTAAGGGTTTATTGGGTGGGTTTTATTTTTAGGTTAGGGCTTTGGGCTGCAATAGAGCTAAATGCCTTTTCAGGGCAATGGGGAGCTTAGGTTTTTTAGTTAGGGTTTTATTTGGGGGGTTGGTTGTGTGGGTGGTGGGTTTTACTGTTGGGGGGTTGTTTGTATTTTTTTTTTACAGGTACAAGAGCTGATTTCTTTGGGTCAATGCCCTGCAAAAGGCCCTTTTAAGGGCTATTGGTAGTTTAGTTTAGGCTAGGGTTTTTTTTATTTTGGGGGGCTTTTTTATTTTGATTGGGCTATTAGATTAGGTGTAATTAGTTTAAATATCTTGTAATTTGTTTTTTATTTTGTGGAATTTAGTGTGTTTTTTTTTTTTTTAATTTAGGTAATTGTATTTAATTTAGTTAATTGTATTTAATTTTATTTTATTTAAAATAAAAATTTTATTTGAGGTAAAATTATAGCATACAAATAAAGAATTACAGCACTTTACATTGGCATTATACAACTGCTTGCAACAAAGTACATTTAATAGGTTACTCGTTAGAATTACATATGTAAAAAAAAAAAAAACAACGTCTGCTATCTATATGTCATGTTGTTAGTGATAATTATAGTTGCTGTAATAAAAGAGGGGAGATGAACCTCAAATTTTAGTTGGTATCATACTGAGCATAAGTAATATCAAGCTGAAGCCCAGAATGAACAGTAAATAAACAGCAATATATGGCT
Source organism: Bombina bombina (assembly GCF_027579735.1). Lineage (NCBI taxonomy): Eukaryota > Metazoa > Chordata > Amphibia > Anura > Bombinatoridae > Bombina > Bombina bombina. The sequence continues at coordinate 137,594,499 of NC_069499.1, read as the reverse complement.
TACAATATATAGAGATTAAAATATTAGGTGAGAGAAGATCTAAGCCTCTTGATTCTGGGCTTTTAGGGTGATGGTTATGAATATTACAGTTCCGGTATAAGAAAGGTAAACCACGCAATTCGTACTCCATAACTAGGAGGTACATTATATGTGGGGGGGGAGGTGGTTATTTGGATGTGATAGGTCGTCTACCATCAGACTGTGTGGCGCCCACCAGGACCAGCGGCCACGTCAATGGGTAGCAGGTCTGCCTATTATATCACATAGAGAAAAAGGCAACAGTATCAACTAGCTTTGAGAACAAATAAACAATCATAGTCAAGATGATTATAATTAAACTTGAGCCTTACATTTACTGAAGCTATCAGTATCTCAGCGTAACATTAAAGGACCAGTCAACACTGTAGACTTGCATAATCAACAAATGCAAGATAACAAGACAATGCAATAGCACTTAGTCTGAACTTCAAATGAGTAGTAGATTTTTTTTCTGACAATTTTAAAAGTTATGTCTATTTCCACTCCCCCTGTACCATGTGACAGTCATCAGCCAATCACAAATGCATACACGTACCATGTGACAGCAATCAGCCATTCACAAATGCATACACACTTATTCTTGCACATGCTCAGTAGGAGCTGGGGACTCAAAAAGTTTAAATATAAAAAGACTGTGCACATTTTGTTAATGGAAGTAAATTAGAAAGTTGTTTAAAATTGCATGCTCTATCTAAACGAAAGTTTAATTTTGATTGAGTGTCCCTTTAAGTTATAGTATGCTGCTATGTACAATTATAAGTGGGCACTATGGGCATACTAAAGTAATTCCGTGAAAGAGCTTAAATCTGGCACTGCTGTTATAAGGATTAACCAAAATGCCTCCCTCTCATAAACTTAAGTCCTGCTTTCTGGGTACGGGCACTATACCCATTAACAGGTGAGTTAAACTGGGTATCAATAGTAATGAGGGATTAAGGTGCAAATCAGATAATCAATCCCTGACATACTACAGGCG